>NC_058133.1:371824760-372046897 GCF_016433145.1 Gracilinanus agilis | reverse complement strand
TGGGTTTGTACCCCAAAGAGATCATAGATAAACAGACTTGTATGAAAATATTTATAGCTGCACTTTTTGTGGTGGCAAGAAACTAGAAAAGGAGGGTATGTCCTTCAATTGGGGAATTGCTGAACAAACTGTGGTATATGCGGGTGATGGAATACTATTGTGCTAAAAGGAATAATAAACTGGAGGAGTTCCAGGTGAACTGGAGAGACCTCCAGGAATAGATGCAGAGCGAAAGGAGCAGAGCCAGAAGAACATTGTACACAGAGACTGATATACTATGGTAAAATTGAATGTAATGGACCTCTGTACCAGCAGCAATACAATGACCCAGGACAGTTCTGAGGGATTTATGGTAAAGAACGCTGCCCACATTCAGAGGAAGGACTGCAGGAGAGGAAACATATAAGAAAAACAACAGCTTGAACGCAAGGTCGGCGTGGACATGATTGAGGGTGTGGACTCGAAACTACCACACTAATGCAACTACCAACAATTTGGAAATAGGTCTTGATCAAGGACACATGACAAAACTAGTGGAAATGTGCATCGGCCATGGGTGGGGAGAGTGTGGGGGGTGAAGGGGAAAGTAGGAGCATGAATCATGTAACCATGTTAAAAATGAATATTAATAAATGTTTAAAATAAATAAATCATATTACTATTTTTTGTTTTTATAAATCTATATTTTAATATACCCATTTTCCCAGCTTCTGGAAAATTGACATTTAAATTTTGTATGATTATGATAAAATTCCAAAATAACAGAAAATAATTCAAGCTGATCCATTAGGATGTAAAACAGACATTGGAGGCAATGGAGTTGCTAATGAACTGTAAGGTTATTTGTATAGGAGACCTCTGGATAGTCTTGGAATTATTATGTCTTCAGGATAAGAAAAAAAACTTATGTCATTTTCTCATCAATTGGGGAACAATGCTTGGTAAAGAGAAGAAACAAGAAGTTTGATCAGGTATAAAAATTGGGATGATTTAGGGAAATTTTGTAGTTTCTTTCAGAGGCTACTTGTATTATATATATTCAGTCTTTACATGTATGCATTCTGGCTACTGTATGTGACAATCAGTAAATTTCTCATAAAATAATTTTTAAAACTATAAAATAAATAAAACAGAGGATGGAAGCAATTCAATAAAACAACAAAAAAAGTCTGATGTTATATAGCAGTGATGGCAAACCTTTTAGAGATGAAATGCTGGGCCCTGCCCCAAACCCACTCCCCAGATGGAGTGCTGTGTCCCCCCATTACCACATAGGGAGGGAAGAAGTGCTCCCATTGGGCTGCTGGGCAGAGGGAAACATCATGTGAGAAATGTTCTCAGTGCAGTTGAAGAGAGGGAGGGGAGTGATCCAAGCACTCTGCTCCCCTCTAGCTCTGCCTCCTGTGAGCTGCCCACCTTACCCCCTGTACACTCCCATTGGGCTGCAGGGCAGAGGGGCAGGGGATGTGAAAAAATGTCATCAAGCACAGTGGAGATGGTGAAAGGAGAAGCTCCACCCAAGACCTTCTGCCTTTCTAGTAATGAACTTGGGGTGGGGTGGGGGTCCACATGCCCACAGAAAACATGCTATGCCTTTGGCAACCGTGCTATAAATTTGCCACCACTGTTATATAGTATTCCATTTCCATTGTTTCTCCAGTCTCCAGAATTAGAAGAAGCGGTAAAAAGCATCTCAGAATTTCTCATCTTTGGAGCCAAGATTGGCTCACTTTTGGTTGTTTTGATTGTTTTTCTTTCTGTTTACATTGTAGTTACTGTATATTTTGTTTTCTTGGTTCTACCTACTTCACTCTGCCCAATCTTCCCGTTATTTTCTATACTCATCATATTTATTGTTTTTTACAGCACAGTAATAATTCATTAAATTCAACAACTACAACTTATGTAGTCAGTACTCACCTAATGAGCATCTACTTTGATCCAGTTCATTGCTACTACAAAAAGGATTACTTTGAATTTTTTTTTATAAATCAGTCATTTAACAAACATTTGTTTAATATAAGTATTAAAGTAAGAGTTAAAATGGGAGTTTTGACAAAATAAAAGCAGTTTTTAATAATTTAAGTTTTAATGAGAATATAGTAGAGTTGTAAATTAATATTATCCCTTTAAGTCAGAGAAAATAAAACTACTAGCAGCTTTTAACAATTAACAATTTAGTTTAATTAAAATAGAGATAGTAAAAGAATATAGTAAAGGAGGGAAATATAGGAAAGAGGTAGAACTATCCTATCATTACTACCTAAAACTGCCTATATTTACCTATAACTGTCTATAATTACCACTAATAACAACCACCCCAAAAGTTCCAACCCAATTAAAACCAATCCAATCAGTGTTTAATCCAACCCCAATTAGATCTGTCAATGAAGACCAATCACCTTCCAAAAAAATTCAAGGAAGGGGAAAAAAAATCTAACAGCCCAAACCAAAAGCTAAAAACCCAAAAGGCAAAAAGCCCTCTAAAGGCTAAAGCCAAACACCCTCTCAGTAAGCTCAGGCCCACCTTTATATTCCATCAACTAATTACCAACCCACACCACCAGCAATCAATGCCCAGCAGCCAACTTCCTGCAACTGCCAGCCCTAACTGTCAACAACTGACAGCCCCCAACTGACAACCCTAACTGTCAGCAACTGACAGGCCAACCAACCAACGCTGGACCCCTTTTATAACCTCCTTCTACCTTACTTCCTGTCTCTATGATTTCTACTTCCTGTAACTGTAGGCTGGTTAATCCCTACACATCTCTATGGAAAGAGGACCTCCAGGTCCCCCGTTAAATTAAAGAAATTAAAGAATTACTTTTTACACTTATTATATACCAGGCACTGTGTTCAGAATTGGGTATATTAAAAAAACATAGCCCTTTCCTCAAGGCAGTCACATTCTAATGGAGAAGAGTAACATGTAAATAACTATACACAACTGCATTGCAGCCTTCCTTTTAAAAATGTATCTTCATCAACCCTTTACTTTTAAGATGATTCAGCACAAATGATTGCAGAAAGCCCACAGAGTGATTTTTTAAGCCCTTATCTTTTGTCTTAGAATCAATACTAAAAATTGCTTCCAAGGCAGAAAGGTAGTAAGGGCTAGGCAATTGGGGTTAAGTGATTTGCCCAAGGTCACACATCTAGAAAGTGTTTAAGGCCAGATTTGAACTCTGGACCTCCAGTCTCCAGGTCTGGCTCTCTACTCACCAGCTGCCCCCAGTTAGTGATTTATTTTGCTTTCTTTGAGAGATAATCAAAGAACCATTCATATTAAGATTAGAGTCAGGTTTTAAATGAAAATCTTTTCTTTTCTTTATATCTGCAAACATCAATAATACAAATTCCACTGAATTATAGAATTTTAGGAATGGAAGGGACCTTAGATTTTAGAGCATTATCATTTGTATTAGTGTGGGTTAAGTCTGTCTTGAGATAAAAAGCTCTTGAGGGGGGCCTGGCAAGTAATAATAATAGCTAAAATTTATATTGCACTTACTTTTTACCAGGCACTGTGCTAAGCATTTTATAATTTTTATTTCATTTAATCCTTACAAATAGCACCTGAAAGGTAGTAGCTAATATTATCCTCATTTTACAGATGAAGAAACTGAGGCAAACAGAGGCTAAGGGACTTTCCCAGGGTCACATAACTAACTATTGTGTCTTGGGCCATAAATGAACCTAGACCTTTCTTACTCAATGTCCAGACCTCTACCCACTATATCACCTAGCTGAGAAGTATATGATGAGTTTTGAAATACGTTTTTGAAAAGTCCAATCAAATAGGATTCTATTTGAAAAAAGGAAATAAAAATGGTGTGGAGGTGTGGATTAAAAATAATAAGATATATGTGAAGAAAAAAAACTTCTGTCATCAAACACTGGTAAGTCTACCCAGGATTCTAGTATCTCCATCCCTGAATCAGTAAAGAATTCACCTGCAGGTTTCCAACCTCATTCTGGCTATATAGCCAGTACTAGTAGGTACAGTGCCTTCAATAACCAGTTAGGTGAAGGGAAAACACACATCTATTCTCTAAGTTTAGAGCTCCCCTTCAGATTTTTCTTGTTCACTCATTATTGTTCTCCCCAACACTCTTCTCTCAGATATTGGAAATTGCTTGTATGAGAGCTCTATGAGAGCACTGGTGAAGTATTGGCATATGTACCCAGCCAGCATGGGGTGAGGGAGCTGCTCTATCCCCCTGCTTCCCAGCACCTGGGAACATTTTTTGAATGCCTCACCCTTTTGTCCAGGTGCCCAAAGCCAACACTTCCTCCCTCCTCTCTCTGGGCTAATGTGGGGGGCTCACAGGCAATTTGAAGTTACGATTTGGACATGTGAACTTGAAAACCTTCACCAATGCTGCCCTATGATGTTTCCCAATTCCTACTTTCTTACCTTAGCTGATTTCATAGTATTTAGAGCTAGAAGGGAAGATGCTAGTCAGCTAGGCCAATTTCATAGGAAAGAAATTTAAACTCATAAGGGTTGTTAATTGACCAAAGTCTTAAAAATCAACAATTTGGAACCATGCCCAAAGGGCCATTTGACACAATAATATTACTACTAGGTCTGTATCCCAAAGAGATCAAAGATGGGGGGAAAGGACCTTTTTATACAAAAACATTCATAGCAGCTCTTTTTATGGTGGCAAAGAATTGGAAACTGAAAGGACGTCCATCATTTGGGGAATGGCTGAATAATTTGTGGCATATAATTGTAATGGAAATTATTGTACCATAAGAAATGATGAACAGGAAGATCACAAAAACACCTGGAAAGACTTACATGAAATGATCCAAAATGAAGAGAGCAGAACTAGGAGACCACTGTACATAGTAAGAGCAATAACATATGATGTGATCAACTGTGAATGACAATTATTATCAGCAATGAAAGGATGCAAGACAATTCCAGGTGACTCATGATGGATAAGGCTACCCACCACCATAGAAGGAACTGATGAAGTCTGAATGCAGATCAAAGAATGCCATTTTTCATTTTATTTCCTTCATGAGTTTTTTCTTATATAAGTGATATGTGTCTTCTTTCACAATATGATAAACATGGAAATATATATTGCATGATAGCACATGTATAACTAATATCATATTACTTGCCATCTTGAAGAGAGGGGAGAAGTGGGAGAAAGAGAGAGAACATGGATCAAAAAATGTCAAGAAATCATTATTTAAAATTGTATCTGGGGGCAGCTAGGTGGCTCGATGGATTGAGATCCAGGCCTAGAGATGAAATGTCCAAATTCAAATCTGGCCTCAGACACTTCCTAGCTGTGTGACCCTGGGCAAGTCACTTAATCCCCATTGCCTAGCCCTTACCACTCTTCTGCCTTGGAACCAATACACTGTATTGATTCTAAGATAGAAGGTAAGGGTTTTAAAAAGTGTATCTGCATGTGATTGGGGGGAAATATATTTTAAAGGTCCCCAAAAAGAATAATAAGCATCAGATTCAGGATATGAACTCAGGTCTTCTCACTCCAAAAACAGAGTTATTTTTATTCTACTATACTAGCTAGATTTGATGTCTTGGTTGTCTACTCCATAGCACCCATTTTATCTTTATAATCTGATCAGCTGTCCTGCTACTCAGTGCTCCCATGTCTGAATTGCAATATTTTCCAGTCTCCATCAGGCTAGATGGGCTTCTGTTTCTAGCCCTGACCTTTGCCATCCATACTCTGTTACAATAAACTACGAGAATGAAAAGTTAGGATGATATATATGCAATGAAAATTTCTTAAAGGTCAGAATAATATTTTGTGATTATAAGAACTTGCTATAATAAGCATCTATCATCTAATAAAGATAATTTTGATAACGAAGTAGTTTGATTTTCATTAATGTTTTGGAAATAATCAGTAGATAACTGCTAATTTTGTAGTTTGTAGATTTAAAGGAATAATGTGCTTTTCTCGCTTAGGTTATGTGTTTCTGCTTGAAGGAAAACAATTCAGTCTAAGAGTTAACTGGAGCACTGAAAACTAGCTGCAAGATATGTTCCCAAGACCCTTAAAATATATTTCTGACACACTATTGTTATGCTAGTGGTAAAGTCACTACTAGGGGGCCTTGGAGCCTGTAACTAGTCTAGCAGCAGATTGGGGTTGGATGTTATCAAGGTTGAGCAACCTCAGCTGGGAATGAACTTGGTATAGGTATAAATTCAAACCCTGGAAGCTAAGTGCCAAGTGAATCTTCACTGCTAGCTGTTAGGCTCCTTTAAGATGTCAGGTGGGCGGCCCCACCCTGCTGGGGTAACTGCCTCCAATTGGATGATGGCAGACCAGCAGGAAGTGGGGACTTGAACTTCCTGTCCAGCAATGGAGGTTAGGTTCAACTTCAACTGAACCTCAAACAGCTCAGTATTCTCTCCTCTTCCCTAATCTCCTTAGCCTTGGTGGTATAGGAATAATCACAAGATTCTCTGATTAAAGGCTAAGGGATTTATTGAAATTGCGGAAGGAATAGCCAAGGTAAGAGGGCTTTGGTGTTACTAAGCTGTTGCTATGGTCCTAAAAAGGTCTTGGCAGGCTGAGGGCTGGCTGCCCTCAACCAGAGCTAAACGGTCTCTGGTTAGAAATTAATTTGATCCACTAACTAATCGGTTGTAAAGGAAATTGATATTTGTTGAATTGCTCTTAAGGAAGGTCCTATTTTTATATCTAGGCTATATTTATATATTTATATTTATTATATTTATATCTAGGCTATCCTATTTTCCTACCCACGATTCCACCACCCTTCACCACCCTTCTCACCACCCGGGGCCCCAGGGGGAAGGAAGGTCAAGAGTAAGTAGGTGATCAAGGTGAAGTCAGGGGAAAACAGAACCCAGGGTTGGGTTTCCAGGAGCTTTTATAGTCTCAGCTCAACTGCCAGTTGGCACCTGCCCCATGGCACACACCATCCTCAAGAATCCATCCAGGATAACTGACAAGCTTAGCCTAAGCTAATATTGCAATGCAAAAACCCTGCATTACACTATATATTGCAAAGATTTATATTGAACTTAACTCTATGAGGTATGTACTAGAGGTATTACTATCCCCATCTTAAAAATGAGGACAGACATTTAGGGAGATTAATTGATTTGCTCAGAGTAACCCAGACAAGAAGAGTTAGAGGCAGGATTCAAATTTTGTTCATTCTTGACTCTAAATTTAGCCCTTTTTTTTCTCCAATATCATTTTACCCTACCAAATAGCTTTGGTATAGCTCTACCAATTCAATTCAAGTACAAAAAGACTCTTTATGCAAACCATTTAATAAGATTAATTAAACATAGTAGTCATATCTGGTAAAATGCAGTGTTCCAAAAGTTGAAATACACTTTTAAACTTTAATAGCTTAAAGCTGCACAAGTACACTGTGTATCAGACTGAATCTAGAGCAAGGGTTCTTAACCTTTTTAGTGTCACAGACCATTTTGTAGTCTGGTGAAGCCTTTCTCACAATGTTTTTAAATGTATAAAATAAAATACATAAATTATGTTGAAAGATAATTATCAAAATATTGAAAAAGAAAAAGTAAGTTCACAACTCTACAAGTCAAGAACCCCTGTCCTAGAGAAATTAAAAAATTCATCTTTCAAATAGAATTCCATTTGATTGCTCATTTAAACACATATTCCAAAACTCACCAAACATTTCTCAACTAGGTGCCAAAACTCACCAAAAACTTCTCAGCTAGGAGGTACAATGAATTAGAGGTCTGGCCATGAAGAAGACCTGGGTTCAAATTGGCCTCAGATATTTACTAGCTGTGTGACCCTGGGAAAATCACTTAACCTCTGTTTGTCTCAGTTTCTTCATCTATAAAATGGAGATAATAATTTTCAGAATTGAGGATTGTAGCCTAGACATAATTGTGTGAAATAGCCAGGTGAAAAGAGTCCAGTCACAAGTCCAGCGACTTGGAGGAATTCAAAGCTCAAGGAAGAATAAAGATAGAAAAGCTATGTTGTAGAATAGCAAATCCTCCTATGATCCAATACTATTTTAAGTTATTTGGACTTTGCTGGAAATGAGGTAACTTTCCAGCAACATGAAGTGCATTTCCCTTCTAGGACAGCTTCCACCAAAGAAGTGTAAAATATGTCTAGAAAAATTTTTAGCTCCTTGAAGCTCACAAGATCCACCAGAAGGAAAAGAGTTTTCTTGACTATTTATAGAATCACTGTGAGTTCTTTATGTTTTCTATTTTTCCTGTGGGGTGAAAGAGATGTCATACACGTACATACAAACACATACACATATATCCTATATCCTCAGGAGATGCATAGTTATAGATATATACATATGTGTGTATATATCCTGTGTGCTCAGATAAGCAACTGAGTGCCTTTTTACCTTTTCTTTATCGACCTGGACATTATTCAAATTCTGAGGATCCCAGAAGAGACTCTGGGTTAGAGCACAAGCAAAGGAAAGGCCCTCCCAACAACAAATCTGGTTCATGTGAGCTCAGAGCTAGTGTTTTTAGGCCATGGTTTACACATAATAAATGTACTAAATCAATGCAAAATTGTTTTATATTAAAAACCACTTGTAATTATGTACCACTTTATGGTTTAAAAATTAGTTTCTCCACATCTCTATGAGCACAAATATCATTTCCATTTTACAGATGGGAAACTGAAACTCAGAGAAGTAACTGCCTTGATATTATTCAGCAAGTATCAGAGTTGAAATTTGATCTTTGATCAACTGGCTTCAAGTTATCAAGGAAGGTTCCATGGAAGAGATGGCATTTGAGTTGAACTTTAAATGGATATATAAGAATTAAATAGACAAAGAGCAAGAAGGGCATTCCAGGATTCAGGAACAAAATTGTCAAAGTCACTGGGGTAGAAAACAGTCTGTGCTTGCATTCATGGCTCCATATAATGTGGTGCCATTTTATTCCCAACCTTTCCTCTATGTCCTCTACCATCCATATAACTAAGAAGCAAAGACATTTGATCATTGCTAATTACACAAAAGGGGAACCTGAAAAGCTTTGAGCAAAGAAGTTGAATGACCAGATCTCTGCATGAAGATTATTCTGACAGTAATATGGAGAAAAAATGGATTAAAGAGAGAAGAAAGCAAATACAGGAAAGATTATTACATTAATTCATGTGGTTGATAATAAAGGCATAATATAAGGTGCTGGCTGAGGGAAAGAGTGGAAGGGACAGCTGTGAGAAACATTACAGAGAGAATTAAAAATTAATTGAGGGGGCAAGTAGATGGCACAGTGGATGGAGTGCCAGGTCTGGAGTCAGAATGACCTGGATTCAAATCTGACCTCATATACTTTCTAGCTGTGTGATCCTGAGCAAGTCAAAATTCCATTTGCCTAGCCCTTGCCCTTCTGTCTTAGAGTGGTTACTAGGACAGAAAGTAATGGTTTAAAAAATAAGAAACAAAATTAATTGAAAATGAAAGATATTATGTACCATAACTTCATAGTAACGTTCCTTAAAAGATATGCAGCCATTTCTCAAAATGTTTTGGCATTACTTTTTGGAGGTTTTTCTGAACACAGGGAAATAAGAACAAAGAAAATATCTTGGCAGAAGTTATCTACATATGTATAGTATACCCTTACTAGTCCATAAGTTTCATAAGGGCAGGAGCCATGTCTTATCTAAATTTCCCATCTTTCTAGCACCTAGCATTTTACCCTTTATACAGTAGGTGCCTAGTAAGTTTTTATAGAGTTAAATTAAATTATTTATTCAGTATGATCAGCCACCACAAATGGTAATTACTAATTTCCCTAAATTAAATCCATCCTGAAATGTTGGCCCAATATTTAAGAGAATGTCATTGGTTTTGAAGCAATTTTTAAAAATGAAATGTTTTGATCAATGTCTTCAACTGAATTAATTAAATATTCACAATTACTTTCTTACATAAGCTTCCCAGAAAGTGATAAACAAATAAGGAAAACTCATCTCTCACAAAATTATGAGTTTCACTGTCAGGAGCATAAATAATATCCATAAGAACAACTAGAAAGACTCTGGCATAAAGAGGAATGAAGGAGTCACTTCTATGGGAATAGTGGATGCAAATAGCAAGTACAGCTATACACCGGAAATCACCATCAGGACCCTGGAGAGTTCCCTGGGCTAAACACTAATCTCTGACTTCAAAATAAGAAATAATGCACCTTTCATTAACAAACATCTCCTATTTGATCCATCTACATAATTAAGAGCAATAAACAATTTTCTCTGTTCTCTGTATCCCTTTCAAATGAGCAAATATTTTCTAGCATGTCATGTTTGAGCAATAGGTATTTTCCATTCATTTAATTTTTCTTCTGTGGATTGTAGACTCATCCTTTTTGAGTTGTAATTAATTTTGTGGAAAAGGTTGTTGAAGATGTAGTTTTGGAAAGTTATACTGTATTTAAAATGAACAATATGAGCAAAAGGAAACAGTGAATTACCATTGTATATTAAAATGTATATTCATTTGAGGAAATTCAAGAACAAAAAGGAAGAATTATAGTGAATGTTTTTTAAAGGCCATTGGATGGAGAAAAGAAGTATTACTTTTATTGGAACTATAATAGTAAAAACATTTTTATATTACTCATATGCATTACCTCATTCAATTTTCATAACTTTTCAATGCAGTTGGTATCTCATTTTACAAATGTGGAAATGGAGACTCAAAAAGTTAAGTAAACTTGCCTACACCTCCACTGCCAGTATTAGAGATGGAATTCAAACCCAAGACTCTCTTATTCTGAGTACTGTTTGCTATCTATCATACTATACCACCTCTCATACTACCCAGTCAGAAGCTTTGAGGAAATATGACAAACATGACGTGGCTACATGAAACCACAGTGATGGTTGATTTCAACTATCCAAATGTCTACTATAGCTTTTTTGACAAAAAATAACTGATAAATTCTTTATTTACGTTAAAGATCATTTTATTTTTTTGAAAAGTAGAGAAAGAGTATTATTCTTTTGAACCTGATCCTAACTAAAAAACAGTAACTTTTTGCTAGTGTGGGAATGATAGGAAATTTTAGTGATTACTTCATCTTAGCAGTCATGATAAAATTCTGCTATACATTCTGACATACATTTTGGATTTTGGGATAGTAGATTTCAGAGAGTTCAGAGAAAGGATA
Organism: Gracilinanus agilis; assembly: GCF_016433145.1. Classification (NCBI taxonomy): domain Eukaryota; kingdom Metazoa; phylum Chordata; class Mammalia; order Didelphimorphia; family Didelphidae; genus Gracilinanus; species Gracilinanus agilis. The sequence goes on along the minus strand of NC_058133.1, from coordinate 372,035,712 downwards.
TAGTATAAAATCCTAGAGAAGGTAGCAAAAGAGGATCATGAAGTTTCCAAAAACAAAATTTTAATGATCCCAAACAAGATTATTCTAATGAGAAAAAGAGGAAACCTTCTGAAGAGGAAACCTTCTAAAGAGACAGATGTGGATACACAAAGAATTTATCTACCAACTTAGTTTTTTAAAAGAATTTATCTACCAACTTAGTGTTTTAAAAGACATGGAAAATATGGAAACAAAGGAAGATCATGGAGGATGAATAAAAAAGAGAGGTAGAGTTCTGTAAGAATACTTTTAGGAATCCTAAAGTGAAGAACACAAAAAATTATTTTTAAGCTAATTGATATGCAAGATGAAAATAAAGGAATAGGAAAAACCACTCTTTGAAGTGGATAGGACATGGTAATTAGGGTTTGAAAAGTGTTTTACATATATAATCTCATTTGATTCTCATAATAATATGTGAGGTAGATGTTATTATTTTCTCTACTTTATATATGAGGAAACTGAGATCGATAGGTTAAGTGACTTGTCCAGTGTCTTGACATCAATCAAAGGAGCATATTTTCCAGACTTTTCATCAATAGGGACAGAAAAATAAAGTGATTGACCCTGTTGCTAGATTCTGATTTTTAAACAGGCAATTGACAACATAGCCTTCAAATAAAGGATTCAAATGAAATATCGCCTTCTTAAATTCCTAACATCTGAATATGAAACATATTTTTCTTGAAACATATCAAATTGCTATCTCTGTGACACTGCAAAAATAAAGCCTACACAGCTGTTATCCTGGGATTATTTGGTTTGCCTAATAACAGAGAAAGATACTGGCACAGGCCAATTTCACAAAGTAGAGGCAGAATCAATCTGTGACAGTAAAGGAAGTGTATACATGTTTGCTGAAAATGTCATAGTCCATTGAATCAGTTTACTCATTCTCTAGAAAGTTCTATTTATTTCAATTCAATTCAAATCAATAGTCCTTTCTAAAGCATCTGCTACTATGTCAGGCACTCTGCAGGGTACTGAGCCTATCAAGATAAAAAAAAACAGTAACAAAGTTTTCTATGGAAACTTTCCTTAATAGAATTCTTCCTGCCTTATTCCATTGTTTTGAGAAAAGTCTTTTTGTAAACTGTTAAATTGTAAGCTCCCAATGATATTCACTGTTCTTTGTCACAGGTGATGATTGTACTCAATGGTTAGGGAAGAAAACTGAGTTACTCTAAAACTTTACCTGTAGGTGGCAGCAAATAACCATAAACCAAACACAAGACTGCAAATAAATAAAAGCAATAACAATGAACACATATTAAGTCATGTTAAAGAATATACTTTAATAAGGACTCATTTTTACATGTCCCTAAAAGTTGGATTCAATAAATCATAAATCTCTATGATCAATGGAAGTAATACAGGTGGAAATGTCCAACACAGAATCATAGAATTTTATAACAAAAAAGACATCACAGGTAAATTAATATAGCACAGACTTGGAAGTAGAAACAACAATTCCACTGAAAAATGGTTATCAAACCTCTGCCTGGGAATCTGTGGAGGGGGACCGTAGCTCACTACACTCCAAAGAAGGTCCAGGTCTGGTCAGCTACAATTGTTTTTCCCCCCTCTATCTCAAGCCAAAATCTTTCACCTTTTAATTTTCATTGACTGGTTCTAGTTCTTCCCTCTGGAATGAACAATACTAATATGACTTTTCTTTTGTATGACAATGTTTGAAATATTTTTGTTTGAAATATTTCAAGATAAGATATATCTTATCTTGAAATATTTCAAACATTGTTCCCATTAAGTATTCTTTTCTCCAATCTAAACAACTTTAGTTCATTCAGCAAACCCTGTTATGAGTTATCATAATAAAGGAAGTAGGGTGATTGAGCTTTTACTTATTTCATTGTGGTTGTTCAGTCATTTAGTCATGTCCAACTCTTCATGACATGAGCAATAGCTAAACATGGGATTTTCTTGGCACTTAAATAAAGTAGAAATTTGCTTCTATCAGCTTTCACTCACTGACTCTGACTTTTGGAACTAAGAAAAATAAATCACAATCACAGCTTTTTAGAATTGAATTTCAGTGGCCTAATCCAACCAACACAGGAAAGAAATCTCCACTATAAATGTCCTAAACGTGATTATCTAGCTTCTGTCTAAAGCAGTGATGGGCAAACTTTTTAAAGAGGGGGGTCCAAAGGAAAGGAAATATCAGTCTGTTTCTAAGCCAACTCTTTCAAAGTTTCATTGTATTGTATCTTACTTGTTGTAGTCATCAGATTATGAATGTCATGTGGCTGGAGAGAACATTTCAGGGGGGCGTATCTGGCCAATGGTCAAAGTTTGCCCATTACTGGTCTAAAGTATTCAAAATAAGGAAGGCAATATTGAGAGCAATTAGTTACCCTTAATGAGTTCAAGTCACTGAGCCACTCAGTTTATATGAATTATGCCCTTGGGTCCTGAAAGAATTAGGACATGTGACTGCTATCAGTGATATTTGAAAAGATCAGGGAAATCTGCCTCTTTTTAACTCTTGCCCACTGGTATTTTTTCTGAAGGAATAAACCTAATACCTCTTGAGGCAGGCCATTTCATTTTTAAGTAGTTCCAATTGTTAGAGGTTTTTCTTGAAATCAAGCCTTAGTTTATCTCTTAACAACTTCCACCTACTGTTCCTGGATCTGCCCTCTTCCATTTGATAGCTCTTGAAATACTTAAAACATATTTCATGTTCCCTCTGAATCTTTTTGAGCCTAAACCTGCCCAGTTACTTTACAGGGTATGGATTCAAAGTCCTTCATGAATGCAACTGTCCTCTTTTGCACTTTCTTCAATTTATAAAATCTTTCTTAAACTTTGGTACCTGCAACTGAACATAATGTTCCATATAAGATGTGACAAAGAGGATACATTTAGTCACTATCTAGGCTGACTCTTCACCTCGTACACAGTAGGTGTAATAAATATTTGACTTAATAAATATTTGACTTCAGAGATCTGTGATTATATCTCTACAGGTTTTCCCTCCCCGCATTAGTAGACATTTCATTAATTGCTGGGCCGTCCTCCAAATTAGCACTTTCTATTAATAAATGTCTCTCCATTTCATTAAATTGAACCTGATAGCATAGTTCATTCCTTGACTTTCTAGCTTTCAAAAACCTGACAGAATTTACACTCTAAGGCAAGGGTCAGCAACCTTTTTGGCCACGAGAGCCATAAATACCACATTTTTTAAAATGTAATTTCATGAGAGCCATACAGTGCTCACAGTGCGTGCTCCTGTAACAGTGCGTGCTCCTGTAACAGTGCATGCTCCTGTAACAGTGTGCGCTCCTGTAACAGTACCTGAAAAAAAAATTGACTTTATGGCTCCTGCAGAAAGAGCCATATCTGTCCCCCAAAAGAGCCAGATATGACTCGAGAGCCATACGTTGCCCACCCCTGCTCTAAGGCAAAGCCTTAAAGAACACAGAATCTATGAAGAACTATACTATGAGGAAGAACTATATGCATAAAGAGACCTATAAGAAAACTTTAGTGTAGGTAAACATGGATGAATGAATGATTATTTATTAAGCCCTTAATAAGTACAAAATGCTATGTTATACACTGGGAATACAAAATAAGAAAGCTGAAACAATTCTACTCTTGTGTTCACATTTTGATGGGAAAGACCTCACATTGGAAACTTCAGATGGAAGTTAGATGGAAAGGTCTCATGGTTCTTAGGGTACTGTGAAAATGGAAAAATGTAAGCAGTTTTATGTTCCTTTTCTAAAAGGAAAAAAAAATTCAAGTGGGTAAGGGATAGGTAAGAATTCTTAATGTAAATTCTTGATTTTGTAAACACAAAGTCAGGATTCTGACAAAATTTAAATTACAAATTTCAACTGTAAAACAGAATATAATTGGGATTCCATTTTTCCATTACAAATTACATGATAGATAATATTTTTAGTAGCATTTAGTAGCATTTTAGTAGTAGGGTTTGCAAAAGTTTAGGTTGTCTTATCCTGACAACAACCCTGGAAGATAGATATTATCCTCATTTACAGATAAAAAAAAATGAGTACAGAATTAAACTCAAGCCTGACTCCAGGTCCAACTACCCACTACCTAGCAAACGATTATTTCTTAAATACAGGTGAGATTCTACAAAGTTTCATTCCACTGTCGAGGACAGAAGACACAGTCTGGCCTCTGCAATTTCTAAAAGCTTGACTTTCATGAGTTATAGAAGATGACTTATTGTTAAAGATTGCTAATAACTGGTTTGAGTTTCCAGGGAGGATTTGTAAAGTGCATCACACCCAAGATACATAAACTAGTCATCATTAAGCAATAATATATGAACCACATCTGATAACCCCATCCCTTGTCTTTGACATTGATCTTGCCCTTCCCTTCTAGAAACTCTCCCCAAAGTTCCCAGTTTGCAGGTCTTCATTTACTCAGACAGACGGACTTAAAGAAAAACAAAATGTACACTGAGCCACAGAAAGTAAGGATTATCTCTAAAGGACTCTCTCCCTCTCAGTCACAAATTCACCCTCAGAGACCCAGATCTGGAGAAAATTGACCAGACCCATCATTGACTTAGGACAGTAGCCCTCCTGTAGCTATTAGCTGTGCTAAAGCTTCGCCCCGCCCCCCGTTGTGTCCTCATGCTCTAGCTCCACCTCAGCGGTCTATGATTGGCCCAGGGGCAAGGTCACTCTCTTCGGTCTACAAGTCCACGTGAGAGTTTCCCAACTGGGGAGTTGTTTGTGGTACCCCATCAGTCCAGAGGGATAATAAGAGTGTGCTCTCCAGCAGCCAAGGCGGCGGGGGACACAGGAATGACCAACGACCTGCCGCCCTTCTGGCGCAGGAGTTTGAAGGAGAGAAGTCCTATCCCGTTCCTGCCCCTACCACCATTCAGGTGTGTTTGGGACACCCTCTCCTGAAGGAGGAATCTGACGATTTCTTCACTAGTCATAGGACTGTAGCGTCTAGAACTGAAGGGAATCTCTTAAAAAGCATCTATTCCACTCCCTCGCCTTCATTTTAACAAATGAGGATGGAAACTGAGGGCCAAAAAGAGAAAATGACTTTCCCAAAGTTAGAGAGGGCTGAATTTCACTGGACTTGGTTTCAAATATCTAAAAATGAGATATTAATTAGCACTTTGAAAACCTTAAAGCACTATTCAAATGCTTCTTGTTATCATCATCATCATCATCATCATTATTCAAATATCCTTTCTGCACTGAATACCTTTAAGACCCTGCGCTTAACCTGGAGGGTGGAAGTGAGGAGATAAGGAGGAAGGATCAATTTCCTCATCTGTAAAAAGAGGGACATCAGACTAAAGATCCCTTCCAACTCTAAGTTTATAATAATACTATAGCATAAGCAATTGAAATCTTAAACATATGGTATTCATTCAAATAAGTGGCAGAATCTATCTTCGAATTTAGATCCTTTGACCTCTAATCTCTTCTATCCAGGGAGCTAAATTCTCTTAGGAACTCAGCCTAGAGGTAGGGACCATTGTGAAGAAGAGACACACTGGAAATCTTATTTTTAAAAATAATAATTCTTTTCTTTCTCTCCTGGCAGCGGCAGGATATACTTGTGTGCGTGGATAAAGGTGTTTGACTGGAAGGAGACCAAGTGAGAAGCCGTTTCAATGATTTCACCCCAGACAGGTTCGAAACCATAGAACTACGGCCAAGCTGGAAGGTTATTGGCATTTGGATATTTGGATACGTGCAACTTGAACATAAACTGGAACCTAAAGGCCAGGCTGCAGTGGCAGTGCAGTTTGGGGCTGCTCACTATATAGTTGGCGGAATCTGGAAATCAGAATCATCATTAAGCATCCTCTGAGGCTCACAGAGCCATGCGTGTCGCAGGGCATGAGAGGATCTTTAGGGTCTCACCCACTAGCCAATCAAATCGTGACACTGTCATTATTGGCAGCAGGAAAGTAGCCAACCAGGGATCTTTCAAACTGACAGAGAAATTCGTCAGACTGCTGCTATTCAGCGCTCTTATTACTTTCTGTTACGGAGTGATCTCTATGCCACTATCTTCTAAACTGTTCAGCCGTGTCTTTTTTCACTCCAACTCGGGGGTCCACCTGACCAATGATCTAAAGCAGAGAAACAACTTGGGAATCAGCAGCGAGGTGGTGGGGATAGAGAATGAGGGAGTAAGTGAGCAGAAGCATCTCAGGGCAGAGAAGGTAAAGACGATAAAGATGGTAATGGCTGCTGCTGCAGCTGCTGCAGACGTCTTAGTCAAGATTCAACAAAACCAGGAACAAATTTGGAGGGAAGCGAAAGAGGCTCTGAAGATAATGCCTGAGAAGAGGCAAAGAGATACTCCCAAAGAGGAGGGAGAAGTTCTTCAAGGCAAAGAACAAAAGGAGAATTCCAAAGAACTGCCTCACACGGATGTAAGGAATGCTGTTAAGACAGTAACCCAAAGACCTGAATTCCACCAGAAAGGGGAAAAGAACAAAAAGGTGAGGTGGGGATAGTAAGAAATCTTCATATATACCTTTGCTATTTTTCAAAGGAAACTGATATTCATTGCCAATTCTAGGCTAAGAGAGGGGGTATTCAGTCTTTTCCTATCCTGAGGTAACTAAAACTGGAGGGAGCAGGTGGAAGGAAGAGACTTTTCAGTAATATAATAAAAGTTTCTGTAGGATAGATCCAAAATCAATTTCAACCTTGGGGTTAAAGTCTTCTGCTTTAGAATTATTATACTATCCTCAATATCAGCAATGGTGTAATGAAGGTAAAAAAAATTGAGATATAAAGAACAAAGGATTTTCAGAGTGAAAATATAAGTCAAGCAAATGTTGAACAATTGAATGTGGCCTTGAAGTATCTCAAATGCCATATAGAGAATCTCAAATCTCAATAAACAGCCAACAGGTTCCATTGTTCCATTTCATTTTTATGAGAAAGTACACCTAGAGAGGATAAGTTGCTGAATTTTAAAGCAAGTTAATAGATGAGGCATGGCTACTCCCTAGATCTCCTGATCCCTGGTCCAGTGTTTTGGACTCTTGCCCTAGCCTGGACAGCTCAATTCCCTTTTAAATTCTGCTTTTCGTATTTGTTTCCCACCCCTTTCAAATCAAAGTACTTTAGCAATGGCAGAAGTCTTTCCTTCTATACTAGAAACTCCTTTGTCTCTAAGAGACCTTGAATAGATTTTTTCCATTTTTATAAAACATGTTACCTACCTAGAGAAATTATCTTTACAGGAAAGCTTATGATTTTAAATGGTGGGAAGGTAATTATGAATTAAGTTTCATATCTTTTTTTTCCTTTCAGGGAGTCACAAATAAAATTTGAGGAAGTATGGTGGCTTTATTTATTAATTTCTCCCCACAGTGTCATGCAAGATCAATTTTATTAAACTTCTTGCTGAACAAGTCAAGTAAATCTGTGTTTGTTTCTTTTTGTCCCAAGTAATTTTTTAAAACCCTTACTTTGTCTTGGTATCAGTTCTAAGACAGAAAAGCAAGCAAGGGTGAGGTAATCAGGGTTAAGTGACTTTCTCAGGGTCACACAGCTTAGAAAGTATCTGGGGTCACCTTTGAACCCAGGTCCACCCAACTCCAGGCCTGGCACTCTATCACTCTATCCACTGTGCTACCTACCTAACCCTTTTGCTCAGTAACTTCTAGTATTTAGTCTCTTTTCATATTTCTCTAGCCAGATAAACTTGATTCCTGTTTTCAGACAAAATAGCAATAATTCCAAACACAATATTTTTAATATTTATGGCATTAGAATCAACCTTCCCTACAAAACTCTTAATTTTTCTTCTCCAAGAAATTCAATGCATTCAACAAAATAGGGAAGAAAAAGTAAAGTTAGAAAAACAAATAAAATTGTGACTTGTGTAAATAGTTTTTGCAAGAAGCCATCTTGGGCAAGAACATTTGCCAGTTGATAGTTCAGATTGTGGAATTCCAAGAGCTACAGCTCTCATGTGTTCACACTTTCCAAAGCATTCTTCACCATGGTATGGGAATCCAATTCGTCTTAATCTGAATTTTCTTCCACTTCTTCCAGTTCTTGTTGTTGTTCTTCATGTCTTCCACTTTTTCCAGTACTTGCTGTTGTTCTTCATGTCTTTTAGCCTTTATTTCCATAGCATCTGTAATCAGGTCTCTTAAAATCAATACTGCTTTTGCATTCGATAAAAGGATGCTGCAAAAGCTGTATGTGTTGCAGCACTTCTTGACAAAATCATTGAACTCATTGGTCCAAAATTCTGGCTTCCATAATGTTGGTGGTGGATTTGTGGGAATCATAAAAATAGCCCTCATTGGATGTATATCAGCATAAGGTTTTCCAGTCTTGTGCCAACTCATGTCAGCTCTTGGAATTCCACAATTTGAACTATCAACTGGCAACTGTTCTTGCCCAAGATGGCTTCTTGCAAAAACTATTTACACTTGTGGTTATGATCTAAAAATTATAAGTGTCATAGTTCATAAAAAAAAGGATATATCTGAACAAGTTGCTCAAGGTATAAAATCTTAGGAAATTTTAATAAATAGAACCTTGAGGGAAAAAAATCAATATAAACACATTTTTTTCAAGTAGTTTCCAAGAAGTGTAGTGTTGCCTGTATAGAATTAGTTGAGAGGCAGGTAGATGGTACAATGAACAGAGAGACCTGGAGTCAGGAGAACCTGGACTCAAATCTGGTTTCAGACAATCTCCTACCTGCTTAGGGCAAATTTATCCTGGGAAAATTAATTTAAACCCTTTTGCCTTAAAAAATATTAGTTAAAAGTACTCAATCAGAACTGTGTAGAAAGTTAAAATGACATCTAATTAGCCTCCCTCAATTTTGTGTCCCTGAATGCTTCCCAAAGTTCAGGCTATGCTTTGGGTCAACATCTTTTCTAAGCCACAACTACCAGCCCTGACTAGTGTTTTTATTTTATCAGACTAGACCAGTGATGGGTTGCACTGTTGTGCATAAATAAGAGGCAGATTGGTAATAAGAAAGGGTTGCTAAGCCTCACTTGGGCCTGACAGGCTCTGTTGGCTGAGTCCACCAAGCTGGCTCTGAATCCACAGATGATGGATGGATCCGGGCTAGTGAGTGATGTGTTTGCCTGGGTGGTTACCCAATGTGCTAGTAACCCCAGAACTTATGATGTCCAGCTTAGCCAAGCCTCTGCCTCTACAACAGCGCCCAAGCCAAGAGTCTAAAGGGAGTTGTATATGTGTTTAACAACTCCTTCAGCCCCTGGCTTGGGGTTGGATTTGTTGATTATGGTTGGTTTTGGCTCTGTTCTGACTGCAGTTTGATAAATCCCTTCCCCTAATTAGATGTTCACCAATCTTCTTTAGGATTGAACAAGGACAGAGTTTAATTTGCTTATCTAAAGGGTTAGGAACAAGGAAATAAGGATAGAGGTTTGGGGAAAGCTAAACTAATCTAAATGAATAAAGGTGATCTAAATCAAATGGATGATAAGTTTGATAATAGGCTGGAGCTTTTCTTCTCCCTCTCCCAAACCCTGGCTTGACCCAGCTGTGGTCCAAACCAAAGGATAAGGAAGGCTAATGGTGTTCTTCCTATTGGCTGTGGTGGTGTTCTCTCTCAGCTCTATTTGTAGCAGGTAGAATAACTTCCTATGGCACTTAGCTATGGATGCTGCATTGCAGGTCTAGGGTCTACCCTCCCTTCAATCCACCCTCCTCCCAGGATTCTCAAATCTGAGACCCCGTGTGCTGAAGTCCCAGGCTATTTATAGGGGTGGTTCCAACTGTCTTTTGGCCCTGGCTCATGCCACCTGGACACCTTCCAAAGTCTTTAACCAATACTCCTGTCACTCAAGATGTCCTCCATTTTTTTCTAGAAGTTCCTTATTACATGGGCAAACTTTTTAAAGTGGGGGAGCCAGCCAAAGGAAAGGAAATGCTCATCTGTCAGTCTGTTTCTAAGACAACTCTTTTGAAGTTTCATTGTATTGCATCCTACTCATATTCATCATAATGTCCCTGGGCCGGGTAGAACATTTCAGGGGGCTGCATCTGGCCTGCAGCCGAAGTTTGCCCATGACTGGACTAGACCAATAAACTAGAAGACACAGTCATTCATAGAAAACATCATTCAATTAAACTGAATAATAAGGTGAAAAAACAGGAAGATCCTCCTCCACCCTTTCCAACCACTCCTTTCCCTTACACATAGGACTATTCTATCCCACAGATTCTCAAACCATCAACTAGAAAAGCATTCATAAGGAACACGTATAGGAGAAGAAGCAGGCATAAAGAATACATGTAGCCAGGGTAACTTAAGCTCCAAGAGATGTATCCCAACTTGAAGATTTCTTTGCCTATAGTGCTGCTACTAATGATCCAATCTGTTTGTCTGGAAATGTCATTTAATATACTGAAATGCAAGCTGCCTTCTCCTCTAAGCTGGGAATTGCTAGTGTCATTTGTTGGATTATTTCTCCATTGTACTGCTACTATCTTTTGGTCATCTGCTCTGGCAACTATGTTCTTGTAAAAAGGAAAAAAACAAGAATTTATTAAACAAATACCCACCATGTCCCAAGCATTGTACTAAACACTTTAGAAATAATATCTCGTTTGATCCTCATAACAACTCTAGGAGGCTAGTGCTATTATTAGCCTCATTTTCATTAGGAAAATAATCAGACAAAGGTTAAGTGACTTTTCCATTGTTATACAATATAACAATGTCTGAGGTAGGATTTGAATTTGGGTCTTCCTGATTCCAACTGGACCCAGTGCTTCTGTTTGCTGTGCTACCTAGCTGCCTCCACTGAGGGGAAAAGGAGATGAAGATGGGAGAGGAATTCCTTCTCCTTCCCCTATTTTGGTGGAAGTTCAAAGATGAGAAATCAAGGGGAAAGAGAGTAGAAATTATTTCTCCTCAACTCTTATTTATTACTCACTGTCTAGATGGCTCTTCTAGGCTCAGTGGTCAATTATTGTCAACACAACCACACACAGAAAGCATTAAAAATTGCTGTCTCATCCCAAAACAGAGTTCCTTCAGAGCCAAGCTAGAGTAATTGATTATTCAGCTCTACTAGAAATGCTTCCTTTCTAGCAGATCCAGGAGAACATTGTACACAGAGAAGAATACACTGTGGTAAAATCAAATGTAATGGACTTCTGTACTAGCAGCAATGCAATGACCCAAGACAATTCTGAGGGATTTATGGAAAAGAACGCTACCCACATTCAGAGGAAGAACTACAGGAGTGGAAACACAGAAGAAAAACAACTGCTTGAACACTTGGGTTGATGAGGACATGATTCGGGATGTAGACCCAAAAGACCACACCAATGCAATTATCAATAATATGGAAATAAGTCTTGATTGATGACACATGTTAAAACCAGTGGAAATGTGCATTGGCTATGGGGGTGGGGTGTTAAAGGAGGAGTGAAGAGGAAAGTAAAAACATGAATCATGTAACCATGGAAAATTTTTCTAAAAAATCAAATATTTAAAAATAAATAAATAACAAATTAAAAAAAAGAAATGCTTCCTTTCTGACAAAAATCTATGCCCTGTGAACTTAATTGATATTGATCAGATCCCATCTGCAAATGCAGTATTCCCATAATTCAATGAATCTGTTATTTCATCAATGATATTCTATCCATTGTGCATATTGAAATCCATTCATACTCACTCTATGGGACTCCATGTTTTCCCACACATTTTCCACAAGGATTCTAACACTGTAGGGGGCCCTCCCTAAATTCTCCTGTTATATCTTTGCATTGTTTAGTTGTCACTATAGATTCCCTATCTTGATTCTGTTAAAAATGAATGTCATACAAACAGGAAAAAAGAAGTGATGAGGATAAGGAGAACTCATTCAAGGAAAACTTTTGGAGTCAGGTGACTCTGAGCTTTTGAATTTAGACTAATCTAAGTCTGGGGAGCTATTTCCAGCAATAGGTCCTCAAGACCTTTAGATCTCATCTATGATACCAAATTATGGTCTCAAATAAACTGCTATCATCTTTAAAATTTTTTTTCAAATATAAAAGTACTGAATTTCCAGGTCATTCTGAATGACTGGAAAGTCCATGGTAATAATTACTTCTTGTTTATCAATTAAGGTGAAAGTTTCCTGTAGGAAGAGGCAAAACTAATGGCATTTCAATTTTTTTAGAAGTTATTTTGCACCCAGTCCTCAGGGTTTTCCCTATTTTGTTTTATTTGCTTCCTTCCTCTCACTTAACATTTACTATATCTGAGTACATTTGTATACTTGAAGCTCTTTTTGCATTCATTAAACTCTCAGCAAAAAACTCTGAAAGTAAGGATAATGGTTTGAGGACTCCTATTTCATGATAACTTGGACTTTTGCCCATCTCTAGACAGTATCAATCCCATTCCCTGTGATTTTTAAAAGGTTACCTAGAGAGATTTAGCAATTGCATTCACCAGTTTTTAAGGTATCCTGGAATTTGATTCACCTGATTGTGGTGAACTGAATTCATTGTGCTTCCCATCTCAGTTGTTTTGGTTTCTAGCACCTTAATCATTTTTATTTTTATCTTTTCCAGTCTACAGATCATTCTCTTTGAGAACAGGAAAATAAAACAAAATAAAAGTTTTATAGTTTTATCTTTTCTGTATCATCCATTATCATTATCCTATCCATTTAGGACAAAGGATTTATCCCTTCTGTGGTCTTCTTCCTAACCCCAATATATGTTTTTAAAAGGTCCTTTTTGGTCCAAGATGAGTTTTGCAACGAGCTCTTGTGTTTGAAAATTGAGGTAAACTGAGAGACAAGGTTCAAAGCATGATAGATGTATTAGGCTAACAATAACCAATAAATCAAGTCTAAAGCCTCTCAATAATCAAAGATCACAAGACAGGGCTTATAAGCTTTTATATAGTTTTGGAAAATACAAGAGAACAAATAATAGAGTTGGTAGGTGGGGAAGGCAATGTAATAGGTTTGAGTGTGGACAGCATCATGAGGATGGGAAAAATATGATTGCTAAAATCAAGAAAAGCAGATTAGTACCCATGTGGGACTAGTGATCATTTTCCTTTTTCATTAAAGACTGTTGATTGATTTATAGTATATATCTGCACATTGCAGGCTTTGTTATTGGACCCGAGTCATGGGGCTCCCTGGTGCTTAGAAAGGTTTGTTAAGGAGTTAAAGGCTTTCTTAATAGTTCAAGGACAATTTAGAGACAATGTATCTCTTAAAGCTAGCTTCAGGACTTAAAGATAAAATCAGATATTTTGGTATTTTCCTGGGAGCTGAAAGTATGGTAGATAAGTTTTTTTTTTCTCTCCATTAATTATAACTTTAAACTGGGCTCAGAAGAGAAGCCAAATTCCTAAGCTCAAATCAAGGACATAAAAAGGGGATGTTAGGCAGATGTGGACTCCATTTAGATCTCATCTATGATCCTAAGTTATGATCTCAAGTAGACTTGTAGCATCTTTTCATTTTATGTTCAAATATATAAAATCAATTACATTGTAAAATATAGTAGAAACTCCAAATAATATTAATTTGATCTTTCCATAGCTCAACATTAATGTTCTAAGGATCAAAAATTATAATAATAAAGAGAGCCAACAACTAATGTTATGATGGAAGGGAGAGAGAGAAAGTCTATGAAGTTGAGACTCTCTTCTAGCTCTCCCCTTCTGCTGAATATACACTGGGAGACTTCGAGGGGGTGTCGCCCCTAAACTGGGTGACCTGGATGGTTGTGCCACCCCACAGGAATTGGGGGCAAGGCTTCCCTATAAGATGATGTATGGGGGACCCCAATCCGATTTTGAATGAGGGCGGGGTTCACACGAGCCTCCCCCAAGGTCAGTCAACTTCACAGTGGGCGGTCTGACCTCAAGATGGAGACAGATAGACCAAGCTGTGATTCCCTTCCCCCTCGTCTCTCAGGCACTCTGGAACACTATCTGACTAATGAATGTCTTTTATTAATATCAGTCTAGAGATTGGGGAAAGGGGTGAAGGGCAGAGGGATTTTGTGGTGCCCTCTTCTCTATTTCTATGGAGTCTGTCACTCAGGTGGGAACCTTTGGGGTTCCTACTCCTAAGCATCTCCTTCCCCTTCTCCTTCTGTTTCTGTTTCTATCCTTTTCATTAATTGCAAGTTAGACCAGAAAGGGTCTCTCAGCAATGTTGGGTACTGGGGGAAGGAGCCCAAGAGATTGTTCCCAAAATGGAGTCCCAAACTTAGCTGACTCGATGATTGAAGTCTTGATGGGTGAGAAGTGATGGAATGCCTTTGACCAGGGAATCAGGGTTTCAATGTCCAAATAAAGATCCTCAGGAAGCCCTCAAGACTGGATCCGAGCTGGAATGTCCACTTCCTCCCTCTCCCAGTCCTCAGCCGGAAGCCCTCTCCTCCTCCTTCCTTTTTCCGGAGCCTCCTCCCAGAATTCACTCTGTTCTCAACCATCACTATCACCAACTCCTTCTCTGGCTTCTTTTGTCCCATCTCCCTTGCACAAATTCCATCCTTACATAAGTGACCTCCTGGATTTTGAAGATGGACTTGGTAGGAGCAATACTATGTAGAAATTGTGCAAAATCTGAGGCCACTCAATACAGAGACTGAGAGAGTATAGGTAGAATGTGTCCTCCAAGGTATTGAGAGGAAATTTTTGCATTATTTTTCTTCTTGCTAATATTTCAAACTAAATATCTCTTTGTAAAAGGTATTTGATATGAATTGGTTAAGTTGGCACTATGGTGCTAGTATTTGGAATCTACAGTGAGGGGAATGCAACTGGTAGGAGCTCAAACCAATAATATTAATGAAGAAATACTCAACTCCTCAGGACTATCTCTAGTACCCCAAGAGGGAGATATAGTAACCTGACTAGAATATTGAACTCAGAACATGCTCACTATAGTGGTATTTGTATAAAAAGAGATGTCAGCTAGATGTGAAGTTAGTAGGATTTATATTATCCAATATTCCAAGTATTATAATTTATAAAGTTTATTAATGATCAGTAGAGGTAAGAGAATAAAAGGATAATTATCTCATAAAATAGAACCATGTAACTAGACTCTCTTGCCTGCTTAAAAAGACACAGTTGCCAGTGCCATTACAGGAAGAAGAGAAAGAGAGAGAGAGAGAGAAATACACAGAATTTATATCCTGCATACATCAGCAAGTAACAACAGGAGGAGAGTGGGATGCTGGGGATCATAGTTTTAGGGTATAGTAATTAATTACATAATCCCCTCTGTGATCCTTTAGGAGATTAATCTCCCCCGTGGATCATTTAAACATAACCAGCTTATATCTCTAAGGATCTTCAACAAGACATACATACAATATTATACTTGCTAAGGGGAAATAGCAATAATTTGGGGTTAAAGGGAAATAGAAAAGAGAACAAAACCAATGATTGCTAGGCACATTGACAAAAAGCCAATTAGGGAGCAGTCCCCTTTGGCATAAGAGGTTACATTCAAAATAAATGTAATTTACTACATCCCAAAGTTCATTCTGTAACTTTTGGTGCAGTGTGAGATTTCTGCAGGCATCTCCATGGCACCTTCTCCAAATAGTTCACTCTCTGAATTCTGGGAAGTAGCAAGTTTCTTATCCTAAAATTATTCTTAAACAAGAAAAATTTTTATAAAACT
Organism: Gracilinanus agilis; assembly: GCF_016433145.1. Taxonomy (NCBI): domain Eukaryota; kingdom Metazoa; phylum Chordata; class Mammalia; order Didelphimorphia; family Didelphidae; genus Gracilinanus; species Gracilinanus agilis. Next base: position 372,020,009 of record NC_058133.1, on the reverse strand, counting down.
AGAATTTAAATTAATTATACAATCCCCCTTGAGGAGGGTGTTGACAAACACATGGATCATGCAAGGATACATAGCTGAGTTATAAGGTATGGGAATCAATTGCTAAAAGGAAATCAAAAGCATAAAAAAAACACAAATAGAAGGGAAAAAAATAAAAATTAAATAGTATATAAAAATTCTGAGTAGGCAAGAATAAGCCTATAACAGGTCCTGGAATCAGGGCCTAATAAAATGATTTATGTCCCACAAGCTTGTAGGAGCATCACAGCAGTATGCATTTACCCAATCAGCAGTTAAAACTACAGAAAATTGCCACACTTATGAAAGACAGAAAAACGGCTAGATTTAGCAGCAAATGGGAAATATTATTCCCTGGTCTGATTTTAGGGATAGTGTAGCCAACATTGTAGCTAGACTGAAATACTTTGTCTGGATCTGGCACAGGGAAGTCCTGTGTCTGATGTCTGTTAAACAGTCACAACCTCAAACCCCAAAACAAGTCTTCAGTCTTGGTACAGATTCTCGTGAATCCCATCGGGATTGGTTGGTCTTCTTGACCTTGTGTTTTTTGGCACTGTATAATGGTTCTTTTGTGACCCCTTCTGCTGAAATCAGACACAATCATTAATCAAAGTCCCATAGTATTTAACAATCCATGGCAGGTTTCTATAGTCTAAAGCTTTTGGGTCTGCAGTAATATTAGGGCTAAAGGATACTGTAAACTTATATTAGTGCAAAAGCAAAAGAAACGAATACTAGTAACATGTGCTTCCAGTGTAAAAAATGAGAGAAAAAAGAAAATTCAGGTACTCTGTTGCACATACAAGGAAAAAGAATATTAACAACATTTTTAAAAAATTAAAAATATATAGTTCACAATCAATGACACACCATGTTTGCCCAAGGAGAGGCAGAATACAAAGGTTTCTTACCCAAAAATGAGATCCATTTCCTTCTTAACTTAGCCCTGATCCACAGTATAAGTTCAAATGATTTTTACTAAGTAACAGCTTTGCAAAACAGTAGCATAGCAGCTAATGCACAGTTAAGAAGTATCAAAAACCCTGAAATCACAAAAGCTCATCAATTCTACAAAGGTCACTGATAAAGGTTGTAACTAGTTTGATGGAGTTCATTTATCATTTATGTGACAATTAGCAAAGGCAAAAAAGGCACAAAATGTTGTATAGGCAACATATTAATTGATGGATCTGGTGACAAACCTAGTATCCATAAGGGCTTTGTGTAGAAAAGGTGGAGTGAGGCCCAGTTGAGGTTGGAGAACTCCCTCCAGCTCCATTCAGGAGCACATCCCTTTTGACAAGAGATGAATTCTTATATGGTAAAGGACAATCAGATTTTAGACCGGAGAGCAATGTGGAATAGAATTGGCTAGTTACTATGAAGTAAAGATTGGGAAAGTAGGGGATTTAAGTCAGATCAGGGATAATGTTTAAGAAGGAAGGAAGAAAAAGATTGGAGCTCTTAATGAAAACAAAGAATGGGTTTAGAAGTAAGGTCCTATGGTATCTGACTTTGTAGACATAAATAGGCAGGTTTTTCCCTTTCCCTAAATTTTCAAATTTTAGCTCTTTTGAGCAGCTTTCTAAGATTAAATTTCCTTTTTAAATTTGTTATTGTCATGCAAAACACATTTCCATATTGATCACTGTTATAAGAACAAAGCCATTCATAACCAAAACCCCAAAATGAAACCAAAGATACAATGATGTGAAAGATAACTCCAACAGTTCTTTCTCAAGAAATAGCTAGCATTCTCCTTCATAAGTCTTTCTGGATTAAACCAGATCAGTGCATTGCTGAGAGTAGCCAGATTTTCCCAGATAATCATCATCCAATATTGCTGTTATTATATACAATGTTCTCCCAGTTCTGCTTATTTCATTCTGTATCAGTTCCCACAGATCTTTCTAGCTTTCTTCTGAAATCATCTTGCTTAATAAGACTAACTTTCTAAGACTAGCCAAATATATTGTACTGTGCCTTGTTATCACTGGTTCTCATTGACACAAACGATGGTCCAGAAATCTGTCATCAGGAACCATCTTCTTAGCTAGCTCTTCACTTCTCATACCCTCCTTTGTTTTTTGAAACCTTATCTTCAATAGGCAATAGTCATGAAAATGCTACCTGAACTCTTACGGTCTTCAGTTTCTTGTGCAAGTCTTACTCCATAGCAATGTTTTCTGCTTATAGTATCTTTTGTCCTTAAAGCAGAGCAGTCTTCATTTCATAGAAATTTACTAAATGCCTGCTATATACAAAGGAGTAGTTTGATAGGCACTGGCAATAACACAGATTTATCAACAACAACAACAAAAAATGTTACCAAGGAGCTTGTGATCTAGAAGGAGGCAAGAAAGGTAGCTAGCTGACGCAGTGGATAGAGCACTACACCTTGAGTCAGGTAAACCCGAGTTCAGATTTGGCCTCCGATACTTACTATAGCTGTGTGACCCTGGACAAGTCACTCAACCCTATTTCCCTCAATGTCTTCATTTGTAAATTGAGCAAGAGAAGGAAATGGCAAACCACCCCAGTACTTTTGCCAAGAAAACCTCAAATGGGGGTCATGAAGAGTGAGACACAACTGAACAACAACAAGAAGTATACAAATTATGATGCAAGAAAGAGATAATTTCAATAAAGGAATTTAAACAAAGCAATAGGATAAATTTGAAGGAGAGTTTACTTTTAATGAGAGTCACTACAACTGTCCCAAAATATCTTAAGAGGAAATGAATAACTATGTAGAAAACATGACAAAGTAAGTTATATGGGAAGTCTAAGAACCTGACCTACATTGACAGCAATAGCAGTTTTGCACAAAGTATCTGGGGTATGCATAATCTGTGCATGTGTGAAAGCCTCTAGTCAAACCATTTAATGTTGTGTTTCTCTGAATATCATCGGGCTTAAGCAGATTCCCCTTCTTTGGCTACTTATAAGGGAAAAAATGATCCTAGCCTGACAACAGGAATTCACCCAGTGACATTCCTCAATGTAAAAACCAGTATGTCATATCTTGTTGCCTTCTTAGATCCCAGTTAGACTAATAATCCTGACATTTCTACTCAGGTGTATTTTTGTCAAGCCTGGCTTGTCCTGACACTTTCCTTGTCTCTTCTATCTCCCTCCCCACTATTTTTAGACTGTCAAAATGAGTTGATTTTCTGAATAGAACAATGTGATTATCCGAGTGTATAACATCTGGCCTGAATTTCTGAGAGATGTAAAATGTTTCTTCTTGCATAGCTTCATATGAGTATTAAGTAAGCCCATGCCCTAGTGAGTCACATGATACAGACAGTTAAAATTGCATTTATTTTATGTTCTTTGCACTTGCAATTTAAAATGTAACTTTAAATCACTTGGAAGGAGAAATAAATTTTTGTTCAGTCGTTTTCTGTCATGTCAGATTCTTTGTGACCCTATTTGGGGTTTTCTTAGCAAAGGTACTAGAATGGTTGCCATTTCCTTTTCCAGTTCATTTTATAGATGAAGAAAATGAGGCCAATGGGGTTAAGTGAGGGGTTACACAGGTAGTGACTGAGGCCAGATTTAAACTCAGGAAGATTTCAAAAGCAACTAAGGTTTTTTTTTGTTTTGTTTTGTTTTTTTAAATACTGCCAGATATTTACGTTACTTCTAGGGCAGAAACTATACCACTCTCAAACCATTTCTTAATTTATTTTAGCTTTTTTTTTTAACCCTTGTACTTCGGTGTATTGTCTCATAGGTGGAAGAGTGGTAAGGGTGGGCAATGGGGGTCAAGTGACTTGCCCAGGGTCACACAGCTGGGAAGTGGCTGAGGCCGGGTTTGAATCTAGGACCTCCTGTCTCTAGGCCTGACTCTCACTCTACTGAGCTACCCAGCTGCCCCTATGGTTTTAATTCTTAAATTTCATGTTCTAGTTAGGTTTCATGTCTCTGCAAAAGAAATCTTTCCCTCTTTTTCTACTATCTCTGACTTTAGATTTTAGATGAGGACAGCTGCTGCATGAAATTTTCAGAAAATGTTTTACACCCAAAGGAATTGTGCAGTGGCTATGGGAGAGGGGCGGGAGGAGGGGAGAGAAAGAATATGAATCATGGAACCATGGAAAATTTTTCATAATTAATCAATAAAATAAAAATAAATTAAAAAAAGAAAATGTTTTACAGCATTTTGAGCATGCCACCAGTATGATGAATGAAATCCTCCTATGTTGCAAAGCCTCAGTGGCCAGCTGTTGGGAAAATCAAGAGAGTCCACAAAGGTGTAATCCCTTTCCTCTCTAACCCTTTCATTCAATCTTTTTGGACTTGCTAAAAAGATTATGGACTTCAATAAGAAGACAAATTTGGAAAGTTACAAAGATGGTATCTGAGAATAAAATATGGATTTCAAGACCATAGTTCATAGGAATAATGGCCAGTGATGGAATATGTCTGTGTATATACGTATATTTATATGTGTATGTATATGTGTGTATGCATAGTATTTGTGTATGTATTTGCATAGAGCAGCTAGATGGTGTAGTAGCTAGAGCACCAGGATTGGAATTAGTAAGATCTGAGTTCAAATCTGGTGTCAGACATTTACTAGCTGTGTGACACTAAACAAGACACTTAGCCCTGTCTGTTTCAGTTTCCTCATCTGTAAATTGAGTTTGAAAAGAAAATAGCAAACTATTCCAGAACTTTTGCCAAGAAAACTCCAATGAGATCACAAAGAATTGGATATGATATGACTGAAAAAGACTGAACAACAACAAAAATATATTTTATATATTGTCTAGGGGATTCTGCTTATAAACCTCTCTCTTCACTTTTACTTCTTATATTTATTCCCTTGGGCTGGTTTAGAAAAGGGTCAAAGACAGCTTTACCAAGATGGTGAAAGCAACTCCTTACATGAAGGAGATCAAGGATTTGAATGATGTCTGCTAAAGACTCTAAATAGAAGTATAATTCCCTAGATATTATCCAAATTCTTTTTTTTCACTTTAAAAAAAAAGAGGTTTACCGAAAATATTCCCAGAAAATTCTGGTTAAGAAATGATACATCACCACATCAAGTGGGGACAAACTGTTCTTTTAACAGGAAATAGTAAACTTTACATTTTTGGCACCAGCAACAGGGATCAAAGACAACAATTAGCAAGCCAACTTGGGTAAAAACCGTAAAACTTAAAAAAAGCAAAATTTGCTGCAATTAGAAGGAACCACACCTTATTATACCCAGAAGAAGTAAATGTGTATGCAGATGGTGATACTGAGGACAGAATTACTTTTCATCCAGTCACTTTTAAAAATCTAGCATAGGATAAACCAACTCCCAGGTGGATGCAACACTTGAACTTCGCTAGCTGAGGATGGGGAAATTTTTATGTGGGGTTACAATGCTGAAAGACAAATTGGTTTAATAGATGACTCTAATGTATCCATTGTCAAGCAGACATTAGAAGTGAGTTCTCTCCTAGATCTCTTATAGATATTATCATAGTCTTTGCAACAATACAGAATGAACTCTGCATGTTTGGAGATACAGAAAATGAAAAACTAGGGTTGTTACCTGAACCTAAACGTGAACTAAAAAATCACAGATTCCCCATTGGCTCTTGGAATTCCAAGGAAGGTAAATTAAGTGACTTGTGATAAAAGGTATATAGTAGCTTTAATAGAGGAAAAACTATATACATTTTATCTTGGACAGTTTGGTCAATTGGGTCCTGGTACTTTTTGGAAATTTCAGTACAAAAAGTTATTGAACATCTGCAAAATCAGAAAATACATTAGATTGCATTATAGAAAACTATACCTTTAATATCAGATAAAGGTCATATGTGTACATTAGGAAATGCTTGACATGGAAAATTAGTACTAACTAGGAAAATTTTACCAATGAGTTTGTATCCACATTGTGATCTAGTTTTTCAAGATGTACAGTCTATCTGGTTGCTTGCAGTAAATGCCATATTCTAATTTTTGCCATTCTGAGGTTTAAAAAATCTGAAGGAATTACAGAACAGAAAGTAGATGATGGTGACTTGACTGTAGTTTCTTCTGGAGACAATGATCAGTCATCACACAACATAGTACAGAACATTATTAGCAAGGTCACAGAAAAAAGAAAGGGAAATTCACCAGAGTACCTTTGTCAAATGATAAGAACACTACCCCCATTAAAAGTTTCTTTCAAATCATCATGGCATGCCTCCAGCAATCTAGTCCCTCTCAGCTTCTCTATAAACAAATGACAAATGTTCTGATGTAAATACAAGTAATAAAAATGACATCATACAATTAACTGAGCCAGATGAACCAATTCAGGGGAAAGAAACAGCTCTTCAGCAGCTAAGTCAGAGCATAAAAATGACCCCAGAAGTCTTGGAGACACTAGTAATGTCCTAAATCTGATACAGATAATGAGCTTGAATCTCAAGGATCAGTCTCACTAAACCACCACCAATTCAAAAATAAAAGGATTAAAGGATTCAGATGAAGAAATAGATACACCAAAAACATCTAGATGCTGGAAACATAGAAGCTAATGAATATACAGATGAAGAGAAGAAAATTATGCAAAAGAGAAATAAACAAAAAAATCTGAGAGCAGCAATCAAACAGAAATAGAAAGAACCAATGGTGCTGTAGTTGAAAGTATTGAAAAGGGGAAAAAAAACCCAAACTGAGCAAGGTGAACAAACCACTCAAGAATATAATAAAAATCAAAGAGGAAACCCAGCTGAACATATGTCAAACAATTCAGAAGTCCAGCATATCATGTAACAGCACCAGATAGAACACACTAAAAATCATAGTTTCCCTTTTTAACAAAAAGTCAATAACAAATAAGAAATGATGGAGTGCTCTTGAAACAAAGTCTAATGGTTGAAGAAGGCAAATCAATAGGAGGTCAAGCAAATACTGGGAAAGAGACAAAAGATGAAAACGAAAACCACACAAAGTTATATGTAAATATAATTAGGTAATCATGAAAGTCAAAGTCATGTACAATTCTATAAGTATATGTTGTTGGTGGTCTCCAAGCACATATTGAAATTTATATTTGAAAATAATTATAACTTCTGAAAGATTATATAAAAATTATAACTTTTGCTTATAATGGACTTTCTAATATAAGTTAATTTTGGGGGGGTTTGGGCAGTGTGACCAAGATAATGGTATTTATTTCTACTGATAATTTTAATATAAGAAGTGCATATTTCAAAATCTTACTGAAGTGTTTTGTCCCTAATTATTTAGTGTTAAAATAAAAATATGTTTTATGTGAAAAAAGGTAAACTCGGTTTTGGACATACTGAGCTTAAGATGTATATGGGACATCCAGTTTGAGATGTCTAATGGGCAGTTAGAGATGCAAGATAGGATGTCAGCAGAAAGATTATGTTTAGATAAGTAGAGAATTATCAGCATAGAAATGATAATGTCACACCACCTACTGACCAGGGCACATGAAGTGCTGATCATTTCCATAATACCTGTACTCAGGCAATATAGGGTATAAAACCCTATTTAGAATAACTTTTTTACATCGTTATAAGATTCTACAAGCACTCCCTCCTCCCTGGCAGAAGTGCTCAAGGGAGAGGGTTCCTCCATTTAATTACCTTTTATCCAGTTACTTTTTGATTAGTCCCACTAAGTTTTCCCCCATACTAACACTGAAATACTCTGATCCATTACCCTTGTGCCAGAAATAATAAATACTACAAAGAGTCTAGATACAATCTGAAGAATCTTCTCCCTCAATTGGCTCAAAGGTAACTAAATAACCTATAAAAATGTAGGCATGGTACCTCCTAGCACACTGAAGCAGATACTTTATTTGGAAGCATATAGTTCACGATAATACTGAGACAAATGTTATCAAAAGAAGGAAAACAAGGGGACAGCTGGGTGGCTCAGTGGATTGAGAACCAGAGCCAGAGATGGGAGGTCCTGGGTTCAAATTTGACCTCAGACATTTCCTAGTTGTGTGACCCTAGGCAAGTCTCTTAACTCCCATTGCCAAGCCCTTACTACTCTTATGCCTGGGAACCAATACACAGTATTAATTCTAATACAAAAGAAGGAGGAAAACATAATAGAAAGTCATTGGGGAAACAATGCTAGTGTCCTTGGGCAAATGTCATCAAGCTTGCCTCTATTGAGGAAGCTCCATTGAGCTGCCATCTTCTGGTCTTTTTTCTGCCCTGTGGCTTTCTTTTCCCTTATAACTAGAAGAGTCTTCCTCCTCTTTAGTTTCTCCCCCCCAAAAGCTTTATTTCATTTTTTTTTCATTATGTAATCATCTGGCTACATCCAGTCAAGTCAAGTCAACAAGCTCTTATTTACTAGGCTTATCCTAATCAGGATAAGCTTGGGGATTCAGAGAAAAGTAAAAATAATCCTTGTCTTCTAGGAGTTCACTTTCTACTAGGGGAAACAACTGGCAAACAATTTTGTGGGAGCAAGACAAATACAAGATAAGTGAAGGTAATCTCAGAAGAATCTCCGAGGGCAGTCAGATGGTGTGTAATAGAGATAGTATTGGGCCTAAAGTCTGGAAGATTCATCCTCATGAGTTCAAATCTGGTCTCAGGCAGTCATTAGCTGTGTATCACCCTGGGTAAGTAACTTAATCTGTTTGATTCTGTTTCCTCATCTGTAAAATGTGCTGGAGGAGGAAATGGCAGACAATTCTAGTTTCTTTGCCAAGAAAACCCCCAATGAGATCACAAAGAACAGGTCACAACTGAAATAACTGAATAATGACACTCTCAGAAGAGAGACTATAGCATGGAACCATAGATGTGATGGGAGGAAGACAAAAGCTTCTTATTCAAAGTTGGATTTGAGATGAGTTATGAAAGAAATCTGGGAATTCAGGAGATGAAGATGAGGAACAGAACATTGCAGAATGGGTGATAGTCAAAGAAAGGCATGAAGATCCAGGAAATGGAGTGTCATGTACAATAGTAAAAAGGCTAAGGTTTCAGATCTGTAGAATAAGTGAAGGAAAGTGAGTGTAGGAAGCCTGGGAAAGGCAAGAAGGGTTGTGAAGGGCTTTAAAAGGCAAAATTTAGTGTTAATATTTAATCTCATAGATAACTGGGAGCCTCTATGATTTATTACAGAGGAGTGACAGAGTCAGACTTGTGCTTTAGTAAGACTACTTTGACCACTGAGCTGAGGATGAACTACACTAAGTAGAGACTTGAACCAGAGACCAAACAGCAGGCTATTGTAATAATCTAGATGTGAGGTGATAAGGTCCTGTCCTTGGTTGGTGGCTATGTCAGAAAAGAGATGACATATTTGAGATATGTTGGTCAGAAGGCAGAATTGACAGGATTTGGCAACAGAAAAGATAAGGAAAGTGAATGAGGAGTGAGTTGTTAAAGATGATATACCTGGGTTGTAAGTCTGGGTGACTGGAAGAATGGTGAAGCTCTGTTCAGTAAAATGCAAGTTCAGAAGATAGAAAGGTTTTGAGGAAAAGATAATGAATTCAATTTCAGATATGTTAACTAAGATGGAAGATCCAGTTCAACATGTCGAAGGGGCATTTGGAGATGCCAGATTAGAAGTTAAAAGCCAGGTTAGGGCTAGATAAATAAATCAGAAAACCATTCTACATAGATGTTGATTTAAGCCATCCGAATACCTAAGGAAATTTTGGGGCAATTTAAATCTTCTTTCTGATTCTGTTCCTTCTCCTATTATTGTCCAATTACTCCTAGTCCAAACTTTTTCTGAGCTAAGGACTGGCATTCTTTTTTTAACTCCTGTGATACACTAGCCTAGGTTCATTTTAAATCTACTTGGTAAAATGTAAAGAAGCTAAATAGAGCTAATGAGAAGAGATTCTTTTCAATGTCCATAATAGCTGTGGTTGCTATGCAATTCAGCTTGGGAACAAGGACTTGGGAGAACTAGTGAAATTGGTAAACTTGATGACTTTTGCCCTATATCTAGTATGCAAAACTGCCATATTTCCCATGCTAAGTACTTAGTATATATTACATACTATATATATCCTCAGGGAATTGGTATTATTAAAAAATCTAATAAACACAGTAAGGCTATGTTTATTAATATAATACCTTGCTTGTTTATATGTGAATATATATTAAACATTTAATAAATGTATGTTAAATAGAAAAGCTGAACTGTATTGATTATATTAAGTTAAAAGAATTAATCAGTACACTAAAAAATAATTAGCCAAACCAATTTCATTGAATTGCCTAGACCAAAAAACCTCCAAGAAATTGACTAACTAAATCTTTAATCTGGTTGGTTTGATTAAGAAGTATTTTGCTAAGTGATCAGTTTATTTTTGGGATTCTTCCCATTTTCCTTTCATTCTTTTATTCAGTCATTCTTAAATGATGGAAGAGGAAAAAGCAACTAGGCCAGGAGGAAGAAGATGAAATAAGAAAACTCAGCTATTTTACTTATATGAATAAACTTAAAGGGAAAAAAAGGAGATTTCACTTTCCATGGTGTGAAAGGAACAAGTCATAAGTTAGAGAAAGGTGAGATCACACATGCCACTATAGCTTTAACAGTGGGTTGGAAAATAGGTGGGAAGAAAATGCTGTCCTCATTCTTTTCCAAACTTGCTGTCTCATTTTTTTTTGCCTACTTCTAGCCTCCTTCTCTCTCCCTGTCTGCATCTTTGACTGTTTCTACTTCTTTATCTCTTTGTGTCTCTCTCTGTAGTCTCTTTCTGTATGTACCTCTTTCTCTGTTTCTGTGTCTCTCCTCTGTATTTCCTTCTCCATGCCTCTCTGTCTCTCTTTTTCCCTTTCTCTGTGTCTTTGTCTCTGTTTTGTCTCCTCCTTTTATTCACCTATTAAACAACACTCCTCTTGCCTGGAGGGGAGATAAAAAGAGCATTCTAGACAGTCATCCCATGAAGCTCACCACCTAACAGGAATGATACTTCAGAACTTTAATAAAGCTAAGCTGTTATTGATAAGGATACTGCTTCCAATAGTACAGACCTCAACACATGCATACCTTTTGTCCTTCAAGATTCTTGTCATGTCTGCCTGTAAATCATTCATAGAGGGTCCTCCTATGTGCTAGGGGTCTTCAGTGATATTACATGGGCCACAATATAACATGGATGAATATATTTATTATCTCTTCCTCTTACAACATGATTGATCCATCTTCTTTCCCAATCACACGTCTTTTACACTGCTAACTTTGTACCACTTTAATAACACATTGAAATTTACTCACTCACATCCCATCATATGCTTCTCTATCACACCCTTTGAGTGATCCACAGTTTTGATTCTTTGGAGATTTTGATCCAAGGAAGGAAAGATGATTTTTAAATAAGGTCCCTAGGAAAGTTCTTCATCCCTCCTTCATGATCTTCATAGTGATGAGGCAACCTTCAAATAAAAGAAGCAAAGGAATTACTGGCAGAGCATCATAAATGTAAGGCAAGGTGATAAAGCTCTGTCTCTGACATATCCTAGCTTTGCAACCCTGGGGAAGTCATAGCTTCTTATTATTCTAGGCAACTCTGTAAGTCTCTTAAGTTGCAGAGATAGCATTGGCCTGCATTGGTAGAAAGCATCTCCTAGTTTAGATATTCTCTATGCTGTTGAAATTACATGCCTAATTCTTATCTCATTATAATTATGTTCTTCTCTTCTCATGACAGCAAACCTAATAAGTCAATATGATTCTTTATCAGGTACAAAGACATGGAACTGGATTTGTAAAAGAGGAATAAGTGGACAAAGTAGACAGATATGTGTCCAAGTATTCTCACATTCACACTGAATATACAGGAGGGGAAGGGAATATATAGATATAGATATATAGATATATATCCACTAAGATTTAAGAATCCTATTAATTAATAAATGGCCTAGAAATCTAATCACTAATTATATGACTATTTCTGTGAAATAGCATTTACTAATTATAATTCACTTACAAACTTTTGGAATGTAACAAATTAGTCAATCAACCAACAAGCAAAACCTTTAATAGATTAAAACCTTTAATAGATTGGAAAATGTCTGCATATGCGTCACCTCCCATTTAGTCTGTATGTTTCTTAAAGGCAGAAACCATTCTTCATACTTCTTGCTGTCTACATAATACTTATTTAGTCTCATACCTTGCAAATAGTTGGCCCATAATAATTTCTTGATTGATGTTAGTCTTTTAACTCTGCCGAGGATGAAGGAAAACAAATATATAGGACGATAGATTTAGAACTGGAATGAACTTTTAAAGTCATGGGGTCCAAACCCCTGATTTTATAGATGAGGAAACTGAGGACAAGAGATGCACAGTGAATTGTTCAAGGTGGCAAAAGGAATAACTGGCTGAGGCAAAATTCAGACTCAAGCCTTGATGATTCTAAGTTCAGTCCTTTCTCCAGAAGAGATACCACACTGTCTCTCAATTCTATTTAATTCAATTGCCATTTATTAAGTTCAAGACTGTATGCTAGGTGCTGAGGATATAAAAACGAATAATAAAGTGTCTTGAAGTCTCACAAATAAAACAAAAGTCTCACAGAATTTATATTATACTGGGGATAAGATATAAGTAAATGTAAGATCATCTGAGCAAGAAGAAGGAACTGAAGTATGAGGAAAAGATTTCTCTCAGGAAGTAGTACAGGATTAGAAGAAATATGTTCCACTTAGTCTTATTACCCACTTTTCCTAGTCTCAGTTTTTAACATAAGTTCTGCAATCACATAACTCAAGAAAGGGAAGGGTGGGTGGTATCCTTTCAAAGAGTGATCTCTCCATTATATGCAGTCTGATTGATTAAACATTGTTCACAAATAACCCTCCTCAGTGAAGAACTCTAGTCCTAACTCTTCTTTCACTTAAAGACAGCTTTCAAGAAAGCCAATTAACCTTTCTAGTTATCTATGTAATGAGAGGGTTAGAGAAGATGACCTTGAAGATCCTTTTCAGTTCTGAAATTCTGTTTTTCTATGATTTATGACAAATGATGATGGATTTCTATACTAGAAAAAACAGAACTAAGGATCTTGTTAATGATTTTTTGCCTCAGATCCCACAAATTTCTAACAATTAGGAACATATTGAAGACTCTTATAGTGCCTCAGGTTCATCACTATAACTAGCAATGTATCTCATTGCCCTGTCCACACACTGTAGTGTTAAAGGAGAGCTAAAGGTTAAAGGAGAGCACTGTTTAACAGAATTTGGGACCACAGAGACTTTACTATGAATATTTTTTAACTATTCTATTCACTTCCCATTCTGATGACTCACCCTGTCAAGATGAAAGTCTAAGTTCTCAAAAGCTTTGCTATTGGAGCATAAACTCTGGTATGCCCTACAAAAATGGAAGTGCTGATTAAGAACAGCCAAGGAACAATTTAAGTTCAAAGAGGCTCAGAACCAGAGGGTTGAACACAAGTTGATGATTTTTTCCCCAATATATTTCTAGGATACGGTTTTTGTTTTTGGACCAAATCTGTGATTTCACTGGGAAAGAGAACTCCCAGGGAGGGAAATCTCTCTATCAATGAGATTTTTTAGAGAGTTGTCAGGGCTACTGAGAGGTGAAGGGATTTACCTAGATTAAAAACCGGGAATTGTCAATCCAGGTCTTTCTGACTTTGAGGGCAGCTCTTCTACATGGATTTCTTCTCTTTGAGGGACTTGAAAGATTACCCACTTGAATGAAATCATAGAACCTTGGGATCTTTTTTAACTCCATTTCCTTTGGGTGAAGTAGAAATATCACTGGGTTGGAATTCAGACTTGGGTTTTTGTTAATGCTCTATAATTGGCTGTATGACCACAGGAAAGTTACAGTCTAGCTAGGTCTCAGTTTACCCACCTGAAAAAATAAGATTTTAACTAGATGAATTCTAATTTCTCTTTCAGCACTGAGGTATAAATTTTTATTTGCTTTCATTACTTTTTTCCGTACTCCATGCTTTTCCCCACCTGGGGCACTCTCATAACATTTCCTGTCTGACTGATTTTACGCCAGTCTCTTTTCCTAGTTTTCTAACATTTTGCTTAATGAATAAGCATAATGCTCGTACTAATAATGTATTCCTTACAGTGTAGGTTATAACCCCTGGGGGGAAAATCAGGGAAGTCCTATGGAACATGTATTATAAATTCCAATAGACCTAAGAAAGAAGCTATTCCAGAAATCTGCTTTTCAAAAAGAAATAGCCTAGACTCTATTCTTGTTGGTAACATCCACTTAACCACTATTGTATGTAAAACTATTTATTATTTTCTATGCTCTCACATTTAAAAAGTAGTGTTATATAAATGCTTATTCATGGTGAGGTTCCCTCTCTTCTCCCTGACTGCAGCTCTGCTTTCCTGATTTGAAAGTAAGAGCAAAGTTTATATTTTTATAAAATCTGCATGGGGATGAGGAAGTATTTTTGAAGGGAAATTTCAGGGGGAGGCAGCATTAGAACTAAGTTTGTGCCCATAGAAGAATATAAATTAGTATATCCATTCTGCCCTTCTCCCCTACCAATCTTAGTGTAATATTAGATGGATAATTTAAATATTTTCTGTATCTCTCACACCCAAGACAGATATTTCACTTCCTTTATTCTTGATAAAGGTTTTTTGGTATGGTGTTGTATAGAAAAGAGTTGAACTCAATAAGTGCAGAAAAAGCTTTTGATAAAATTGTTGGTCCAAATGACAGAGGTTCAACCCCATAAAACAATGAAACAAAAGCAAAGTAATATAACAAAGCTTTAATGGAGGAAAGAAGCTGCAAGGGGGAGTTCATTGCCAGAGGAGGTGGCTGTAGAATCTCATCTGTGTGGGGAAATCATAAGAACTTAAAGCATTAGTGGTTTTCAGGAGCAATACAACTTGGATCACCTCTATTGGTTGTCTCCAGGGAAGGTGAACTACTTGGATTCGCTTCATTGGATGTTCCTGAGAGGGGTAGGAGGTTGTTGGCAACTATTTTGTTGCCTTTCTGTCACCTAGCTGGGATTTGTTGGTTTCCTGTTGCCTAGCTGGCATCTGTTGGTTTATCGAAAATATAACATTCATTCCTATTAAAAACATAAGAATAAATGGAGCTTCCCTTAAAATAATAATATCTATCTAAAACCAAGAGTAAGCATTATCTGTAATGGGGATAAGTTAGTAGCCTTTCCAATAAAATTAGGGGTGAAGCAAGGATGCCCATCATCACCAATATCACTCAATATTGTACAAGAAATTCTAGCTAGAACAATAAGAAAAAGAAATTGAAGGTATTCAAATAGGCAATGAAGAAACAAAACTATCACTCCTTTCAGATGATTTGATGATATACCAAGAGAATCGTGGGGAATCAATTAAAAAACTAATTGAAATAATAATTTCAGCAAAATTTTAGGACATAAAACAAGCCTATATAAATCATCAGTATTTCTAATATTACCAACAGAGTCCAGCAGAAAGATATAGAAAGATAAATTCCACTTAAAATAACCACAGACAGTATATTAAATACTCAGGAGTTTACCTGCCAAGACAAAGCCAAGAACTATATGACTGTTGTTAATCCTTCATTTGGAAGAGGACCAATGACATCACAGGGTAATATCTGGGATTTAAGTGAAGTAGAGTTGCATAAAGTTATCAACTCACTTTTTCTTCCAGAATGATGGAAATTCAGTAGCAAAACCAAAGTCAAGATGAGTGGGATGGCTCAAGGTTTAGTGGATGGCTTTGCATCTTCAGGCTCTGACCAAACTCTGTGTACTCCACAGCATCTGCTTCAGCTGACTTCATGCCCTTGAAACAAACTGTTCTTATCTACTCATTCTACTGGGAGAAGTCTTCACATGCTTGGATATACACCCTCTTAATTCACCAATAGGCTTGAGACCTGACAGTTATCCTCAATCTGATTTAGTCCAACTGCCAATACTGGTTTTACAGAGATATAAAGACTGTGCATGCTACAGTTTCTTGAAGCTACAAGTGAGAGTTGTGTGAAAGGTAGACACCAAAGCTAGATGAGCAGCCCTGAAAAGAGTTCAACAAGCCCTCATATCAAACGTGCTAGTCCTTCCTGAACTCTCCATATACTCTATATGAATTATATGATCACAACTACAAAGCATTTTTCACAAATAAAGTCAGGTCTAAACAACTGGAGAAATATTGCTTCTGGGATGGCCAAACCCATATAATAAAAATGATAATTCTACCTAAATTAATCTACTTATTCAGTGCCATACCAATCAAACTACCAAAACTTATTTTATAGAGTTAGAAAAACTAATTTTAAAAATTCACCTAGAAGAAAAAAGGTCTAGAATATTAGAGGAATCAATGAAAAAAATGTGAGGGACCAGATCTCAGACTGAATTATAAAATGATAATCATCAGAACAACATGGTTGTGATTGTTGAAGTTGTCTAATTCCTAAATATTTGAGGTTTTCTTAGCAATGATACTAGAATGGTTTATCATTTCCTTTTCCAGCTCATTTTGCAGATAAGAAACTAAAGCACACAGTTTAAATGACTTGCTCAGGGTCACACAGCTAGTGTCTGAAGTTAGATTTGAACTCAAGAAAATAGATCTTCCTAACTTCAGGCTGGCATTCTATCTACTTCACCACCTAGCTGCCTATAAAACAATCTGGCACTGGCTAAAAATTAGAGTGGTAAATCAGTGGAATAGTTTAGGTACACAATACATAGTAGTAAATGACCATAAGTGCTTAATAAATGTTTAAAGATTCAAGTTTTCAGGAAAATAATTCATTATTTGACAAACATTTCTGGGAAAATTAGAAAGCAGTTTGATTAAAAACTTGGCATGGATCAATATCTCACACAACATACCAAGATTAGGTCAAAATGGATAATTTAGTAATAAAGGGTGATATCATAAGCAAATTAGGAGGGCATGGAATAGTTTAACTGCTAGATGAAATAAGGGAAGAATTTATGACCAAATAGGAGATAGAGAGCATTGCAGGGTGTAAAATGGATAATGTTGATTACATTAGATTAAAAAAGCATTTGCACAAACAAAATCAATGCAGCCAAGATTAGAAGGAAAGCAAGAGGGGGCAGCTCAGTAGCTTAGTGGATAGAGATCCAGGCTTGAAGATAGGAGGGAGATCCTAGATTCAAATATGACCTCAGACACTTCCTAGCTGTGTGCCCTGGGCAAATCACAAGCCCAATTGCCCAGCCCTTACCACTCATCTGCCTTGGAACCAATGTTAGTATTAATTCTAGAACAGAATGTAAAGGGTTTTTTTTTTTAAAGGAAACGGGGGGAAATTTTTAGAGAATGTTTTTTTTCTGATAAAGGCCTCATTTCTTAAATATATTAAAAACCGAATCAAATTTACAATACTAATCACTCTCCAACTGATATATAGTCAAAGGATATGAACAGGTAGTTTTCAGAAGAAGAAATCAAAACCACCTATAGTCATTTGGGAAAAATGCTCTGTAAGGATGGGATTGGTGCAAGGGGGAATGGGACAAAAGGAGCCAGAAGAAGGCAGTTGGTGACAGTTAGTGACAGTTGAGACCAGAGAGAATTCTGGGAAATTCTCCAGAGGAGGAAGAAGAAGAGAGGTCTTCAGGCAGAAGACTGGGAGGAGAGAGGAGGAGGACATCCTAGCTCAGATCCAGTCCTGAGGATTCCTGAAGATCTTTTTTTGGAAATTGAAACCCTGATTCCCTGATAAAAGCCATTCCATTGCATCTCAACCATTAAGACTTCAACCATAGAGCCAGCTAAGTTTGGACTCTACTTTGGGACTGATCTCTTAGTCTCCTTCACCGATTATCCAACCTTGCTGAGAGACCCCCTCTTTCAGTCAAAACTTACAATTATAGAAAAGGATAGAAATAGAAATAGAAGTAGAAATAGAAACAGAAACAGAAGGAGAAAAGGCAAGGGGCGAAGCTTAGAAGTGGGAATCATTGGGTTTCCCACCTAAGTGACAGACCCCATACAAATAGCAAAAAGGGCTCCCCAAAATCCCTCTGCCCTTCACCCCTTTCCCCATTCCCTGAATTGCAAATAATAAAAGCCATTCATTAGTCAGATAGCGTTCCAGAGTGCCTGAGAGACTACGAGGGAGAGGGGAACCACAGCTTGGTCTGGCTGCCTCCATCTTGAAGCCAGACTACCTGCTGTGAATTTAACTGATCAGGGGGAGGTTTGTGTGAACTCAGTCCTTATTCAGGATCAGATTGGGGTACCCCATACCTCATCTTATAGGGAAGCCTTGCCCCCAACTCCTGTGGGGTGGCATGACCATCCAGGTCACCCAGTTTCGGGGCGACACCCCCTTACAGTCTCCCAGTGTATATTCGGCCTCAGGGGAGAGCTGGAAGAGAGACTCACCACAAAGGCTCTCTCTCTATCTTCCCTCCATAAACATCCCTAACTGTTTTTTTTTATTATTACAGCTCTAAATCACTACTGATCAGAGAAATACAAATTAAAACAATTCTGAGGTACCATCTAAAATCTATCGGATTGGCTGATATGACAGAAAAGGAAAACAATAAATATTGGAGGGGATGTAGAAAAATTGGAGCATTAATGCACTCTTGGTGGAATTATGAACTAACTGATCCAGACATTTTGGAGAACAGTATGGAACTATGCTCCAAGGGCTATAAAATTGTGCATACTCTTTGATCCATCCCTGCTAGGTCTGTATCAAAAAGATCAAAGGAAAAGGAAAAGGTCCTATATGTATAAAATATTTATAACAGCTCTTATTTATAATTCTTTTCATTCATCTTTTTTTTATACAGTATTTTATTTTTACTAATTACATGTAATAACAAATTTCCACATAAGTTTTCCAAAGTTACATGTTCCAATTTGTCTCCCTTCCTCCCTTCTCTCCCCCCTCTCAAGGGTCAACAAGCAATTTGATCTGGTTTTAAGCTTTCATTTCTTTGAGTGAGAACTTGCATTTGCTTTCCCACAACAAATCTGCTCTCCCACAACTGTATACCGTATGCCCAAATGAGCATACAACCTAATGATAAAACTCCACACCATAAAAAAAAACTTAAAAAGAAGAAAATCAAGTACCTTTCATAACAAGTAGAGAGAAATCTTTGACAAATGGAAACAAAGGATATTATAAAAGATTAAATCATTTCAGCATGTTTATGAAAAGATTTGACCTGAACAAAATCAGTTGTAGCAGTGTGATAAAGGAAGCAAAGGACAGAAGGAAAAAATCTTTATACAGCTCTCACGTAGGTTCTATATTTAAGTTTGATGGGAAATTAATAGAAATATATGGACAAGAATCAAAAGGAACAATCCTACAATATATTAATAGCTATATGAAAAATGATTTCAAGTCTATTAGTAAAAGAAAAAGCTAACAATCCCTGAGGTCCTACAGAAAAGATAATGAAACATACCTCCTCATTTATAGTAAAGGGGTGGAGGATACTAGCAGAGGATGTTTTATACATTTTTTAAACTCTGTACCGAAAGGTTTTCCTAATTTTTTTGTTATAGGGGAGTTTCAGTCCCCAGTATGAGGTAGGAAGTAATTGTAAAGACAAAAGGCATCAATCAAATGGTTTTTTTTTTAATGCACTCCTCACAAAATGTTCCCGGGGAGAATATCTAATATCATATAAATACACAGTTAATGAACCCAAATTTTTGACTAACTTTCCATTATTTTATTTCTCAGGTGGTACCATTATTGAAAACAGAAGCTTATCAAGTCCACTGTTAATTACCATTCTATCAAAAATTTCCTATATGGAACAGCTCATTGTTCTTAATGATATGCTAAAAAAAAGTCAAATATATGGGATAGACTTTTATTGCTATCATGTATTCCTGATTGAGAGAAGTCCATTTACATGTCAATATCTTCTCTGAATCTTAGAGTCTTAGCTTTCTACAACACTAAGAGGTTGTGACTTACCCAGCAGTAAGCAGTCAGCAATATGTCCGAGGTAGCAATCCACATCTTCCAGTCTTTGAGCCTATATCCACCTATGCATGTGCCTCTTAAGAAATGAAAAGAACCAGATAGACTGAGCCAGCCAGGGAAACAGGAAGTCCTGGGTTTAAATCAGGCCTTAGCCATTCCTAGTTTTTAAAGAAAGAATAAGAGGAAATTCAGAGAAGCACGAAATATGAATTGAAATAATGCAGTGCAAAATAAGAACCCAAAGTGTTATATGCGATGACTACAAAAAAGTAAATATGAGGTTCTTAATCTTTGTATTATGGTCCCTTTGGACAGTCTGGTTAAGTGTATGGACCCGTTTTTGGAATAACATTTTTAAATGCATAAAATCCAAAGGAAACCAGTTATATTAAAATACAGATCAAAAAATCAAGTTCAGGAAACCCACGTTAAGAAACCCTTGACTCGATGAAAAAAAAAAAAAATCTAAAAAGTAGCAACTCCAAATAACTAAAAAGCCCAAAGATTTAACGGTCCTAAATAAATGATAAGGACGCACATAGCTCAGGGGTAAGTACAGACATGGAATGTATACAAGGTCAGATGAGGTCACAGTGTCGCCTGTTTTGGATATTTGTTTTTCTTTGTTACAAGGGTGAGTTGTCTGGAGGGGCAACGAGAAATGTTTCCAGAAATAATTGTGATGTAATGACAAAGGGTATCACTAAAATGCTTTAAAAAAGAAAAAAAGAAAAAGAAAAAGAAACCGAGCTCTACACCCCATGACAGAGCACAGGCAAAGCTCTCTTGCGCGTGGAGACGGCTCCACGCGCTTTCTGGGGTCCTCAATGAAGGGTTACTCTCCACTCCTCAGCTCCAAATCCTCGGGCTTGGGGGGCGGAGGGGATGAAGTGAGGAGAGGGATGGGGATTGGCAGCCGGATGGTAGGCTAGGTTGCGCGAGGAGGCACAGCTCGAAGAACCGCACAGGCGGACAGGTGGGAGGAGCTATAGGGGTCGGGAAATGACGTGGCGGTTAACGCGTTCACAGTGCGGGGTGAGCTCCCTAGTAACGGCGACTCCCTGGGGCTCCGGGGAGGCTATTACGACTCTCGGGGTCCTCGCCTCCCCTCGGCCTCATAGCCAGTCTCCCTTCTCCCCTCCTTCGATGTCCCCGCCTCTCCACGCACCAGCCCACCGCTTTTCCCCGCCCTCGCCCTCTTCCTTCTTCCCTCACCGCAGCACGGGCGGCTGGGGCCGCCCGCATCCCTCAGAGTCCCTAGTGACCTGCGAGGTTGCGCTTCCCCCGGCCTCCGAGACGCCTCCGCCTCGGGCGAGGTGAGAGAGCCAGGATTTCGGGCCCGGGCCAGGAGAGGGGAAAAAGGTTTCTGCCTGACGTGGAGACCAGCTGGCCGTGCGCTCGGGGAGGTCCGGTCCGGTCCGGTTCCTGCGGAGCGACGGAGCCGGGACTTTGGGGCCGAGAAGGCGGGCCCTCCGTTAGGGAGCTTTGGCCCTCGTGCCCCCTATCCCCAGCCCTACCACACACCACATCCCCCGTCCGGATCCGCCCTGCAGCCAGGGGACCGGGATGGAGGTGCGGGGACCCTGGTCCTAGTCGTGGTCCGTGGGGAAGATGGCGACTCCAGGGATGAGCTGGCAGCAGCACTATTACACGGCGGCGGCCGGGGGGACGACGAGGTTCTCTTCCTCGGCCGCGGCTCAGCATTCGGCGTCCACCATGGACTACAGCCAGGATCTCCATTTGAAGATGAGCAAGAAGATTGCTCAGCTCACCAAGGTAAGGGGCGCTTGTGGAGGGGACTGTCCCCTCCTCCAGCCCCCCCGCCTGGGCTGCCCTGCCCAGCCCCGCCCCACGCTGTGGCACTTTGGGGACACGGGAGACATCAACACTGTACCTTGAACTTGCCTTTACCTTTCCTATTCATCTTACTTGTTTTAATGAGTGCCCTTTCATTCGGTTTGAGTAATCCGGAGTTGGGGCTAGCGAAGGAGTGACTCCTTTCAGGGTTGAGACTGTCGGAAAGAAAAATGTGCACCTTACCTGGCACCTGGCAGGGTCCAAAACTTTGTGAAACTTTGTATGCCACTTTTATTTTTATTTATTTTTATTTTTTAAACATTATTAATATTCATTTTTAACCTGTTTGTATGCCACCTTTAATACAACTTGGGTAGTAGTTAAGCTGGACGGCATTGTTTTCAGTGAATTTGTACATAGCTTTTTAGAGATAGAACAACCCGTAGGTATCATGGGACAAGTTAGGAGTTACCTGTCATTTCATAGTAAAATTTCAATGTAATGTTTAATTTTAGTTATCTGGGGCAACAGAAGAGGCTTCCTACTGGAAAAATGTTATTTGATCCAGATCAGTGATTTTATTGGTGTAGGGAATTCCTGGTATAGAAATTCATCTTCCCTAATTAGTTCAACAACCCACCTACAGTTCAGAATTGTAGATCCAGATTGGATTTCTGAGGCATCTCCTTACAAGGATGCCTTTCAGTGTAGTGCCCTAGCTTATTCATATAGGATGACCCCAGATTAACAGAATTAGTATCTTTTATTGGTCACATCATTTTCAAAAGATGTATGAATGTGGAGGCAGCTTCCTACAGTGGAAAAAGCACTGATTTTGGAGTTGGAAGACATGAGTTTAAATCCTACCAGTGAGGTCTTGCATTGATTTATTGAGCCTTAGTTTCCTCATCTGTAAATAAGGGGGTTGGACTACATGGTTTTTGAGGTCCCTTCCAGCTCTAAAACTATCATCCTGTGTAGGAGGGCAAAAAATACACTTCACATTTTTATAGTCAATAGTTTGACTATCGAACTACTTATTGAATCTGTGTTTAATTAAATTCTCTGTACTTTTCCATCTGTACATTTTTTTAAAGGATAACCCCTAAATTGGCCAAACAAATGGTACCTAAATAGAAAACAACAATAAGGTTAGGATATGGAAGAATTCAAAGGAAATATTTGTTGAGAAGGAAAATTTGATCCTTCTGAAATATAAGCTGTAAATTAGCTAGCTCATACTGCCCTGTATTCAAATCTGATGGCCAGTCTTTCTGACCATTCTATTTTAAGTAGTATAAGGGTAATTGGGTAGTTTCTGAAATAGAATAATCCATAGTTCCATGGATCCTTGGAATTTTTTAGTGTGAAAAGGGAATTTGGAAGACAACATTGAAAGAGGGGGAAGCAAAGTAAAATAAGTGAAACTGTAATGGAGAGAATAAAATAATGAAAAGACAAAATTTTGAAGGAGAAAAATTAAGGGAAGTCAGAGAACTAAGTCAGAAGTTAAATGAAGAAGTAGAGTGGGACAAAGGAAAATTTGAGGAATGAAGAAAAAGCTCGAAAGCTACATCATAAATTATCCCCAAATTCTAGAATTAATGTACTTTCTGGCTGTGTCAAATAGAGGGAAGATCAGGCTGGTGTACGTTGGTACTAGTTCTTTTTATCTCTTCTCTAAAGGAGTGATATTTTTATTTTATCAGTGCACTTAAATATTTGGGTGACTGAAAGCTACGTTTCTTGGAATGGTATTTTGGATGAGTTAGATATTTTAGACTTTGGAATTTAGATATAATAATAAGCTTGCATTCATTGAGCTTTAAGTGAAAAACACTTTAAAAATATTTTCTCATTTTATCCTCACAACAACCTTGCAAGGTAGGTGCTATTAACCCAGTTTTAGAGATGAGGAAACTGAGGCAGAGAAATTAAGTAGCTTGTCTGGGGTCACACAGCTAGTAAGCACCCCAGATCTTCTTGACTCCAGGTCCAGTGCTTTCTCTATGTGATCCAGCATGCTAGAATGAGGTATATGATTATTCATTCATTCTTATAATGCTTAATGAACTCTTATAACTGTGTTTAGAGCTTATAATTTGTAAATTCCTAGTGAAGTAATGCAATACAATGTAAGCAAAACAACTTGTCTCTTTTCTCTCAGTTTCTATTTTCTTTCCTTCTCCTTGTATTCTTCAGAGCTCAAAGTAACCCCAATGCAATTAATGTAATTCAGTTGTAACTAAGCTGAAGATACTCAAAGAACCAAGTGTTTACCAATTCTTGAGTATCCTTTTTCATCTTGACTCTTTCCATAAATCCAATCTCCAATCTCTGGGGATTTTCCTCCCTTTTAATGGTTCAGAAACTGAACCATGCCCATTTTAATGCTATTTCATCATTTGTGCATCTATGCCTGAAAAGAGAGCCAGAATAGGAAAAAGTTGCAGTTTTTAAAGACTATTAAGTTACAAAGTAGATCTTGATCTGTCTAGATAGGAGTTTGATGAGTTCTGTCCTAGAAACAACCCTATAGGTGGCATATTGACTTAGAAAACCATGAATTAACATCATTTGTGTTGTATTATGATTTTATTTATTTTGCTAATCTAATTATATTTTGATCTAATTCTGGCTATACTAGGAAGTTTGACAGTTCTGCCATATACCAATGAAATAATAGATCCAGTCATATTCAGGGTGTCCCAAAAGTTTCAGTGTAGTCTTAAGCTATTAAAGTCAAAACTTCACTAAAATTTTCAAAACATCCTGTGTATATATTAAAATTTTATATCTATGATTTCATTTCTATATGGGACTCAATGTGTGAAAACTCACTCCACCAATGAAGATCAGCAACTTTATATACTTGCATGGGGGAAGAAGAAGGAAAACCCCTACTAAAATCCAACTCCTGCATACAACCCTGAATTCTTTAAAGCTTTTTCATAGTATATGTCCAGGAACAGATTTTATTTCAAGACAATTACAGCCAAGTTGTTTTTTTCTTTCTTTCTTTCTTTCTTTTTTTTTTAAACCCTTAACTTCTGTGTATTAGTTCCTTGGTGGAAGAGTGGTAAGGGTAGGCAATGGGGGTCAAGTGACTTGCCCAAGGTCACACAGCTGGGAAGTGTCTGAGGCCAGATTTGAACCTAGGACCTCCTGTCTCTAGGCCTGGCTCTCAATCCACCCAGCTGCCCCGGTACAGCCAAGTTTTGAAAAGTTTTAACACTTAAATTCAGTGATGAATTTTTCAGTCTCAGCAATTTTCAGAAATCATCTTAAAAAATCTTAAGAGATTGTGATTTTTTCGTGGTGGAAGGAAAACTCACATATAGATCTTTGAAGCATTTGTACATTTTTAATCCACATATGTGTATGTATACATGCTCATGCATGTGGTCACGCATACAATATCCCAAAAGTCTTAGTGCAGTTTTAAGTTCTCAAAGCTTTTTTGAGATACTGTGTAATTATATATTCTTCTTTCTTTCTCTAGTAGAATGTAAGCTCCTTGACAGCAGGTATGGTTTTTCATTTTGTATTTGTATCTCCAGGGCTTGGCACAGTGCTTTGAGGTAAATAGTTACATAATAAATTGGATTACATAGGGAAATGAATGGCTATATGTATGCACACATGATATACTTTAAAAGATATGTGATTATCTAAGAGTGAATAATCTCTGCAGTAATGTAAATTATAACCCTGCCAAATTTGAGTACACAATTTTAAGGTATGCTTATAGCCAAAAACATTTTCACTTGATAGGCTCTGGTGATGAGACCACAGTAAGCTAGGCTGGTCTTAGGAAGAGCCACATGTATACTTGTACACTAGCCTTTCAAGCTTGTAATTTCTTCTTTTTTAAATTTATCTTATGTCTAAGGCAGAAGAGTGGTAAGGACTAGGAAGATGGAGTTAAGTGACTTGCTCTGGGTCATATAATTAAGAAGTGTCTGAGTTCAGATTTGAACCCAGGCCCTCCTGACTGGAGGCCTAGCACTCTATCCACTAAGCTACCTAGCTGCTCCTTTGTAATTACTTCCTTTCAGATTGTCCTGCTTTTAGTATTGGATAGATAATGCTGTAACATTGAAATGGAAATTTATAATTGGACTTCATAAAGTTATTTTTAAAAATAGATTCCACCTATATCATCTTTTCAAAAGAGCAAAATATGAAAGTCTTTAGTTCACAGAGTGGTTTGTGTTTTTTTTGTTTGGTTTTCTTTTTGAGACTAGATTTTAACCAAGCTAGAAGTATAGGGATTTCTCTTGATCCTGCTAACTGATCAGCATTTGAGCTTTGACTTGCTCCTTTTCCAAACTAGGCAGATTTGCCTCTTCTTAGGCAGTCTGATGATTTCCAGTTTCTAGGGACTCACCATATAAAAGTCAGATTTAATGTGGATAGTCTGTCAGCTTTGCTCATTGGAGCTTAAAAGCCTCTAGAGTAGCAGAGGTTATGGATATGAACCACCACAGAGTGTTTTGGGGAAAAAAAATCAGAGCCATCATATGTCAGCAGATATTAAATATTATCAAATCAAGGAGAAGTAAATGAAGATTCTTGAAATGAATTATTCTGCCTTCTTTTGTGGACAAGAGAGCACTTTGTCTCTTCATTTCTTTAGCTTTTTTTTATGCCACTAACTTAGGGGGAGTTCTTTGATTTCATGCTCGATTCTTTGCTACCCCATTTGGGATTTTGTTGGCAAAGACACTAGAGTGGTTTTCCATTTCCTTTCCCAGATTATTTTTACAGATTTTTAACTGAGGCAAACAGGGCTAAGTGATTTGCCCAGGGTCACACAGCTAGTAAGTGTCTTGAGACCAGATTTGAACTCACAAAGTTGTCTTCCTATGTCACCTACCTGCGTCTATTTGCATGATAATTGAAATAATTCAGTTTTTCACAAAATTACAGACTTTGTAATAAATTTTAATTTTTGTTGGTACTCAAGTTTTTGGAAATAAGAATCGTGCTTAATAAAGAAAAGCAATTGTTTTGTTTTGCTTTTTTACAGTTTAGCATGTGAGAGATATAGCAGGGCTTTTAATCAGTTAGTGCTCTAGAATGCAGATGCCCCTTGCTACAGTCACAGAGTGATCTGGAGGGACAAAGTTCCCAGTGGCAACAGTACAACTTTTGCAGTGGTACCTGAGGTGGGGTTAGGTTATGACTGCCCTTCAGAGGCTAATGCCCAGTCTAAAAGGAGAGGCAAGGAATTTGCATAATAGATAGGCATGAGGTAGACACCAAAGTGTGGTTGTGTTGGAGAAAAGACCCATGGTTGACTTTGATGGGATTCTTTAGGTACAACCATTTTCTTATCTTTTTTTCCTTTATGACATTACAGATTTGCCCTTCTTAAGTTTTATTCTTATTTTTATTTTTTAAACCCTTACCTTCCTTCTTGGAGTCAATACTGTGTATTGGCTCCAAGGCAGAAGAGTGGTAAGGGTAGGCAATGGGGGTCAAGTGACATGCCCAGGGTCACACAGCTGGGAAGTGTCTGAGGCCAAATTTGAACCTAGGACCTCCCAGTCTCTAGGCCCGGCTCTCAATCCACTGAGCTACCCAGCTGCCCCCCCTTCTTAAATTTTATTATAAATTTAATCAGTTTGATGGTTTGAATTCAAATCATCAAACTGATTAAATTTATATTAAAACTTAAGTCACTAAATTTTGTTTATTGCTTTGCAAAAAATAAAAAATAAAAAAAATTTGCATATTGCTTAAGTCACTAAATGCCCATAAAATAATTGGTGCCTGAAAAAGAAAATAAACATTTAGAAACTCTTTCATCATCTTCCTAATTGTTTATTCTCCAGATAATCTTTATTTTTCTCTGGTACTTGTGTCAAATTATGCTTAACCTGCCATTTAAATGTGCACTATTTTTGCTGAGAAAATGAAAATGCTTCTTCCCTTATCACTTGCAGAATTTTTCAAGATTTATGTGTGGTCAATATTAAAAGATTGCAAGCCAACTATAACTAGATAAATATTAATTTCTTGAGGCTTAGAAAGGTTAAGTAACAACATGGTCAACATAACTAGCTATGGTCACAGATGGTCCTTGTTGGCATATCTTCATGACTCTAGCCCTTATGCTACTTTGCCTCCTTTTGATATATTTTTAAAAATATGATCTTAAAATAGTTGTTGTGGAGCTTTCTATTCTTGACATTTGCTGATTAACATCATAACATTTTTATTTTTAAAAGTCAATTTTAATTATTCCAGACTTTAAAGAGGAGTAATACTTTAGAAACTACTGTTCTAAAGTTATAGTACTATAGTTTACTTTTGGTGACTTCATCCATTTTTATTTATCTTAAAATTTGTATTTCATCTCTGTTAGGCTTTTTTCCAGGTACAAAATATCACATCTTTCAATTTTTCATGTTTTCCATTTATTAGGATCTCATAAGAGAGAGTATTGTTATTCTCCACAACAACTACTGCATAAGAAATACAAAATGCATTGGGAAAGGAATTCATGAATGTCAGATCTTAACAAGTTTTTTGAATTCCTCACATTCATCATTTTTTGCTGCAGGATAATAATGAGTTACATTTACATGCCATAGTTTGTTCACTGTTTCATATATTTTGGTTTATATTAGTGACCTTTGTTTCTATCTTCAACTTTCTTGGGAGTGTAAGACCAGTGGTCGAATTTCTGTCAAAGGGTAGAGACAGTTTGGTTACTTACCTTAACAAGATATTTTCTTTCCTTTTTTTCTTTGATTTTTGTTTCATTAAATATTTCCAAGTTACATGTAAAAAAGAAATTTAACAATCATTAAAAATTTTTTGAGTTTCCGTTTCTTCCCCTTCCCCCTCTTTGAATAAGGCAAGCAATTTGATTTTGCATGTGAAGTCATGCAAAACAGATTTCCATTATTAGCTATATTTCAAAAGAAAATACAAACAAAATAACAAAAGTAAAGTTGTGGTGTTGTTTTTTAAGTATGCTTCGATCTCCATTGAGAGTTCATCAGTTTCCTCTCTGGAGATAGATGACATTTTTCATCTTGGGTCTGTTGGCATTGTCTTAGATCAGTGATGGCACACCTATGGCACAGGTGCTGTTATGATTAAAAATGATGAGGGCCGCTATGATAATATAAATTAGTATTTTAATTAATGCCATGGCCATGCTGATAAAATCATTAGACCACGCGCCGATAAGAATTCAAAACTGCCGCCTCCATTTTGTTACCTCTCGCCTCTCCCTGAGCCTGCTAGCCAAGAGGGCTTACTTTCGATTCTCCTCCCATTTAAACTGTCCTCTGCGTGGTGACGCAGGCATTCCCACGCCCAAAGAACCAGAACCGGAAACCCGTTGGACCACGGGAAATGTAGTTTGATAGTTCCCACATGTCCATAGAAAAAATATATATATATACTTTTAAATGTCATTTCCCAAATTCCAATTTTACAATTCCCCCTGGGATCTGGCAAAAAAAAAAAAAGTTGGTCTTTTTTCTTTGCTGGATCCGTAAACATAGACAACTTCTAATTTTCAGGAATTTGGGGATAAAAGAAATAGATGAACGAATGGATAAAATTAGCCACATTGACAAAAAAACCAATTTGGGGGCAGTCCCTTATTGCTATATTAGTGTACAATTAAAACAATATATACAACTCAATTCCAACTCCCCATAAATTCAATTAACTGCACCCCAAGGTTCAAATTTTGGTCTTCATGGTACAGTGAAGGCTTTTCAGGCATCTTCATGGTGTCTTCACCAAACAGGTTCGTAGTCTGGATTCTGGGGAGATGGCAAATCCTTATCCTGAAATTATTCTTCAAAAGAATTTAAACTTTACATTATAGATTACAAAACATACATTTTCTTCTGAGAATTATACAGTGCCAAAGATGTCACACAGAGTGCTTTCTATGGGCACTCACCATCTCCTGTCCCCCAGAGTTTGTTACTAGAAAGGTTGAAGGACACGGGTGGAATTGCTCCCCTCCCCATCGCCACTGTGCCTCATTACATTTTTTCATTTTACCACTCCTCTCTACCCAACAGTCCAATGGAAGCACTTCCTCCCTTCCCTGTGTATGTGGAGTGTTTCACAGTTGATTATCCTAAAATATTGCTGTTACTGAATGGAATCTTCTTCAGTTCTGCTTACTTCACTTTGCATGAGTTCATATTAGGGTTCCCAGGTTTTTCCGAAAGCATTCCATCGTAGTCATATACCACAACTTGTTCCTCAATTGCTGGACATCTCCTGATTTATAATTCTTTGCAATGACAAAAAGAACTGCTAGAAATATTTTTGTACAAATAGGTCCATTTCCATTTTCTTTGATCTCTTTGGGATACAAACCTGGTGGTGGTATTATTGGGTCAAAGGGTATGCACAGTTTGTTAACCCTTTGGGCATAGTTGCAAACCGATATCCAGAATGGTTGTATTAGTTCAACAAAAGTACAATATGTGTCACAGTTTTTCCACAATCTCCATCCTTTGTCCTTTTGTTATGCTAGCTAATCTCATAGATGTGAAGATGGTATTTTAGAGTTGTTTTAATTTGCATTTTTCTCATCAATAGTGATTTAGAGCATTTTTCATACGATTGTTGATAGTTTTGATTTCTTCTGAAAATTGCCTATTTATATCTTTTGACCGTTAATCAAATGGGGAATGACTCTTATTTTTATTAATTTGACTCAGTTCCCTATATGTTGAGAAATGAGGACAGAGAAACTTGGTATAATTTTTTCCCCAACTTACTGTTTTTCTTCCACTTTTGTCTGTATTTGTTTTGTTTGCACAAAACCATCTTAATTTAATGCAGTCAAAATTATTTATTTTACTTCTCATAATCTTCTCTATTTCTTATTTGGTTATAAATGATTATGCATAGAACTTATCCATAGAACTGGCAGGTACATTTTTACATGCTTCTCCAATTTACTTGTGTTATTACTCTTTATCTGTTTTGACCATATCTTGATATACAGCATGAGATATTTGGTTTCTGCCAAGCTACTCTTCAGATTTCCTGAAATTTTTGTTAAATGTTTAGTTAAATGAGACCCCCAAAGCTTGAATCTTTGTATTTATCAAGCACTATATTGCCATGGTCATTTACAACTGCATATTATGTACCTAATCTATTCCATTTATTTACCGCTCTGTTTCTTAGAAAGTATCAGATTATTTTGATGATCACTTTATAATATAGTCTGAAATCTGGAACTGCTACTATGTTACCTTCCTTTGTGTTTTTTTTCTACTGACTCCCTTGATCTTAAACTTCTTTTCTTCCAGATGATTTTGTTACAATTTTTTCTAATTCTATAAAATCATCCTTTGGTAGTTGATTGGCATGGCTGTGAATAAATAAATTAACTTTAGCAGAATTGTCATTTGTATCATATTAACTTGGCCTACCCATGAGAAATTAGTATTTATCCAATTGTTTAGATCTGTCTTTGTGTGAAAAATGTTTTGCAATTATGTTCATATAATCCCAGGGTTTGTGTTGGCATGTAGACTCCCAATTTTTCTGTCATCATTTTAAATGGAATTTCTCTTTCTACCTTTTCCTGCTGGATTTTGTTGGTAGCACTATATATAGAAAAGCTGATGATTTGTCTGGGTTTATTTTATATTGTGGGGCAACTAGGTGTCACAGAGGATGGCATGCTGGACCCGAAGTCAGGAAAACTAATCTTTCTGAGTTCAAATCTTGCCTCAGACATTTTCTAGCTGTGTGACCCTGGTCAAATAACATAATCCTGTTGGCCTCAGTTTTCTCATTTGTAAAATGAGCCGGAGAAAGAAATAGCAAACTACACCACTTTTGTCAAGAATACCTCAAGTGGTATTGCAGAAAGTCAGTTTCAACTGAAAAACAACTGAACAAAAAATTTTTTTTGATTCCTACAACTTTATTAAAGTTTAAGTTAATTTATTAGTTGATTCTCTTAGGTTTTCTAAATATTCCATCATGTAATCTGCAAAGAGTGATAGTTTTGTTTCCTGATTGCCTATTTTTATTCCTTCAATTTCTTTTCCTTGTTTTCTGCTAACAGTGTTATTTCTGGTACAATATTGAATAATAGTGATGATGGACATTGTTGCTTCATTCTTGATTATATTAGAAAGGCTTCAAAGTTATCTCCATTACAGATGCTTGCTTTTGTTTTTAGTTATACCTTATCATTTTATGAAAAGCTCTGTTGAGTTCCTATATTTTCTATCATTTTTAATATAGGATTGGGTATTGTATTTTATCAAAGGCTTTTTCTGCATCTATTGATATAATCATATGATGTTTCTTGTTTTTGTTACTGTTATGGTCAGTTATGCTGATAGCCTTCCTAATTTGAACCAGACCTGTATTCCTTGTATATAAATCTTATCTGGTCATATTATATGATCTTTGTGATATATTGCTGGAATTTCCTTGCTTGTCTTTTATTTAACATTTTTGCTTCCTTTAAGGAAATTGGTCTATACTTTTCTTTCTCTGTATTTTGCTAGAGGTACATTTTAGGTATCAAAACCACATTCGTACCATAAAATGAATTTGGTACGGTTCTTTTACCAATTTTTCCAAGTAGTTTATTTAATATTGGAATTTTTTGTTCCTTACATTTTTTTAGGTTTCTCTTGTAAATCCATCTGTCTCTAGAGATTTTTTCTTAGGCAACTCATTGATGGCTTGTTAATTTTCTTTTTCTAAGATATGATTATTTAAATATTACATTTCCTCTTTTAATCTGGGCAGTTTATATTTTTCACAGTATTCATCTATTTCACTTAGATTATCAGTTTCATTAGCATATAGTTTGATAAAATACCTAATAATTACTTTAATTTAATTTTCATTGGTGCTACATTCACCTTTTTTATTTTTTATACTGATTATTTGATTTTCTTTCTTTTTAAAAATCAATTTATCCAATGATTTATCTTTGTTGTTGTTTTCAGAAGGTCAGCTCCTAGTTTTATTGAGTAGTTTCAGTGTTTTTTTAATTAGTTTTATTTAGTGGGTTTTTTTTACTTTTAATTTTATTAATTTCTCTTTTGAATTTCAGCATTTTCATTTTGGAGTTTAGTTGGAGATTTTTGCTTTGTCCTTTTAATAGTTTTTTTAGTTGCATGCTCAATTTATTGCTCTGTTCTTTTTCACTGTTATTGATTTACAGATTAAGAGAGAGAGATTTTCTTCTAAGTATTGTTTTGGCTGCATCCTACCAATGCTGGAATGTTGTTTTATTTTCGTCATTCTCTTTAATGAAATTATTGTTTCTCTGGTTTCTTTTTTGACCCATTCATCCTTTTGGCTTAAATTATTTTCCAATTAACCTTTAAACTATGCTTCCATGGTCCCTAATTAAATGCAATTTTTATTGCAGTATGGTATGTAAAGGTTGCTTTGATTATTTCTGCTTTTCTGCATTTGATTGTGAGGTTTTTATACTCTAATATAATACATGATCAATTTTTGTGATGGTGCTATGTACAACTGAGAAAAATGTATATACCCCTTTCTTCTCCATTCAGTTTTCTCTAGTGGTCTGTCATATCTAAGTTTGCTAAGATTATATTCATCTCCTTGACTTCTTATTTATTTTGTGGTTAGATTTATCTAATTCTGGTAGGGGAAGATTGAAGTCCCCAACTAGTACAGTTTTATTGTCTTATTTCCTCCTCTAATTCATTTTCTTCCTCTAAGAATGTGGACACTATGCTTTTTTGGTGCATATATGTTTAGTATTGATCATATTTTACTCTTTGATTCCTTTTAATCGAATACTGTTTCCCTGCTTTTCCATTTTCATGAGATCTCTTTTTGTTTTTGTTTTGTCTGACATTGTCATTGCTGTCCTTCCCTTTTTTACTTCAGCTGATGAATAATAGATTCTGCTTCAACCCCTTATTTTAACCTATGTGTCTCTCTGTTTCAAGGGTGTTTCTTATAAACAATGTATTGTTGGATTTTGGTTTCTAATCCATTCTGCTGTATACTTTTGTTTTATTTGTGAGTTCATCCCATTCCCATTCAAAGTTATGATTACTGTGTATTTTGCCCATCTTATTTTTCTTCTGTCTATTCTTCTGTCTTTTTATCCTGTCTCCTCAAATCTGTTTTACTTCTGATCACTGCTTTCTTTAATGTGTCTTTCCTTTGCCCCTCCTCCCTTTTCTCTTATCCTTTCCCTCTCCTACTTCTCTATTGGTTAAAATGGATTTCTCTTATCAGTTATGTATGTGTGTGCATGTATATGTATACATAATTTCCCTCTTTGAACCAGTTTAATTGTCAGTGAGGTTCAAGAATTACCTGCCTACTCTCCAACCATTTTCCCTTCCCCTGTAAAACCTCTTGTGTGCTGCCTTTATGTGAGATAAATTCCCTTCTTATTCTTCTCCCTTACCTCTTCTTCAAGGTCATCCTTTCTCACTATCCATTTTTTAATATTATTCCAAAATCAAGTCACTCCTGTACCCTCTTTCTATGTTGAATTCTTCGAACTGCCTTAATAATGATTATGATGGTTGAAGACACATATATAATCTTTACATATAGAAAGGTAAACAGCTTTTTACTGAAGAAGTCCTGCTTCTGCTGGCCCAGGTATGTCTTGGAGGTGGGGCAGCATTGGCGAATACAAGAATGAGAACAGTTAGAGTTTCTGCCAAGCATCACAGAGACTGCTCTGCTCTGCTTGCTCTGAGTTTATTTTTTATACTTTTTTGATTACATATATGATCATACAATTTTTTCTTGTAGATAATGGATTAAGTCACATATTAACTTTTACTAAATTACAAATCAATTTGAGTGACATTCCATAATTATTCTATTTTCCTTGATTACCCAAAAGATGCAGAGCCTTACAGGAAATGTTCTCATCATGAGGTAGCTAGACTAGAAATTATTCTTCCACCCATCCATGAAGTTTAAGACGTGCGTTTTAGCTAAGAATAATGGTTAATTACATTTTAACCAATCAAGTTAAGAATGATTTTTCTTTGCTCTATTCAGTTACATAATTAATTGTGATTCACTATACTAACCTATTACACAATTACACTATTATTCATATTTCAAAAAGATACAATAATACAAGTTTTATTCCAATAAGAGCCTATCATTTTTCAATGTTCTTCAAAGGTATGTTTGATGTGTTGGCTAACCTGTGGGGTTATCAAAACAATCTAGTGAGTGAGGCATACTAGTTTTTCCCAGAGAAGGGGACTCTATTTTTCATTCATTGTCCTTTCTGTTTTAACATTCTGGCTCAGGGAGCAGGGAAGTTTTGGAGGCAGTTCTGCTTTACCACCATATGGTAACTCCTGTGCTTGGGAGTGAGAACTCCAAATACAGCTTTGTTGAGGTTTTAGAATCTTTAATATTAACTCATTATCTGCCAGATTATTATGAAGTTATTTTTAGGGGAATATCTGTATTATACATGTAAGGGTGGGGTTATCTTGGGAGACTATAGAAGCCCTAGACAGCCTTCAGCTATTCTTCTGAATTTCCCTGGGGTTAAGTAGTGTTATTGATCATAATTCCAATAATAGAGTGTATTAGTGGGAGAGAGACACACGGGAGAATCTGAGTGGGTTTTTCTGTCCTTCCTGGAGACGGTTTTGCAGCCTCAGGATCCCTCCTGCAATCATGTCAGACAGGACAGGTTTGATGGCTCCTGGCATTTTACCTCATTGAATCCTTATAATTTCTTTTTTTAGGAGGATGTTGATGAATTCTTAGAATTTCTATTTTACCTACTGATTCTAGAATATCAGAGCATTTTTTTTCTTGATAATTTCTTGGAAGATGATGTCTGAGTTCTTTTTTGATCATGACTTTAAGGTAGTCCAACAATCTTTCAATTATTTCTCCTGGGAACATCATACATAGAGACTGATACACTATGATACAATTGAATGTAATGGACTTCTCAACTAGCAGCAATGTAATGATGCAGAACAATTCTGAGGGACTTATGAGAAAGAATGCTAGCCATAGTCAGAGGAAGAACTGTGGGAATAGAAACACAGAAGAAAAACAATTTCTTGAACACATGGATTGATGGGGATACAATTGGGGATGTAGATTCTAAACATTCACCCTAGTGCAGTTATCAATAATATGGAAATAGGTCTTGATCAATGATACATGTAAAACCCAGTAGAATTGCTCATCTGTTACTGGGGGGGAGGGGTGTTTAGAGGATAGGGAAAGAACATGAATCATGTAGCCATCGGCAAATATTCCAAATTAATTCAATAAAAATTTTCAATTAAATGAAATTTTTTCTCCTGGATCTATTTCTCAGTACAGTTATGTTTCCAATGAGATATTTCACATTTTCTTTTATTTTTCATTCTTTTGACTTTGATTGTTTCTTGATGTCTCATAGAGTCATTATTTACCCAATTCTAATTTTTATGAAACTTTTTTCTTCAATAAGCTTTTGTACCTCCTTTTCCATTCAGCCAAGTCTGCTTTTTAAGAAGTTCTTCTCTTCAGTGGATTATTACATCTCTTTTACCAGTTGGCCTATTCTGTTGAATAAGTTATTATTTTCTTCATGATTTTTTGTATCTCCTTTACCAAGTTGTCATATCTTTTTTCATGGTTTTCCTGCATCAGTCTCATTTCTTTCCCCAGTTTTTCTTCTACCTCTCTTACTGGATTCTAAAATCCTTTTTTAATTCTTTTGGGGATTGAAACAAATTCATATTTTTCTTTGAAGCTTTAGATGCAGTTGTATTGACTCATCTTCTGGGTTTGTATTTTAGTCTTCCCTGTTGCCAAAATAACTTTCTATGTTGAGTTTCTCTTTTTTGTTATTTACTCATTTTCCAGACTTTTTTCTTGTCTTTTAAGTTAAAATTTTTTTACAGTAGATTCTGTTCCCCATGTTGAAGGGCAGGGGTCAGCAACGTATGGCTCTCAAGCCATATCTGGCTCCACCTCCTGACCTGCTAGTCCGAGAGCCCCAGGATGTGCCCCAGGGGGCCCTTCAGCTCCCCCTTCCCCTCCCCCCCTCCATATTCCAGCGCCTTCCACCTCCATCCTCCTCCTTCTGCACGCGTTTATGGCTCTCACGGCCAAAAAAGTTTCTGACCCCTGTTGAAGGGGGTCACTATTCCCATTTTCATATTCTTTGCAGAGCTGCCTTCAAAGTTAGTTCTAGGGATCTATACATTTTTAGTTCTTCAAAGGTGATAATTGTCTGAAGCAATGATGGGCAAACTACGACCTCCGGGTCAGATGTGGCCCCCTGATATGTTCTATACAACCACATGACATTATTCCTAATCTGACAAATATAATGAGTAAGATACAATACAATGAAACTTCTAAAGAGTTGCTTTAGAAACAGACTGACAGATGAGCATTTCCTTTCCTTTGGCCCCCTCTTTAAAAAGTTTGCCCATCACTGGTCTAAGGAGAGGTGTGTTTAATAATCTCTTGCCCTGTGCTCTGGTCTTTGAATAACCACAAGTGGTATTCTTTTCCACCCTGGAACTGTGACCAGGGTCCCCTGCCTCCCTGTGGTTGCAAATGTTAATATGTATTAGTTTTTGTCCTTGCCCTGGAATTCTAACCTGAGACTGTGGTCTGGATCTGAGTATGGACAACTTGAAAGAGTTCTGCACCCATAGCCAGAAATGGGGCCTGATAATCTATTTCTGACCAATTCTCTAAGGCCCTTAAATGCCTATGGCTAAAAATTCTGGAAGCCTTTGGCTGAGATACAACATGCTTTGTGTAAGGGTTAAAAATTAAGGTTGGACTAAATGAGTGTGGTCACCAAGTAAAAATGACTTTTATAGCAATTTTGTTTATAAAATAGAGGGAAAGAGTGAAAGTAGAGAAATGAAAAAGAGGAGGGCAGTGTAAGAAATCTAGCTTAACGAGCTAGACTATTTGCTCCAGCCCTGAATTTATTCAGGCAGGACTCCAGAAGCCCCAACCAAAGGGCCTAGGTTAAGCAAGATCCAGCCACATGGCCTCCTCCTCCAAGATGGGGAAGGAGGCCTCTCTGGATACTAGTTCCTCCAGAAGTCAGGAAAGGAGTCAGCCTTTTCACTCACCCAAAGGTAATCCTAAAGGAAGATCCAAGAGCAGCCAGAGCTCCTCCAAAGCCAAGTTCAAAGGAGAAAGTGCTCATCACAGGAAATTGCAACTGTTTTTAAAGACTCTTCTTTCCTGTGCCTTCCTTCCACTTTACATGGACCAATCAGTTTTAGAATTTTCTTAGAACTGCCCAGGGGACAGTCAGTCATTTCTGAGTTTTCACCCAGTTCAGCATGTGGGTTGTGGACCTTCCGTCACTTAAGGAAATGTGGGGTTATATACACTTCTGGTGATTATATCTAACAATGGTCAGGGGAGAGTTAATCACACCTTCAAACTTGGTGCACTGGTCTATGCTCCTCTCCAAACCTAGTGCCACCGATGCCTTCTGCTGACCTTCTAAGTTATTTTGGCCTGAAAAATTATTTTCACTCCATCCTTTTGTGTATTCTCCCATTCCAGTATTTATTTTGAGACATTTCAAAGTTGTTTGGAGGGTAATTTGGTAGAGATCAGGCAAATCCATATTCTTTTTTTCTGTCATCTTGGCTCCACCCACTGTTAACTGTCTTTTCAAAATTTTGTTCCTTTGCTTTAATTTCTTCACATAATTTTTCCTCTGCCACTCTTATTTCATTCTGAAAATCAGTTCCTAGCATTTTTCCAGGGTTTCTTGCTAGGTCTGTGTTCAGTTCACATTTTTCTTTGATGCTTGGTTTGTAAATGTTTTGATTTCACTGTCTTCTTTTGAGTTTGTGTCTTGATCATCCTTTTCACCAGAGCATTTTGTGCTGAGGTTCTTTTGTATTGTTGTTTGTTTGCTCATTTTTCTACCCTATTTATTGATTTAGAACTTTATGTGAATGTTGGCTTCTGTTGCTAGTATGAAGGGTTAAGAAAGAGAGTTTTTTGTCTTAAGTTTTATGCATTTTCACGCTAATATTTTCAGAGGTAGTTCTAGGGGTTTAGAAGTTTTTGGTGCTTCCAAGGTTGTATTATCTGGGTGATAGTATAGACATTTTAGTTACTTTATTTACATAATTCCCAGTTGCTTTCCAAAACAGTACTGATTCAGAGCTCTACCATCAATACAGCAGTGTGCCTTCCACTACCCCTCATATATTGATGCTTGCCATCTTTTTCATCTCTGCTAATTTGCAGGGTGTGAAGTTAAATCTTAGGGTTTTTATTTCTCTTTTTATTAATGATTTGGTACATTTTTTTGTGGTTTTGTATCTTTGATCTCCTTGTAGGTTATCTTTAACCTTTCTTAGTTGTAGGTCCCTCCTTGAAAGTGTACTGAGATCTAAAAATGTTTGTCCCCTCAGGAAAGTAATCTGTTCTTTCACCCTTATCAATAGGCCTCTTACTTCTTTACTTTCTACCATCAGAATGGTATGGTACTGTCTCATGCTATTGTGGTGGGAGAGCCAAGATAGTAGAGGAGAAGCAGGGAAAAAAACTACTCAGAATCCTCTCCAGCCCACCTTAAAATAACAGTACAAAATGAATACTGGAGTGAAAGAACTAACAGGGAGATGAAGTGAAGCAACTTTCCTGTAGAAATTAACTTGGAAAGTAGGCAGAGAGGGTCTGGATCACTGGGGTGAGAGGAGAACACAGCCCGCAGCAAGGTTGCACCAAGAAGTACTGGCACAAGCCAAGAGCAAGCCCCCAGACCCCTGACTTACTGTTCCAGGTTCTGAACCTGGACCTAAACTAATATCGAGACCCTGAGACTCTGCCTGAGCCAACTGCATAGCAACCTCATTACCACCCCTTAAAGTTCCAAGCCCCATTCTAAGTCTGTAGTGAGGTCCCAAGACCCTAGTGCAGGGCAATCTATGGTGTGCTTGGCAAGTAGGTGCAGGCCCAGAGGAAGTCCTGAACCCCTGCCCAAGCTGAAACTGAGGCCCCAAGCTCAAGGCAGGCAGTAGGGTGCCTAGCTGGTGCAAGCCAAAGAGGAGGCCCAGAGCCCTGCTAAAACTTGCAGTGAGAACCCTAGCATGAGGCAGTCTGTGGTATACCTGGCCTGTGTAAACCTAAAGTGAGGCCCAGAGGCTCTGCTCAAACCTCAGGCTGGGTCTTGAGTCCCTAGGACAAAATATATTACAATGCTCTAGGCTCTGCAAGCCATCAGCAATAGGAGGTGGCCCTTAGAGCTCCCAGCCCACAGACCATCATACCACCTTGGAAGAACTGAAACTTGCAGAAACACCAAAATAGAGCTAAGAGTAGTAGCAAGGAAAAACTGAAATTTAAGAGTGCCCCCTCTACCTTGAGAGAAGAGCATTTAAGATAAAAGTAAAAGTCAAGAAAAAAAGCTGGGAAAATGAGCAAACATAAAAAATGTACCTAACCACAGAAAATTTTATGGAGACAAAGAAGAGTAGGGCAAACTCCGAAAGGAACAGTGAGAGCAACAGGCTCTGGAAGAGCTCAAAAACAAATTCAAAAATAAGAGAAGCAGAGGAAAAATTGGGAAGAGAAATGAAAGAAATACAAAGCAGAAATGACCAAAAGGAAAAAGTGGTACAAAAATCCAATGAAGAAAAGGTTCAAAAGGTCACAGAAGAAAATCATTACAAATTAGAATTGGGCAAGTTGAAGAAATGACTTCATGAGACATCAAGAAATAATAAAACACAAACAAAAAAAAAGAAAAGAAAAGAAATAATAAAACAATATTGAAAGAATAAAAAAATTAAATATCATTAAAATAACAGCTGACTTGGAAAATAGATCTAGGAGACACAATTTAAGAATTATTGGACTACCTGTAAACCATGATTTAAAAAAAAAAGCCTGCACATATTAATACAAGAAATGATCAAAGAAAATTGCCCTGGTATTTTCACACAAGAGGGTACAGTAGAAACTGAAAGAATCCACAGATCACTTCTAGAAAGAAACCCCCAAATGGCAACTCCCAGGAATATAATAGCTAAATTCGAGAATTCCCAGGGCAAGGAGAAAATGCTGTAAGCAGCCAGAAATATACAATTCAAATGCCATGGAACTATAGTCAGGATTATATAAGCCATAGCAACTTTCACATTAAAGGACCAGAAGACAAAAGAACTAGGTTTACAACCCAGAATCATCTACCCAGCAAAACTGAGTATATTCTTTCAAGGGGGAAAATGATCATTAAATAAAACAAATTTCCAAATATTTCTAATGAAAAAACCAGACCTAAACAGAAAGTTTGATGTTCAAACAAAGAACTCAAGAGAAGTTTAAAGAAGTAAAGAAGAAAGCAAAAATTAGGGGATTCAGTAAGGTCAATTATTTATATTCCTACGTGGAAAAAATATTTGTCAGTATTGGAGCAGTTAGGAGGAGTATATATATAGATAGAAGGTATGGGAGTAGGCTGATTTGAATGACATGATATGCAAAAAAAAATCAAGGGGAGAAAAAGGATTATACTGACAGAAAAAGGGAGATATGGAATAAGGTAAATTATCTCACCTGAAGAGGTATGAAAAACTATTACAATGGAGGGGGAGGAAGAGAGTGGTGATGGGCAATACTTAAACTTTACTCTTGTTGTAACTGACTCAGAGAGGGAATAACAACCATTCTCATTGGGGTATAGAATCTTATCTTAGCCTATAGAGAAGTAGGAGGGGATAAGATAAGGGAGAGCTGATTAAAAACAAAACACTTGTGAAGAGGGCAGAATGAAAGGAGAGAGAGCAGGATCAAAAGCGGGAAAATAAGGCAGAGAGGCATACACAGTTGGCAATCTTCACTGAATGTGAATGGGATGAATTCACCCATAAAGTGGAAGCACATAGCAGACTGGATAAAAAGCCAGAATCCTATGGTATATTGTTTATAAGAAACACATTTGAGACAAGATACCAGACATAGTAAAGGAATGGGGCTTGAGCAAAATTCAGCATGCTTCATTTGAAGTGTAAAAAGCAGGAGTAGCAATCATGGTCCTCAAAGTGAAAGCAAAAAATAGATCTAATTAAAAGAGATAAGAAGGAAATTACATCTTGATTAAAGGTACCATGCACATTGAAGTAAAATCAGTACTAAAAGTATATTCACCAAATGGTATAACCTCCAGATTTTTAAAGGACAAATTAAATGAGCTTCAGAAGGGAATAGACTAAAACCATAGTGGCAGGGGACCTTAACTTCCCCTTTTCAGATCTAGATAAATCAAACCAAAAAATAAGAAAGAGGTGAAGGAAGTAAATGAAATTTTAGAAAAGTTAGAAGTAATAGATCTCTGGAGAAAATTGAATGGGAATAGAAAGGAATACTCCTTTTCAGCAATGAATAGCACCTACACAAAAAATTGGCCATGTTTTAGAACATAAAAACTTTACTACCACATGCAGAAAAGCAGAAATAGTCAATGCATCCTTTCTAAATCATAATGCAATAAAAATTATAATTGATATGGGTCTATGGAATGAAAAATAAAAAATCAATCAGAAACTAATTCTAAAAAGGTGGCTCAAAGAACAAATTATAGAAACAATTTAATTAAAGAGGATTACAATGAGAAGACAACATATCAGAATTCGTAAGATGCAGCCAAAGCAATACTTAGGGGGAAATTTATATCTCTAAACACTTACACCAATAAAATAGAAAAAAAGCAGATGAATTTAGGTATGCAACTAAAACACAACTAGAAAAAAGAACAAATTAAAAATCCTCAATTAAAGAGTAAATTAGAAATTCTAAAAAAATCAATGGAGAAATTAATAAAAGTTAAAAGTAAGAGAACCATTAAACTAATAAATAAGACTATGAGTTGTTTAACAAAATAGAGCATTGGTTAACTTGATTAAAAAAATAACCAGTATGAAAAATTAAGTGAATTCACCACCAATGAAGAAGGAATTAAAGCAACCATTAAGAGCTATTTTGCCCAGTTATACGCCAATAAATCTGACAAACTAAGTGAAATGGAACACTTACAAAAATATAAATTTCCCAGATTAACAAAACAGAAAATAGAATATTTAAATAAACTTAAATAATCCCACCTCAGAAAAAGAAGTTAAACAAGCTATTAATGAACTCCAAAAGAAAAAATCCTCAGGGCCAGATAGATTTACAAGTGAATTCTGTCAAATATTTAAAGAACAGTTAATCCCAGTCCTTTATAAATGATCTGGCAATATAGACCAAGAAGGAATCCTACCAAATAATTTTTTTTTAATTTTAAACCCCTAACTTCTGTGTATTGGCTTATAGGTGGAAGAGTGGCAAGGGTAGGCAATGGGGGTCAAGTGACTTGCCCAGGGTCACACAGTTGGGAAGTGTCTGAGGCCGGATTTGAACCTAGGACCTCCCGTCTCTAGGCCTGGCTCTCAATCCACTGAGCTACCCAGCTGCCCCCCAAATCATTTTTATGACACAAATGTGGTGCTGACACCTAAGCCAGGGAGAGCAAAAACAGAAAAAGAAAATTATAAATCAATTTCATTAATGAATACAGTAGCAAAAATTTTAAATAAAGTACTAGCAAAGAGACTACAACAATATAGCACAAGGAGGATTCACTATAACCTGGTGAGATTTATATCAGGAATTTCAAGGCCAGTTGGTTTAATATTAGGGAAACTTAGCAACATAATTGACCATATCAAAAATCAATCTTAACAGAAATCACAAGATTATCTAAATAGATGCAGAAAAAGCCTTCTTTTTCAACAAAGTACAACACCCATTCCTATTAAAAACACTAGAAATCATAGGAATAAATGGACCATTCCTTAAAATGATAAGTAGTAACTACTTAAAACCATCAACCAGTATCGTCTCCAAAGGGGATACATTAGAAGGCTTCCCAATAAGATCAAAGGTGAGGATGCCCTTTAACACTACTATTATTTATTATTGTCCTAGAAATGCTACCTTTAGCAAGAGGAGAAGAAAAAGAAATTGAAGGAATTAAAGTAGGCAATGAGGAAACTAAACTATCATTCTTTGCAGATGATATAATGATATGCTTATAGAGTCTTAAAGAATCAACTAA
This sequence comes from Gracilinanus agilis, assembly GCF_016433145.1. Lineage (NCBI taxonomy): Eukaryota > Metazoa > Chordata > Mammalia > Didelphimorphia > Didelphidae > Gracilinanus > Gracilinanus agilis. The sequence goes on along the minus strand of NC_058133.1, from coordinate 371,976,130 downwards.
AAAAACTAGTTGAAATAATTTTAAGTTGTTGGATACAAAAGAATTCCACATAAATCATTAGCATTTCTATATTGCCAACAAAGTTTAGCAGCAAGAGTTAGAGAAATTCCTTTTAAAATAACTCTAGATATTATAAAATACCTGGGAATTGACTTGCCAAGAGGAACACAGGAATTATATAAACACAATTATACTTTTTCATACAAAGAAAGTCAGATGTAAACAATTAGAAAACATATTTCCTTAGGGGTAGGATAAACTAATATAATAAAAAATGATAATACAGCCTATATTAATTTATTTGTTCAGTGCTATACCAACCAAACTACTAAATAATTATTTTATAGAACTAGAAAAAATAATAACAAAGTTCTTCTGGAAGAACAAAAGGTTGACTATCAAGGGAATTAATGAAAAAAAATGTGACAGAAGGTGGCTTAGCAGTACCAAATCTCAAACTATGACTATAAAGCAGTAATCCTCAAAACAATTTGTTCCTGGTTAAGAAATAGAATGGTGGATCCATAAAATAGATTAGAATCACAGTATGCAGGAATAAATGAGTTTAGCAGTCTAATGTTTGCTAAAACCAAAGACCTCAACTTTTGAGATTAAAAACTCATTTTTTGACAAAAACTGAGGGGAAAACTGGAAAAGCAGTATGTCAGAAACTAGGTGTAGACTAATATCTCACACCCTTTACCAAGATAAAGTCAAAATGGGTATATGATTTAGATATAAGGAATGATACCATAAGTAAAATAGGGGAAGAGTTTATCTGGTAGACCTATGGAGAATGGAAGAATTTATGACCAAAATAAAGATAGACAGCATTATAAAATGTAAAATATATCATTTTGATTGTACAAAGTTTTTTAATTTAATGTAAACAAAACCAGTGTAAGCAAGATTAGGAAGGAAACAACAAACTAGAAAAAAATTTATAGCAAATTTCCCTGGTAAAGATCTAATTTCTCAGATTTATAGAAAATTAATTCAAACAAACCATTTTTAGATGAAGAAATCTAAGTATGAATAATCATATGAAAAAATATTCTAAATCACTCTTGATTAGAGAAATGCAGATTAAAACAATTCTGAGGTACCACCTCACAACTATCAGATTAGCCAATTTGACTGTGAAAGAAAGTTATAAATATTGGAGAGAATGTGGCAAAATTGGGACACTAATGCATTGTTGGTGTAGTTGTAAACTGATCCAATCATTCTTTGTGGCAATTTGCAATTACACCCAGAGGGTTATAAAACTGAACATACCTTTTGATCCTATAACACTACTATAAGGTCTGTATACGAAAGAGATCATAAAAAAGGAGAAAAGACCTGTTTGTACAATAATATTTATAATAGCTCTTTGTAGTGGCAAAGAATTGGAAATTGAGGGAGGATGTTGATCAAATGGGGAATGGCTGAGCAAATCATGTGGCATATGATATTGTTGATGGAAAAGTATTGCTCTATAAGAAATGATGAAGAGGATGATTTCAGAATGAGCTAGAAAGACGACCTATGTGAACTGAATGAAGCAAAGTAAAATAAGCAGAACCCAGGAGAACATTGTACATAGTAACAGCAATACTGTACAATAATTAACTGTGAAAGATACAGCTACTCTCAGTAACACAGTGATCTGGGACAGTTCTGAAGGGCTTGTGACAAAGAATGCTATCCACCTCCTGAGAACAACCTGTTGGAATAAAATTCAGATTAAAGCATACTATTCTTCACATTAGTTTATTTATGAGTTCATTTTGGGGTTCTGATTTGTTTTTTTAAATCTTGACCTTCTGCCTTAGAATCAATACTTTGTTTTAGGTAATGGGGGTTAAGTGACTTGCCCAGGGTCACACAGCTAGGAAGTGTCTGAGGCCCGATTTGAACCAAGTCCTCCCATCTCTAGGCCTAGCTCTCAATTCCCTGAGCCACTCAGCTGCCCCTGTTTTGGTTTTATATGAATATTTTCTTATATCAGTGACCCATACGGAAATAAGTTTTGCATGATAATACATATATAACCCAGATCAAATTATTTATCAACCCCAACAAGAAGGAGAGGAGGGATGGAAGGAGACAATTTGGATCTTATCGTTTCCAAAAACATATATTGAAAATTATTACATGTAATTGAAAAAATATCTTTTAGTTTAAAAAAAGAATAGTATTGTCTCATCTGAGATTGTTGATTTTTCTCATGAAAACCTTAATTCTGACTTGATTCATCCAGCCTGGAATTGTGCATGATGTACTCTATATATAAATTAAAGTGACACTATGCAGTCTTGTTATACAGCTTTTCTAGTCTTAATAGCTTACCTTATTTTTATTCTTTCACTGGTAGAAGTCAATATTTTACATAAGAAGAGTCAGTAGTACAACCATTGCTGTTGTTATTTTTCTGTAGTTATATATGTTATGTAAATGTCACCTTGGGCAAGTCATTTAACTTTTCTTGGCTTCATACCCTCATCAGTAAAAATGAGGGAATGGATCTGTATGACTCTTTAAGGACTCTTAAAGCTCTACATCAATAATCCTATGATCTTGATGCTACTACAGCCCACACCTATAATGGAAGTTTTTGAGGGTGCTGGTGTTTTGTTTTTATTCATTTGCTATATTGCTTCTACGAGGAAGGTTATTGCAGTGTTGGTGTAAATGTGGACAAGTGTGTTGAGGGAAAAGTTAGTGTTCAGGCTACCTCTCTACTAAGATCTATTTTTATGTACTTTTTCTTGTCTAGCTTATATACTTATATACTTATATACTTATATACTTATATACTTATATACTGAAGCCAACTCATACTAGTTCTTGAGCCAGTTGTTAAATTTTTATGAATTTTTGTAGGCCTATTGTTAAACACAACTAGTGAAAAGTTCTATTAGTGCCTGTGCTAGAAATATTATTTGTTGTTTTAAAATAATTGTTGTCAACCATAGCAGAGCATAATTTTCAATGTTGTTATCTACTTTAAATGATTGTTGCTTTAATAATGAACATTTCATATCAAAATTAATTGTACTTTGTTCTAATAGTGTTGAATGCTGAGAACAAAGTATAGAGTAACTGTGAATTTGTTTGAAAATTTTTCCCCTAAAACCATCATTTGACACTTTAAAAATCATTGATTGCAATTATCACCTGACAAATCAATAGCCAAAAGCAATTTAACTTTTAAAATATTTCTGGATGAAATTTATTCTACACATCACCAATCTAATAAACTATCAAACTAGAAACTATAGCTAAAGAACTAGAACTTGAAATTTATAAAAATCATTCAAGTACTAGGACTGAGATGGATGGGATGTACTGTAATTTGTAAGCTGCTACTACTTTTTGGCACACTTATCCTGCTTTATGTATTTTTCTCATTGCTCTAATATCTGGTTTGGAAGAATTTTGCTAACATTAATCTCTCACAAGATAATTGCTTTAACAATCGATGTTCTTGAAGAATTTTCATTACTTTCTGTTGCATTGTAGTGTAATGATCAACTAACATTTGAAAAACACAAAAATTAATCAAACTTACCATAAGATATTCTTTGGAAATTTTAATGATTGGTACTAGAAAGTATGACTAAAGTTGAATGTTAAATTAAGTCAGATAAGTTTAAAGACATTCCACTTTATTAAAAAAATTAATTTAATGCATTTCCTAGTAATGTGTTACTAAAAAATATAATTCAACACATCCTTTCTTGGACAGAAACAATGATAAAAGATTTTAAATTATTTTGATATCTTAGAACCATATCCTTAGCCTTATGGATATCTTATGAAGAATTTAGGAACCCTATGAAAAACTACTGTATCATTTAAATTTTAAAACAAAATTTTTTTAATGTTTTGGATGTTATTTGATTATAATGCAGAATCAAACAATTTTCTAATGTTCGTAAATAGACAAAAGCAAAAAAATCCAGCAATGTTGCAGTCAGAAGTGCTAAAGTTGAAATAAGTTTCAATGTTATACAGTTTGTGGATGAGAAATATTTTAACATTGGTAGATCATGTATAATCAGATTTAATGACAAAAAATTCATTGGAGAAAGGGCAAACTAGGATGCAACTCCCTATGTTAAACCATTGCTGATTTGAAACCGAGGATTGGCTTTTTGAGAAAAGAGTTCAGCAAAATATAAGAATCAGTTGACTATATGGAATTTACAATAAAGTATTATGTATTTTATTTTTTGTAAGTTGTTGCTACACTTCCTTTGTATCAGTAAAATGTATAACATGTACATATATGTATATGCTATTTTCAGAAGATCAATAGTTAAACATTTATCAGCATATCACTAGTAATATGCTTTTTGGCTAAACAAAATTATCAGCTAATTGGTGTCATTACCCACTCTCCTTTTGGAGGAAGGAGGAATCTCTCATCTTATTAGAACCTATAAAGGTTTTAAAAGATATTGAAATTTCACCTTGCTAGAATGAGAAGCATTAAAAAATCAAGGTGGGAACTTTTAAGAGAAATGTAAATAACTGCATATAGTATTTTGTGTTAGAATATATTTCCCTTTTTATTTCTTATCAGTGGACTATGTATGAATCCCTGAGTGCCACTAGTATTATTAACTCCACAGTGAATATTTTTCTGTTTACTTGGCAAAAATTTGTTTTCTTCCTAGTTTTGTTATATTGAATGCTATTTCTATTTCCTCCTATAACATACTGGAATATTAAGGTATTAGTATCACAGTATGATATTTATACTGTCATTGAAGATAAAAATAAATGGCATAGAAAAGCTAGCAGATAGTTGCATTTTATATCTAGTTATTCTCTTTTCAGATTAATTTATAACAGCTGTTTAGATCATCTAAATTAATTGGGTTTCTGGCTAAACTTCCTTCATGATTTCTGCTTTTATTTGTTTTCAATTTGAATTGATACTCCTGCCAAAAATAATAATAATAATCAACAAGATTTAAAGATAAAAGGGTGTTAGAGATGGAAATGACTTGACTAGGAATACCTGTAAAGAATCAATCATAAGATAAACAATGAAATAAAGAACTTTGGAGGGGGAAAATGGAAGGAGAATAAATAACATAGAACAAATGTGCAAAATCATAACCAAATGCAAAATCATATCCAAAATTCTTTGAATAAAATAAACCATGTAGTATATTGTTACTCTATTAACCAATAAGAAATATTTAAAAGAAAGAAAAACCAATCAGATCAAAGATAGTTTAATAATCTTTGAACTCTTCAAAAACCATGATACTTTACTGAAGTTTGGATACTACATTTCAAGAAATCATAAATGAAAACTACCCATATTTACTAATATCAAAAGACAAAGTGAAAATAGAACTTATCAGTCTTTGTAAAGCCTTAAAAGCTGGGATAAAAGAAACCCTTAAATGGAAACTGTTAGGAGCCCAACATCCAGAGCTTCTAAAGGAAAAATACTACAACAGTCAGAAATAAGTTCAAGTTCCATGGAATCACAATCAAGGTTACACAAAATTTTGCAGCAGCTGTCCTAAAGGAGACACTAGTTGTATGACCCTCAGCAAGTCAATTAACTCCATTTTCCCCAATTTCCTCATCTATAAAATGAGTTGAAGAAGGAAATGGCCATTTACTCCAGTGTCTTTGCTAATAAAAAGCCAAATAAGGTCGAAAAAAGTTGAACACTACCGAACACCACTGAACAACAAAAATCCTAAAGGAGAGAAGAACTTGGAACAAGATATTCCAAAAGACAAAAGATAAAGGCTTACAATAAGAATTAACTTATCTTACAACTAATATATTAAATTCAAAAAGTATAAATTTGTAGGGAGAAGAAAAAGGGAGAGGGAAAGGAGACAATATAGAAATAGTCACAAGGCAAGCTTTCAACAAATTTTTAACTTTGAAGAGTAGATGATCAGGAGGAATTAAAAGGAAAGAAAGATGGTAAAAGAACTATTGATCCCAGGGGTTTGGGCAGTTTTGAAGGGAGGCAATGAGGTCAATGAGGTTAAAATGTAAGAAGAGCACATTTAAATTCTGAAGATGAGACACTGTCAAGCAGAATGGGCAAAAGTAAATAAGGCTGGTTCTTTTACATGGAAACCAACACCAAAAGTGTGCATTAAAAGAAATAGGAAAATGGGGGCAGCTGGGTGGCTCAGTGGATTGAGAGCCAGGCCTAGAGACTGGAGGTCCTAGGTTCAAGTCCGGCCTCGGACACTTCTAGCTGTGTGACCTTGGGCAAGTCACTTGACCCCTATCGCCCACCCTTACCACTCCTGGGCTAAGGACGGTCCCTAGCCCGGATGAAAAAGTAGGAGGGTTGGGCGTGGGGCTAGCAACCCCACCCTGTAAAAACTACATCTGCTAAAGAAACTGCAACCTAAAGTAGGGGCAGCTGGGCTAGTTCAGTGGATTGAGAGCCAGGCCTAGAGACGAAAGGTCCTAGGTTCAAATCTGGGCTCAGACACTTCCCAGCTGGGTGACCCTGAGCAAATAAATAATAAATAAATTTGTTAGGCATTTGTTCTTCCTATAATACAGTCAATTCTGTTATAACAATATGAGTTGCCAAAAAGCATTATGCTATGCAAAATTATTCAACAAAAACCAGAGTTTATGGGCACAACACTTAAAAACTTCATTCAGTGATATATTTTAAAAAATCAATAAAACAATTGTACAGTTTTATGTATGAAAATGGTTAAATACATAAATATTACAGTCAATAGTAGCTGCCTTCCAGCTAAGGCCTAAATCTGCTAGGCTTGCTCTCCAGCTGAACATGCAAGCTGGGAAAGCTACAAGTTCTTGTCTACTCACAGTACCTAGTGTACATTGATATTCAATAATTGTGGCACTTTATCTTGAAAAAAAGACTTTTAAGTTTGCTTGTGGAAGTGAGTGTGGAAGGGTTAAAGCCTGTAAATTACTGTCAAGTTCTAGTTAATTATTTTTATTTTATTTTTGTTTCTCTTGAAAGACATTCTGAAGAAGCAAACTGAAAATTCATATTATACCCAAAATGTTCCCTAATATATCAATCACGATGGAACAAATTCATATTTTCCAAAACACATTATAGCAGAACTATCTTGGATTAGTTCCCTAATATATTGGATATCAGATTCCAGAGAAAAATAAAAGATTTTTTTTCTGTTTTGTTTCTCTTCTTATTTTATCTATAGTTTGTACACAAGCTTTTCAACTTTATTAATCAAAATTGTACATTCTATCATATGTGATTCTCTTTACCACTTGTTTGATCAAGATTTCTCTATCCATAGGTATCTCTTGCCTTGCTCTTCCAATATGTTTGTATGTGATGCACATGTTTGGAATTTATTGTTGTCTAGTGAGTGGTTGGACTAAGCCTAATTTCATCCAGAATGCTTTCCCAGTTTTCCTAGCAGTTTCTGTCAAATCCTAGGTCCTTTCTTATCCCAGTAGTTAAAGAGTCATTGAATTTTTCTAATAGTAGGCTACTATGTTCCTCATCACATTTCTGAAACTTTTCTGGATATAAAATAATTCTTTTATAATTTGATATGGCACTGAATAATTTAGGTAGTATTGTCATCTTTATACTATTGGCATGGCCTAATCATGAGCAATTAGTACATATCCATTATTTATGCATCTTATTATTATTTTCAGAACCCTTACCTTCCACCTTAGAATCTAAAGAACTCTGATTAATGCATCGAATCTTGACTAGAGGACTTGTGATAAGGCATGCTTCCTTCTCCTTGACTAAGACATGATACATTAGAAATATAGAATGAGATATTTTGGGACATACTCAATATATGGATCTGTTGTGCATGATTGTTCTAACTTATTACAAGAGAGGGAGAGAATTGGTAGAGAGAACAAGGCTACTTAATAATAGTAGTAATGCTCAAAGAAAGAAAGGAACAAGTTTCAGTGAGACATTTAAAAACATGCCCCCCAAAGTAACAAAATAAAGGTTCAGAGGAAAACAAAATAAGCAGTCAAACAGAGAAGCAGTCAGCTTTTGGAGTGGACATCCTGTATTTAGTATATAAAAAACAAAAACTATATTTAGTGATATTAATGAGTATCATATGTCAAATGCTTCCTATTCAATGTATGTGAAAATATTAATGGGAGTATAGTTGCAGAATAAGAAAAGATTATTTTTTCAAAGAATATATTTTCTTGACCACTTGTAAAACTAAACAAAAAGCTTTAAATTTAAAAGTGTAAGGAAGGGAAAGCTCTGTTGATTTACATCCACCAAACTAGATAGAGGATATAGCTCTAGAAAATAAAGTAAAGGAAGCGGAATTGAAATTGACACCTGTAAATTCATAGAAGAAAAAAATCCGAGAAAGAAGCCAATAATAAAACCTATGATCTCAAGTGATTCAGATGCTCGAAGAATGGGCAACATTCAAAAGGAAGTAGGTTTTATTAACTAATGGAGTCAATTTTGACCTCGTAGTTACCACTGAGTCTTCATGAAACCTGTGATTAAATGATTGCTTCAGAAACGTATGTATTCCTTATTCACAAGAAATAGGACTAGGTAGAAAGGGAAAAGTAGCAATGTTTATTAAGGAGATATACTCATAAAAAAAAAGAAGATAACATACTCATGCAACTAAATCCAGGAGCCAGAAAGGGGAACTATGAGGCCGCACATTGGGTGAAGGTCAGTGGAAATAGAATTGATTTTGTCCTAAGAGTATACTACAGACCACCTGAATGATGTAATAGAGAGAGAGGCCTTCAGTTATCTAGGCAGCTGATGTATCAATCTGCCAGAAACAGAGTAGCTAACAGCTTTATGACTTGGCTTTATGATAATTTCATCCTTCTAAAGAGGAATCAACAAAGGGAAATTCAATTTTGGATCTGATTCTCACTTAACAAGGAAGAACTAATTTCTGAAAATGTCAGGAACCTACTGAAAAGTGACTGCTCCTTGCTAAGGTTTTTGATAGAGAAGCAGAAGAAATCCAGACATGGACTGGCATGTATCCTAGATTTTGAGGAGCTTACTTGAAAGGGATTTAGGGAAGGGATAAGCAGAATCAGTCATATGGACTAAAATTCTTCAATGGAAGTCAGCCCATGAAGTATAGCAGACTCTCAAGAAAGAAATTCTAAACACACAAAGGGCAATAATTCTAAAAGTAGGGAGTTCTCCGAAGATGGATATGAGGATGAATATAAGAGCCTGGCATGGTCCTGTAAAAAAAAGTTCTGTCAGGATTAATAAAGCTCAAGAACTGTAATGGGAAGCAAAAAACAATAAAAAAGGGGTGTGTGGATGTGTGCGTTTGTGGGTGTACATGTATGCACGTGTGTATTTTAGTTATTTGGGGAGAAAAGAGCATCCCCTTTTCAGGGTTGAAGTGACAATAATAACTAATGACAGAGAAGGCAGAGATGCTCAATTCTTATTTTGCTTCTGTTTTCTCTGTCAAGGAGACTGATCTTTGGATGGGAAAGGACCGAACAAAAATGGCTAATAGGGAGTTGATAACCAAGATAAGTATGGAGATAGTAAGAGAGCACCTAGCTGCCTTGATGAATTCAAGTCACCTGGCCCAGATGAACTACATCCTCAGGTACTGAAAGAACTGGAAGATGTGATTGCTGAGCCATTAGTAGTGATATTTGAAAGATTGTAGAGAATGGGAGAGCTACCACAGCACTGGAAAAGGGTACCTGTCCAGATAGAGCAGGGGTTGGCAACGTATGGCTCTCGAGCCATATCTGGCTCTTTTGAGGACCAGATATGGCTCTTTCTGCGGGAGCCATAAAGTCAATTTTTTTTTTCTGACGCTGTTACAGGAGCGCGCATTGTGAGCACTGTACGGTTCTCACGAAATTACATTTTAAAAATGTGGCGTGTATGGCTCTCACGGCCAAAAAGGTTGCCGACCCCTGAGATAGAGGATAGAGTTTGCACATTTTAGATCAGCAATCTTGATTTTTGTTCCTGGCAAAACTCTAGAACATATTACTAAAGGCATGATTAGTAAGCAGTAGATAGAGGTGATCATGAAGGGAAAAAACAGACAATTTTGATTACATGAAATTTGGCAAGCCTTTTCAACAAAATCAATAAAGCTAGAATAAGAAGAGAAAATATTGATTGGGTAAAATATATTTATTATTTCAAAATATATTGGGAAATAGCAACAAATATCTAAGAGCAAGAGCCTTTTCCCATTAAATAAGTATTCAAAGAATATGAACAAATTTTTGAAAGAATTACAAATTATTAACAACAATATGATAGATTGTTTCACATCTCTAATGAGAGAAATGTACTTAAAAACTATGATTTCTTTTCATACCCTGCAAATTGGCAGACATGACAAAAGATAAAAATGATCAGTTTTGAAAGGGCTTTGAAAAAGCAAACACAACAATGCACTATTGGTGGTAAAATGATAAACTGATCTAACCATTCCATAAAACAATTTCGAATAATTCAAAAAAATCAACTTACATACTTATATCAAAGGCCTTTATAAACATAAAAGTAGTTAGGTGGCATAGTAGATAGAGCACCAGACAAGACCTGAGTTCAAGTGTGGACTTAGACACTTAGTAGTGTAACCCTGGGAAAATCACTTAATATTTGTTTGCTTCAGTTTCCTTATCTATAAAAATGGGGATGATAATAGCACCTATTTCCCAAGGTTGTTGTGATGATAAAGTGAGGTTATATATATATATATATATACATATATATACATATATATATATAATGTTTAGCATAAAGCCTGACAAATAGTGTGTACTATATAAATATTAACTGCTATTATTTTTATATTTAAAACTGAAAGGGACTTTAGAGCTCATCAAATCTGACTTCATTTCACAAATGAGGAAATCAAGGCTGAAAGAGAAGTGATTTGTCCAGGGTCACACAGCTAGTATCTAAAGAAGGATTTTGAATTCAAAGCTTTCTAATCCTAAGTACAGTGTTCCATCGACTATATCACTTAGCTACCCTTTAACCCAGAAATCCCTTTCCTATGTTTATAGCCCAAAGAAGTCAAAGACAGGCTTTATATATAACAATATTCTCATAGGAGTACTTTTTGTTATGGCAGAAAACTGAAAATAAAGCCCAGTGATTTAGGGAGAGTTAAAAATTGTGGTATACAAATAGTAGAATTAAAGAATACCATAGAATAGATACCATAGAATTATAGTTCTGGAACTGGAAAGGATCTTGGAGGTCATCTTGTTCAACCCTCTTATTTTAAAAGTGAGGGAATTAATAATATCCAGAAAGGCTATGATTTATTTAAGGTGATCAAGGTTGTAAGTAGATTGACTGGGATTTGAACTTGGGTCCCATGTCATTCCAAGTCCATAGTTCTTTCTACCATACCACAAGACCATAAGAAAGGATGAATATAAAGAATTCAGAAACATGGAAAGACTTATGTAAACTGATGAAAAGTAAGCCTAACCAGGAAAAACTGTATAAACAACTCCAACAATATAAGTAAAAAAGAAATATAATAAAGCTGAACACAGTGTAACTCTAATAACCAGTTTTGACATTGGAAAAGAGATGAAATATAATTCCCTCCTTACTTTAGAGAGGTAGAGAATTGTGGAGTGTAGAATAATATTGCATATGTTGCAAGAAATAGGCAATATATTAGTTTATTTGCCTTTTTTATTTCAAGTGAAATTAGGGGAAGGAGGAGGCAGAGTTTTGTTGATGCCTTTTATTTTTGTATTAGATCAATTTTCACATATATATAAAACAATAACTTTCATATACATACAAATATATGAAAATGCATGTAATATAAAAACAAGACATCAATAAAATTCTTTAAAATAAGAACTTTCTTTAATTTCCCTGCACATCTCTGCTCCCACCCTTCATTAAATAAAGAGATAATTAGTGAACATCTAGGGAAGAAAGCATCCTAGCTCCATGAAAAGTGTGCTTTGCCAGAACAACCTCATTTTCTTCTTTGAAGGGGTTATCAACCAAGGGAATATCATTGATAGAACTTATCTCAATTTTAGCAAAATGTTTTATTTATAAAATATCCCATACTTTGTAAAAAGGTATGTGGGCTTAATCAGTTGCATTGAAAGTGGAATGATTAAATGACCAGATTAAAAGAGTTCAGGAATGATTGAATGGCCAGCTTAAAAGAGTAGTCATTAATGATTCATTGTAAACTTGGAATGAAATCTCTATTGGAGTGCCCTGGGATCTGTGCTTGTACCTAAGGTGTTAAACATTAATGATGACCTGGATAAGAGCGTAGATGATGGGCTTGCCAACTTTGTGATCATTGTATCTAATTTTGTATTAATTTTGTATTAAAATTTTCTTTATATGTGTCATAACCCTCTTTTTTATTGTTAAATTTCAAGAAATCCAGTACAGTATCTTTAGAATTATTATTGTGTTATTATTGCTATTTATTATAAATTATTAATTTATGTTTAGAAACTATAACTCCTCTGTTTTTTAGTATAATGCACTGCTCTATAACTCTTCTGTTTTTTAGTATGATGCACTGCTCATGGTGGTATCTTAAATACATATTTATTGAATGGAATTAATTTTAGGGCATTAAATATACCTATTAGAATATGACAAATATTACAAAAAGGGTAATATAAATCACAGATCTGCTATTTAAATAAGCTAGAGATAACATGGAGTGGACTAAATGGAAGAATCTAAAGTACATATTTTTTTCAGTTATAACTAGAATTTCAAATAAAAACTTGAACAAAATCTTGGGTGATTTAAAAGAAGGCATTTTACTTGATTTTATTTTTAGGCTACAATGCCACAAAATTTTTTAAATGTGTAAACTAAATTCTATTTTTAAATTTGTTGCATGTGAAACATTTAAAAATATGACATACTTTACAGGAAAATAACTGTAACCCTAATTAACAAAATCTATTGGATACCACCAAAGTAGTTTTTGGAAATAAATTTATAGCACCGAATGCCCACATTAATGAATCAGAAAAAAAAATGTAAATATACCAAACTCAGAGGAGGAAAAAGTTAATAAATTGCTCCCATAAACTATATTTTAAAAAAGCTGATTCAAATTCAATTGTATATTCTCCCAAATTTTCAAAGGAAAATTAATGTCTATTCTACATAAATTTTCTAAATATAGATTAAGATAATATTATGGGGGGAAGGTAGGTGACTCAGTAGATTGAAAGCCAGATAGGAGGTCGTAGGTTCAAATATGGTCTCAGACACTTCCTAGTTGTGAGACCCTGGGCAAGTCACCTAACCCCCATTGCTTAGCCCTTCTCTTCTCCTTGGAACCAAGCACAGTACTGATTCTAAGACAGAAGATAAGGATTTAAAAAGAAAAAAAATTTTAATACCTAGTTATTTTTCTGAGGTACAAATATGGACTCAATTTCTAATACCTTGTAAATTTAAGACTAAAAAACAGAATTGTTGGTTAATTTCATTCGTGTATAAAATATGTATAAAATATAAAAATATTCAAATGATTAGTGATTTGATGATGTGAAGGTATCCTTCAGCAATGCAAATTGCCACCCTGTCAAACATGCCCATTATATTCATCATGTACAATTCTTATCCCTGGAGTTCATGTAAGGGCATCTACCTAATGTACTTTAAAAACTCTTTGCTTTCCCTTTGCTTCATGAGGATACAAGGAGAAGACCCAGGTTATCAACTGACTATTTCTTTTTTTTTTTTCAACTGACTATTTCTTATGCTTGCCTCATGACCATGTCATTTTCTTTATTTTGTTTTTACTTTTTTGTTTACTTGCTTTTATGGACTTGTTTTAGCTGCCCATATCTCCTTTGTTCTTCTTGATTGCCCTCTTAAGTAATATTCATATTACATAATAGTTTTTAGAGACCTGTAACATTTACACCAATTGCATCCACCCAGTTATGATAGGTATCAGACATCAGACAGGTATGAGGTGGAGGACCAGATTTAGTGTGATGTCAATGGGAACAAAGAGAAAGGAACAGATAAAAGAGGCATTTTGGGAAAAGAAGCAACGAAATTTGGTTGGAAATATAACTAAAGTGTTTTTGCAGACTTCACAGTTATAATAATTTTGATTATATATTATATTTGAAGTGATCACTTCATTCAAAGCAGGATGATAAATTTTCTTTGACCTAATTTAATTTGTTCTCTATCCTGCTTCCTGAATGCTCTAAATCAGTGATTCCCAAAGTGGGCACCACCACCCCCTACTGGGTGCTGCAGCGATCCAGAGGATTGGTGATGGCCACAGGTGCATTTATCTTTCCTATTAATTGCTATTAAAATCTAAAAAAAAATAATTTCCAGGGTGCTAAGTAATATTTTTTCTGGAAAGGGGGCAGTAGGCCAAAAAAGTTTGGGAACCACTGCTAAAATCTTTCCCCCTCAGCCCTCTTGCATCACTCTCCCTTCTAGCCGAGTAATCAATCAGTCAACTTCACTGAGAAAATTGAGGCCATTTGCCTCAAGTTCTCTCTTCTCTCCTTTAAAAAAATGCATTTTAATTTTCAGTTCTAAATTCTCCACCACTCATTTCCCTGACACCCCCCCCACCTCACTGAGAAAGCAAGAAAGACAAAATTTATTACTAGTATATAGTCAAGCAAAACAAATTCCTACATTAGGGAAGGAAGGGAAGAAGGGAGGGAGGGAGGGAGGGAAAGAGGAAGGAAAGAGAATAAAAGGAAATGAAGGAAAAAACAACAAAAGAAAAGGTGTTCCATTTGCATCAAGTCTTTTAGTTCTTTATCTGAAGCTTAATAGCATGGTTCCTCATGATCATTTGAATTTATTCATTTTGTTGATCAAAGATCTTAAATCTTTCATAGTTGTCTATCTTTACAATATTGTTGTTGTAGAAATTGTACTCACAGTTATGCTCACTTCATTTTGCATCAGTTCATAAAAGTCTTACCGGGTTTTTCTACATATAGTTGGGCAAAATACTTCCTAATAATTACTTTTATTTCTTCTTAATTGGTTATGAACTCACTCTTTATGTTTTTGACACTGGTAATTTGTTTTTCTTTTTTCTTTTTTTTTTTAAACCCTTGTACTTCGGTGTATTGTCTCATAGGTGGAAGATTGGTAAAGGTGGGCAATGGGGGTCAAGTGACTTGCCCAGGGTCACACAGCTGGGAAGTGGCTGAGGCCGGGTTTGAACCTAGGACCTCCTGTCTCTAGGCCTGACTCTCACTCCACTGAGCTACCCAGCTGCCCCTGTTTTTCTTTTTTAAATCAAATTCATTTATGGTTTATTTATTTGAGTCCCCCCCTTCCCCTGCCAATAGCTTTTAGTTGTACTCTTTAATTCAGTCGGTTTTTTGCTTTCAATTTCCTTTGAGTTTTGGATCACAATTTTGGTGTTTAAATGAGGGGGTTTAATTTATTGGTTTTCTCTGGTTAGATTAAACCTAATATTTTTATCACCTATTTTATGTATTAAAAACATTTAAGAGATTCAGTTGTTTCCTTTATTACTGCTTTGTCTACATCCCACAAATTTTGGCCTTTGTAAATGATTTGTTCTTTGACCTATTCATTCTTTAGGTTTAAGTCATTTAGTTTCTAATCATGTTTTAAATCTTTTCTTCAAAGGCCTTTTATTGAATATAATTTTTATTGCATTATGACCAATACAAGATGCATTAAACATTTCTGCTTTTCTCTGTGAGATTATAATGCTTTAATATGTAGTCCATTTTTTAAAGGTGCCATGCACAGCTGAGAAATAGATATATGCCTTTCTTTTTCCACTAACTATTCTCCAGTGGTCTATCATATCTAACTTTTGAGGTTTTTTTGATTTAGTTTATTTGGTCTGATAAGGATAATTGAAACTACACCCTCCCTAATTATTAAGTTTTGTTAGGGTTTTTTTTATCCCTTTAAGTCATTTAACTTTTCTTTTAGGAATTTAAATGTTATGCTATTCCGTACATGTTTAGAATTGATATTTATTGTCTGGTGCCTTTTAACAAAATGTAGTTTCTCTATCTCTTTCAGTCTATTTTTGCTTTTGCTTTTTAAGCGGTCATGATTGTTCTCATTGCCTTTTTTATTTCAGCTGAAGTATTATATTGTCAGCTCTAGCTTCTTATTTTAACTGTGTGTATCTTTCTGTTTTAGTATGTTTCTTGTAAACAATTATTGTTAGATTCTAGTTTCTAATCTATTCTGCTTTCCTCTTCCATTTAATGACTTCTTTCTATTCACATTCATAATTATAATTGCTAATTATGTATTTTTCTCATATTCTCTTACACTTTTCTTCCTCTTTTTCCCTTGTATCCTCTTTATGAATTTGTTTTGTTTCTAAGTCCTTTCCTTAATCTACTCTCATTTTTATTCCCTCTCTGTCTACTTCTGCTTTCCTTTTACTCCTTTCCCTACTATTTTCCTGTTGGGCAAGATATGTTTCTGTATATAATTTTGTGTGTGTGCTTCTTCCCTTCTTTAACCAGTTCATATGTGAGTGAAATTCTAGTCTTGCTCACTCTCCTCTCTTTATTGTATAGGTTTCCTACTTACATATTACATTTATATGAGATTATTTTCTTCTTTCCCCCTCTCTCATACTGTTTTGCTTTCCCTCTACCTTTCCATTCTTCTTGAGAGATCATCAAAATATAGCAAATACTTATATAATCCCTCTATCTAATTAGATTTCCTCAGTTTCACAGTTCCTAAAAGCTACATGTATCATCTCCTCAGGTAAGAATGTAAACAGTTCAACTTTGTTTAGGCCTTTATGTCTGCTCGCTCATGTTTATCTTTTTGTAATTCTTTTGATTCCTATTTTTGCATGTCAGATTTTTTAACGAGCTTTTAGCCTTTTTATCAGGAATGCTTAGAAAGCTTCTATTTCATTAAAGAGGCATTCTTCCCTTGGAGACTTATACTTAGTTTTGGCTGGATATGTTGTTTTATGTTGTAAACTTAGATCCTTAGCCTTCTGGAATATCATATCCCAAGCTTTCACTCCTTATGAGTGGTGTCTCCTACATATTGTATGATCCCAACTATGGTTTCTCAATACTTGAATTCTTTTTAGCTGTTTTTTTAGCTTTTTTTTTAGCTTCTTTTTCCTTGACCAGGAAGTTCTGGATTTTGGCTTTAATATTTTGGGTTTATTTTAGGAAGTGACCAATGGTTTATTTTCATTTGAACTTTGCCTTCTGGTCCTAAGAGGCCTGGGCAATTTTCTTTTACAGTTTATTGAAATATTATATCTACATTTTCTTTATCTTTCCTCAATCTCTTTTCTAGGTCACTCATTCTTCCTATGAGATACCTTATATTTTCTTATAATTTTCCCATCTTTTAATTTTGTTTTATTATTCATTTATGTCTTATGATGAACTCATTAATTTAGATTTGACCCATTCTCATTTTTAAGGAGTTATTTTCTTGGAAGCTTTTTATCTCTTTTTCCAAACTGTTAATTCTCTTTTCATTTCTTTCTACCTTAGCTCTTGCTTTCCCCCATTTTTCCTTTATTTCCCAATTTGCTTTTATGATTATTTTTGGCTCTCTCTTTTTTTAATTTTTGCTTTAACTTTAGTAATTCTTGTTGGACTTGTATCCAACTGCATGAAGCCTTGCTTGTTTTTGAATCATTCTTTTTCAAATTTGTATTTGAGCTTCTCTGTCTCCTTAATAGCTCTTCATGGTGTGATTAAGATGAAAGAAAGTATCTTTTAGCGCATGCATTCCAAAAGCACAGTAGAATGAATAGTTAGATCTGAAGAGCGGAGGGAGTAGGGTAGAGGTCTAGAAGTGAGGGCATGGTGTTTAGATTGGGAGCAAGGTTTGTACATCATCAGTGGGAGGTTCAAAATCGTTGGGACATGACAAGTAAAAGGGAATGAGAATTACCCTTTACTGAGGATTGAGTTCAGTAAGATAATCAATGATTAGAGAGGTTTAAAAACAGAAAAAACAAGGGTCCAAGGGAAACAATGAAATTTATAATAGTGATATTACTGAGTCAAAGGGGATAAACAATTTAATAGCTTTTTGGGCTTAGTTCCAAAGTTCTTTCCAGAATGGCTAGACCAGTTCACAGTTCCTTCAACAGTGCATTAATGTACCTGTTTTCCACAGCCCCTCTAGCACTTGTCATTTTCATTTTCTGTTTCTGATGGGTGTAAAGTGGTACCTCAAAGTTGATTTAATTTGCATTTCTCTAATTATTAGTTACTTAGAATCTTTTTTCATATGGCTATTTATAGTTTTGGCTTATTCCTCTGAAAACTGAGAGAAAAGCAATGTTCATTTAATCCAAAAAAGTAATCTTTGATCAATTCTAAGGTAAATTCATTAGAATCCTATTATAAATACAACTTACTATTACATGGATTCAGATATGCTAAAAGTAAAATTATGTTTACTGAAACAAAATAATTTAGATTACATGATTTTTAAGAAGCCTTCTGGTTTGGGTATTGTAATGATTTAATGCTCTACATGTAGTCACATTCTGATTATGATGAGTTTATAACCTGGATTTTAATCCTACTTCCTAACACCAGCATTGCAAATTATATAGTTCTCCTAAACTTTAGGATTTAATTTTGTGATATGTTTTATACACACATAAACATATATACACAAATACTTTTGGGGGGAATTTGTAGTGATATTTTTAATAAGTGATATCTTTTTAATACTAAAATTGTTTCCCTTTTCTTCAATCTTTTTTGCTATTCAGCTAAATTGTTTAAAGTACTCTGCTAATGAGGCCAAGGTTCCTCATCCAAGATCTATTTAGGCCATTTATCTTATTTTTCCTGGCTACAGATTTCATCTCTAACCTAGACCAAATGTCTCATAAAAGCATGCTATTAATCACAAGAGAACAGATAAGAGAAGAGAATAGAACTGGATCCATTAAAATCCATCATTTATAATAGAGAAACAGCTTAAAATATATGGCCTTTTAGTGCATCCTCATATAGAAAGAGTAGCACATTTTGCTGTGTTCTTAATTTTTCACAGTAATTAATTTTTCACTGTGTTCTTAATTTTTCAGGTAAAAAAGTAGTGATAAAATTCAAGAATAGCATTAGATACTATGAGTAACTTATTCATGTTATTGGCATTATTTAGAGCCATTTCCACAATATTCTCATAATATTTTAGTATTCATTAAGAGTCCACCCTGAGGACTAGTCTGACAGTGCCATCTGTGACAAACTGGGTTACAGTTCTGTAGGCCATTGAAACTAAGCCAGTGTTATTTCTTTAGAATCAAAACCTATAAATAAAGGTCATGTACTCACTGTTTTTGAGAAGGAAGTTTTAGTGGTACTTTATCGACATGTTATATATGGAGAGCATACGTACACATAACTTTTATTTTACTTTTTTTCAAATAATAATCATTTATTTTTTCTCTCTGAATTTCCTTTCTTCCAACTCCCTTTTGGGGGAGTGGGGAACATAAGAAAAACAACACCTTCATGTTAAATATCAATAATCACGCAACAATAATTCCTATTTTGGGTATGTCCAAAATGTTATATATGATTTTGCACTCTTTCGTTCGTCACTTCTTTTTGTCAGAGTGAATAATATTTTTCTTCATTTATATTCTGGAATCATGGTTAGTTCCTGAATTGATCAGAATTTTGAAGCCTTTGCAAGTTATTAATTTTTACAGTATTGTTGTTATAATATGAATTATTCTGGTTCTGCTCACTTTAATCTGCATCTGTTCATACAGGGCTTCTTAAGGTTTTCTGATTCTGCCCCTTTTTTTAATTTCTTAAAATGACAAAATATGTTCGATTACATTCATGTATCATAATTTGTTTAGCCATTCTCTTGTTGATGTGCATCCCCTTATTTTCTCATTTTTAGCTACCATAAAAATATCTGTTATAGATATTTTTGAATTTATAGGTCCTTTGCTTCTTTTTTATCTCTTTGAGGCTTCAGTGAATCAAAGGGTATGTATAGTTTAGTGATTTTCAGAGCATAATTCCAAATTGATTAACAACAAATATAGATGAAAAAAATTATGCAGGTATGTATGATTAAACATCCTAGCACTAACAAAACATATTTTGGGACTCACAACTTTTGGTCAAAAACTTGATATAAGTAGTTCTTAGACACCAATTATAAAAAAGAAAAATTCAAAGTTTCCTCTGGCAAAAGAATACCTATTTCCCTCCCTAATCCTCCCAAAAAGGTATTGAATCTCTTAAAAAACACTTATTTTTTAAACTTTAAGTCGGGGAGGAGCTAGATGACAGAGTAGAAGTGGCATGATGAATTTGACATTATTTTTCTTGTTAGAGAATAATGTCTATCTTCAGGGACTATGAAAAATTATTTTGTGTTCAAGCAGTGTTTAACAATTTTAGAACAGTCTAATAATTTTGTTGAGAATCTAAATGGAAGACAAAATCATGGGGTTTTGCATGTTATAAACTGTGTCTTATCATAATACTTTTCAGATTCCATACTGTAAGATGTTCTTAAAAGTGAATATTCCCTATAGATAGATCTTGTAACTAAATTTTAGTTTTCTATAGTTAGTAGTTTCAGTATTCCAGTATAAAAATAATATATTTATAATCATTATTTTAAAAATTATTAAGTGCCTACTATGTGGCCATATACTGCTAAGCATGAGAGATACAAAAATTAAATATTCCCTGCCTTCATGGAGCTTCTGATCTGTTAAGGAGATGACAATATATATGTGTATATACTTTACACATATGTAAATGCAGTATCCCTGAACATAGAGGGGAAGAGGATAAATCTAGAATAGGGTTTGTTTGTTTTTTGGTGGGGAGAGGAGAAGAATACTAGTATCTAATCCCAATTTTTTTTTGGCCTACCTCCCCCTTTCCAGAAAAAATATTACTTAGCACCCCCTAGAAATTATGAAACTATTTATTGAACTCAGAATAGAATGTAATACAAAAAAGTGTGGCCATCACCACACCCCTGGATCGCTGTAGCACCAATCAGGGGGCGGTAGCGCCCACTTTGGGAATCACTGATCTAAGGGGATTGGGAAAGACTTTGTATAAGACTCTTGAACTACACTTTAAAGCAGTGATTCCCAAAGTGGGCACTACTGCCCCCTGGTGGGTGCTGCAGTGATCCAGGGGAACGGTGATGGCCACAGGTGCATTTATCTTTCCTATTAATTGCTATTAAAAAATTTTTAAAAATTAATTTCCAGGGGGGCAGCTGAGTAGCTCAGTGGATTGAGAGCCAGGCCTAGAGACGGGAGGTCCTAGGTCCAAATCCGGCCTCAGACACTTCCCAGCTGTGTGACCCTGGGCAAGTCACTTGACCCCCATTGCCTACCCTTACCAATCTTCCACCTCTGAGCCCAATTCACAGAAGTTAAGGGTTTAAAATTAAAAAAAAATTAATTTCCAGGGGCACTAAGTAACATTTTTTTCTGGAAAGGGGGCAGTAGGCCAAAAAAGTTTGGGAACCACTGCTTTAAAGGAAAGAAGGAGTCTAGGAGACTGGCAAAGAGAATGAATTTCTGGAATGGTGGTGGATCAGGGGAGGGAACTTATGCAAAATCCTGGGGAAGAGAAATATTCAAGGAAGCTTCAGCAGAGGGCAAATAGGACCATTCTGAAGAATGTGTAAAGTAATGTAAAATAAAGCTATTTAAAAGAGCTAACTTCTAAAAGGCTTAAAATCCTATACAGAGTGTCTGTCAGACCTGTGCTTAGGAAAATTACTTTGGAAGCTGTGAAAAGGATGAAATGGAGACGGGAGAGATTTGAGGCAGGGAGGCCAGTTAGAAGACTATTCTAGTTCAAGTTAAAAAAGTGATGAGGTGCTAATCTAGTGTAACATGATGTTTATGTGAGTAGAAGAGTTATTGTAAAAGAGACTGAAAATTAGTCAGATAAGTAGGAGACAGTAGACATGACAAGACTGGCAGCTGACTAGCTATGGGAGGTTAAAAATCTCCTGAAATTGTCTATATACACACATGAAAAGAGGTATGTTGTGTATGTGTATACATATATATGTATAAACACAAGATTTTTTACAACTCCTTTGTAAAATCCATGCATTTCTTTATTGTCCCCACAAGAGCTCTTGGGAGGTTTTCTGCTTGTGTTGTGACCATTTTCTATATATAAAGCTTCTAACAATCCTTTACATAATGAGGATACACACACACACACACACATATATATATATATATATATTTTTTTTTAACTCTTATCTTCTGCCTTAGAATCAATACTGTGTATTGGTTACAAGGCAGAAGGTTAGTTAGAGCTAGACAATGGGGGTTAAGTGACTTGTCCAGGATCTCACAACTTGGAAATGTCTGAGGTCAGATTTGAACCTAGGACTTCCTGTCTGTAGGCCTGGCTCTCAATCCACTGCCCCCAATGAGGATGTATTTATTAAGTGTCTGCCCAGTGAATTTCATGTTTTGGATTATCCACAGTATACCAAAGGAACTTACAGAGATACACAGACTACTAACTATAATATATAGTAATATGTGATGTGTCACATAATATTTGTAAAAACAAAATAGCATAGAAATTCAGAAAGAGGTTTTTGTGCTTTTTAAAGTTAGGCCCTGAAAAGCTTAATTAAAATGGTAATTTGGAAAGTCAAAAACAGTGATTTATAGAAAACAGTCTTATGGCAGTTTTAAAGGGAGCCATTATTGTAAGAATTTTTTAAAATCCATTGATTAAAAAGAATTAGTATATATAGAATTTTTCAAAATAGACATATACATAGAAGCTAGCTGTAAGAAAAAGTAGTGTTTATGGGTTGACACTAAGAGAGAGCCATGCAACATTATGATCTCTTGCCTGTGCCACTTTTTTTCTTTGTTCAACTTCACAATTGACACAAGAGAGAATAAAAAGAAAGGAAACCTTTAGAATTCTAGGAAGTCCAATTACTCTGTCTTTCCTTAGCTCTAAACTACAACAAAGCAGAGTGAATGGATTATTTGTAGGTTTAACAGAAGCTTCTGGAAGCTTGAGGAAATGCATACAGAGGTTTTTTGCTTTAAATAAGAACCAGAGCTAGAAGATACTTCAAGGAAGATGTTGATTGCAAACTAAGAGATTCAAAATAGTAAGAAAGCCTGGCTTACATTAGTTAGTAGTTGATAAAATTTATGAAGTAATGTATAATATTGCAATTTAAACTTTATTAATCAGCTACTTTATGAATATAATTTTACTAGACCATGTACACGCATAATTAAATACAGGGAAGTTTGAAGAGGATGAAAATACAAAGAATCGAGGGATCAGGAAAGCCTTCACAGAGGTAGACAGCACCTAACCAGAGCCATGAAAGAAAATAATGATTCTGACAGATGTAGATGATGTGGAAGAAGTGAACTTCACTATCTGTTTTTTTTAATGTCAATCAGAGGCATTGTTTGTTGTTATTACAGGCAAATACAGAGAGAGGAATGGGACTGACAGTTTTTTCCCTTTCAGCCCAGGAGCATTGATTACAAGCAATTTCCAAAACTAGCATTCATGACATAAAATGAAGTAAAATCAAAGCCAGGTAGGCTGGATCACAAGCTGGTGATATAATAATATCAAGAAAATAATGAAATAAATTGTCACAATTCAAGGAATGTTGATAATGATGTTTAACATGAAAGGCTTAGTCAGCAGTTTTGATTCATTTGGGGCCTCATTTATGGCTTCAAATTATATTTTTATGTTACCTTTAGTCCTAATTAATTAGGAGATCCGATGAGTCCTTTTATTCAGTCCAGATGTAAATTATATTATGATAAATGGAGTCCTTGCTCTTCTCCAGTGAAAGTTTGTGCTCTAAATTACAGGCATCCTGGGAAATAGCATTTTCCTATTTAACGTACCTATTATAACAGCATGAAAGATTACTTGTGTGAATGCACAGAAATGAAGGATGAGATGGGAGCAGTTCATAGTCCAATTTGACTAGAATGTAAGGTATGTGAATCGGGATAGAAAGATAGTGAAGTTAGAACCAGATTATCAGGGTTCAAAAGGCAAAGTTGAAGAGTTTCTATTTTACCCTAAAGGCAATAAGAGCGAGCCTTTTTTTGGTGTTTTTGGGGACCTCATCCACTTGTGCCCTAGAAAGATGGTTTTGACAATTGTGTGCAGAATAAATTGGACAGCAGAGACTGGAATCAAGAGGAGCAATGAAAAAATCATTTAAATTGTCTAGATAAAAGGTAAGAAAGGTCTTAAATAGGAGGGTTAACCATGTAAATGAAGAGAAGTGGATGGAGTTCAATGATATCCAGTGAAAGACTATGGAGTCAAATAGGTCATAGAAAAACAGGAGAGAACGCTTTGAAAAGATTTCCAAAAACAGAGAAGTTAGAGGAGATGTGATGATCTGTGCCATCAAATTTTGGAGGATAAAGATAGAAAAAAGTAATTTGATTTAGTCACAAAGAAATCATTTGGTAACCTTCATGGGTACCATTTCAGTATATTTGAGTTATAAGCACAAATTGTAAAGGTAAAAAAAAAATGGGAGATCAGAAAGTAGAAATAGCAGGTTTGGAAAATTCTTCATAAGAATTTGGATGACCTCAAAATTGTTGGAGAATTTCTTATCCTGGATTCCTTCAGAGCTCAAGGAGAACCTCATCTACCAGCAGGTCCACCTGATGAATAGTTGAGCAAAGTAGGGAAAGAACAAGTAGACTTGAAAGAAGTAAGAATGAGAGAGAAAAGGAAAGATTGGGGCAAGCTCCCAGTGGAAATGGGATGAGACCAAGAGCACAAGTTAAGGGGTTATCTTTGATAATAAAGACTGTCTCTTTTGTGAGGGTTAAAAATTAAGGTTGGGATAAATATAAGAGAAATGTGGTTGCAAAATTAATATATCTCAAATCAAAGTGATTTTATAGTAGTTTTATTTACAAAATAGAGGGAAAAAGAGTAAGGTAGAAAAATGAAAAAGAGGGTAGAGTTAGAAATCTAACTTAATGAACTAATATCTGCGCTCGTGCCTGGCTTTGCTCCAGCAGGGCTCCAGAAGCCCAGCTGGAGGGCCCAGAGGTAAATTAAGTATCACCCACGTAGCCTCCGAGAAGGAGGCCTATCTGGTGTTAATCTCTCCAGCAGGCAGGAAAGGAAGGTCAGCTTTTTCCATTTACCCATACAAAATCAAGAGCAGTCTCACCAAATGCTAGGGTCTCAGGTCCATACTGAGGAAGGTCCTACACCAACTTTCACAGCCTTGAAAGAACTCAAACAATTCCAACTCTGAAAAACTTCTCCCAAAAAACCCCTTCCATAGGAAGTTGCAACTAATTTTAAAAGCCCTTCTTTGCATCACTTCCTGCGCCTTCCTCCACTTTACATGAACCAAATGTAGTTTATAAATTTTCTTAGGACTGCCAGGGGGCAGTCGGTCGTTTCTGAGTTGTCACCCACTTTAGCATGTGGGTTATGGACCTCCCCCAACTTAAGCATAAAGTGGGGGTATATATGCTTCTAGTGATTAAATCTAAAAGTGGTCTGAGGAGAGTTAATCCCTTCTTCACACTTTGTTATAGATTTCAGGAAAGAAAGTATTGGGGATAATATAGTGTGACATAGGGGAGACAAGGGAGCTTCTTAATACCTGGCCTAAAATTATTAAACGATATATACGTAGGTACTTGTATTTCTTTAAATCTTGTTCTAGGGGTCAGCTAGTTGGCTAAGTAGATTGAGGGTCCAGAGATGGGATGTCCTGAGTTCAAATATGGCCTCAGATACTTCCTAGATGTGTGACCGTGGGAAAATCGCTTAACCCCCATTCATTGTCTGGCCCTTACAACTCTTCTGCCTTGGAACCAATACATAGTATTGACTCCAAGACGGAAGGTATGGGTTTAAAAAAAAATCTTGTTCTATTTGTGCAACACCTTTGTTTATAATTTTGGTAATTAGTAACACAAGGAAAATTTAATAAAAGAATTCTGTTTTATTTAATAAAATTTAATTTAATTAAATTAACAAATTTAATAAAATTTATTTAATAAAATTTAATAAAAGAATTCTGTTTTATAAACAATTACATAAAATGAGTAACTGAAGAGAAAAATGCTCTTTCTCTCATTACCATACTGTTTGGAAATCTAGATTCTTGGATCATAAACCCTTAATAAAGATGCCATCAATCACTTCATAGCAGAGAATCTTAATTGTATATTCCTTTAATTTACATATTTTGTAATTTTGTGTAGATATATTGGATTTTATTAAATTGGGTATTATTTCTAGTATTAACCTTTCATTTAGGTGATCTTGTTGGGGACGGGGGCTTGAGGTGAACCCCCCCGGGGTTTGGGAAAGGTACCTTTTGCAGGGATGCAAGACTCTGAAACTTAGCTTAAAAATAAAAAGAGAAATTTATTCATTTAGGAAGTAATGTTGAATCTGGCCAGAACAGCATAGGTAGAAGACTGCCTCCTAGGTGGAACAGCATAGATGGAAAGCTGTCTTTTGGGAGGACAGCATAGATGGAAAGCTGTCCCCCCCAGATCATTAATTCTGGGGTTTTTATACTCTATACAATAGTGAAGACATGAGTATGCACTCAGGCACAGTGGGTGGGAGTTTGGTCTTCTGACCTGGGTCTGCCTGAAGACATAAGGGGTGACCCTCATAGTTTAGGGGATAAGTGGATGTCTGAGATACAACCTGATAGCATCAGGGCATAGCCTGGAGAGATGTATCTCTGTGTCCATCTCAAACCTAAAGAACAAATCCTCTCAGGGTCTTATCAGATGTTTAGGGTTAATAGTCACAAGGATGTAAGGGAGTAAAGGAATTTCCCTGCTTATAGTTTGCCTGAAATACTTCTATAGTTTTGGGGGTACAATGCCCATGCCAATCTTATTATTAAATTTTAGACTCTTATCTAAAGCTTAGTAATGTGATTTCAACTATTTGTATGCCATGTAGTAGCAAAAGAATAAATTAAAATATATATAATTTATAGAACAATTATTTTTACAATGAATGTACTTTGTTGATTTGCATTTAATGAGTCACAATCAGCTATTGCCTAACAATGACGACTCTTAGTGCGTTTCTTTTTATTTTTAGTGAAGAATAAAAAAATACATTTAAATAAAAGATTAAATCAAATCTGTTCTTTCAGTTTTCTTTCATTCTGTGGATCATATTTGGAACTCAAACATATCAATCTAATTTAACTATGACAAATAGAATAAAATAACCAACATTAAAATGCTAAGTAAAACTCATTAGGAAAGAGTTTTTTGATTCATATAAAATCAAGTCAATTAATATGGACTAGTGAATTGCATCTACAATAAGCTAGCTGAAAAAAAACAATAGACAAAGGAGTTCGACTTTGCTCAAATTCTTTCAATAAAATACAAGTTGCTCAATCCTATCCTTCTGAACAGTGAAAGAAAAAAAAACTTGGAAAAGACTTCTGGTTATGCTAAATTGCTCTTTTGTCTTTCTCTTTTTAAATGTGTTAAGACAATTTCATGTGGCAATCTGACTCAGGGCAATAAAGCAATATGACTATATAAGTAAATTATTGTTCTTTTATGGGCGATTTTCATTAAAAAAAAAAGTTTAAAAAAAATTTTTTGTTTTTATCAACTTTATTTCTAAATCCCATACCCAGTCAGTGTTGTTGGCATTAATATTACTATTGTTCTATTTGGTAAACAAAAATCTGCATCTTTTATTTCTTTAGATAATTTTCTCACATGCCATTTTAAAATAATTTATACGAGTACTGAACAAATTTCACAATGTGGTAAGATATAGCTATAGAGCTCAAGGTAAAAATTTAGCTAACAATTTGCTTCATCAAACAACAATAACTTAATTTTTGGCACCCCATTGGAGAGTCATCATCCTAAAATCATTCAACTTTTCTTTGATATTTCCTTTCAAAGATTTTCCTTTTGACTGATCTGTCTAGTTGATAATTTATCTTAGGCCCTTTACTTCTCATGTGGTCACCATCCTAATTACTTCAAAGAAAGAAACCTTCTGGGATGATTAGAGAGGAAGAAGTATTGTTTTGACATTGAAAGGACTAAGATTTTTCTTTCTGAGAAGTTCAAAGACTTAAGAAAAGATTTCAATGCTTTTTAAAAAACCCTTACCTTCTGTCTTGGTATCAATTCATAACAGGACAGTGGCAAGGGGTAAGCATTTGGGGTTGTGACTTAACCAAGGTCACACGACAAGGAGATGTCTGAGGTCAAATTTGAACCCAAGTCTAGGCTTGCCACTCTATCCACTGTGCTATCTAGCTGCTCCTTAAATGCTTTCTTAATATTTCTAAAAGGGGAGAAAAGTTGTCTGTTTCTACACTGTCTAGTTGTTTTAAATTTTCTGTGGAATTTCATCTTTTGTTTCATGTATACTATAAGCTATGAGTTGGAAGTTGCTTTAGTTGTCTTGTAAATTTACAAGATTTAGCTTGTAATCTTTTTTTCATTTTCGTCTTTAAATGCCCTGGAGGTAACTTTGCTTAATTGCGTAGCTTTCCATGTTTTCTTTTAAGCTAGTTATATTATTGAAATGATCTTATCATCATTTCTACCTGCTATTGAGTTAAGAATTCCTCTCCTAGCAATATCTGTGCAAGGAATTTGCTCTGTGATCTTTGTGTCATGGTCAGATCCATTTTTGAGCTTATTGTGGTATATAGTATAAAATGTTGAACTAAATGTAATTTCTGCCAAATTACTTTCAAGTTTTCCTAGCAGTCTTTGTCAAATAATGAGTCCTTTTTAAGTTGTTCCTGATCTTTCTTCCTTAGTCTATTTCATTTAATTTTTTAATTTTTATTTCTGTTTGGCCAATACCAATCACAAACAGTATGTACTTTCCCATTTGTATATCTTCATTTCTATAAAAAGTATTTACATTCATAAAGTCCTGAATGTATCTTGATAAGCAACTCAAAAAAATTTATGTATTTTGCAGTCAACATGAATGCAGTTTTGTTTCTGTCTTCCTGCTAAGTTTTATTGGTAATCTATGTAAAGGTTTTTAAAAAGTTAATTTTATATTCTGCTACTTTCTGAAATCAGTAAAAATTTAAATTTATTTTTCATTAAATCACTAGTATTTCTTAATTAAAGCAACATGCCATCTGCAAATAGAGATATCTTTGTCTCCTCTTTATTCTTTCTTTTATGGCTGCATTTCTAAAAGTGTTGTCTAACAAAATTGATGATAATCTAGAACCTTGCATTACTCCTGTTCTTACTGAATAGGCTTCTAATATTTCTCCATTAAAAATAAAACCAGAAAAAAATAATTATTTTCTCTTAGTTTTAGATACTGTTACTATGTAAAGGTTCTTTTGGTTGTATACTTTTAAGAATTTTTTAACATGAATAAGTTCTATATTTACCCAAGATCTTTTCTATATCAATTAACATATTCATGTGATTATTATTTTTCTTCATAATTATGTTATGTTCCTAGTTTTACAAATTATACTGGTATGAATAAATAGTCTTTTGAAATATGGTTCTTTGGTCTCTTTGGTAATATTTTATTGTTTTTGACAGCATCATAGTTTAATCTGTTTTACCTCTCCCTGCCTGAGGTTTCAGGATCATATTTTGTCATATAGAAGGAATTTGTAAGGTTCCTTCTGTTCCTGTTTTTATTTTTTTTTAATTATATAGTATTGTAATTAACTGGTCTTTGAATATTAGATAGAAATCACTTGTAAATTCATCTGGATCTGTTTTTTTAGAAGTTCATTTTCTGTTTTTTATAATATAGATTGTTTTATTTAAAGTATTTATTCTACTAATGGGTTTGTATTATATTTTCATAAATATCTATCCACAAAATTTATTTTAAATTTTTTTGTTGATATATAATTGGATATCATAGTTTTTTCATCTGCTATGAATTTCCTTCTTTTATTCTGATTTTGAGGACCTTTGAAAAAGATTTTATCTTTAAAAGAAAAATCTTAACAGTTTCGTTAGTCCTTTTAAAAAAAGAACTTTTTTGTTTTAATCAACAACTTAATAGTTTCTTGCTTTCATTTTTTTCTATTTGTTTTTCAGTATTTGTTTTTGCTTATTTCATTTATCAGTTCAGTGGTCATGTTTTAAATTTTCTTTATTTCTTTTGGTTTTTAGGATATTAATTTCTGTTCTTAGGAATTACTTGTTGATTTTCTAGGGAGTTCAATCAGTTCATCAAGTTCTTTTTTAGAAGTGTAAGTCTCTTTTTTGAAACATTATTGTTGTTTGTTCTTCATTTTTGAAGAGGACCAATGATATCGCAGAGTGATGTCTTGATTTGTATGTGAATGGGATTTAGTTAGGCATAGCTGCACAAAGTTGTCAGCTTCACTCTCTATTCCGGTCATTGAAGTCCAGTAGCAAAATAAAAGTCATTATGACTAGTGATGGCCTGGGATGTAGCAGATGACCTTGGAGTCTCTGATGTCTGACCAAGTTCTAAGTGCTCCACAATGCCTGTTTCCACAGCCTTCATGGCCCTTGGGTCATCCACCCATTTTACTGAAAGGAAGTTTTCACATGTGTGGGGGTAGACATCCCCTAAATCACCTACGGTTTTGAGGCCTATCTTTTACCTTTGACCTGGTCTAAATTTAAATTTTCTTTTAAGGGGGGCAGCTGAGTAGCTCAGTGGATTGAGAGCCAGGCCTAGAGACGGGAGGTCCTGGATTCAAATCTGACCTCAGATACTTCCCAGTCATGTGACCCTGGGCAAGTCCCTTAACCTCCATTGCCTGCCCTTACCACTCTTCTGCCTTGGAGCCAATACACAGTATCGACTCCAAGATGGAAGGTAAGGGTTTAAAAACTTTTTTTAAATTTTTTTCTTTTAAGGACTGCTTTAGTTATAATTTAATATTATACAAATATATTTTCTTGTTTAGTCATATCCAATTCTTTGTGAATCTGTGGACCAACTCTCCATGAGGTTTTCTTAGCAAAGATACTAGAGTTGTTTGCCATTTTCTTCTCCAGTTTTATGCAGGCAGGTATTAAGTGAATTACCTAGGATCACATAGCTAGTCTGAAGTCATATTTTAAATCTGATCTTTCTAACCCTAGGTCCAGTGTGCTCCTTATAAATGTTCATACATTATCTCTTTATTATTCATTCTTTGACCCACTCATTTTTATTGCTACATTGTTTAGAATCCTTTTGTTTTCATCTTTTCTCTCATTTACCTTATTGATAATAGTTTTACTGTTGTGTGAGCTATAAAAGATGGGTTTAATGTTTTATGAGTTTTTAGCATATAGTAAATTGTACTGATATATATCCTGCAATATTAATTATCCACAGACTGTGGAATTCTACAATTTATAGCCATATATCATCACCATAATACAACTGGTATTAAAAAGATGGGCTTTCCAAAGTTTACATTCAATAATATTATGCTTATGGTTTCTTCTCATTTTATATTGATTTTGATCTTTGATATATTGAGTCAGTGATCTGACTATCTGGATGACTGATTTAGAAATGACTTTCACTGGTCATTTCCTAATTATAAATAGACAACAGCATAGACGACAGCATAGCTAGAAGGAACAGGAGAATATATTCTATACCATAGCTTAGACGTAGTATTCAGTAACTGATTTGAAGTTTTTGTTCTAGGCTATATAAGGCAAAAGGGTAATTCCAGGTATCTTATGGGTGAAGTACAGTCAGCATGGTTTGGAAAAATGGTGGCAGAGAAGTGGCATGTTTAAGTATATACTGATACAATTTAGCTTCAGTGAGTTCTTTGTAGAATTTGTCAACCTCCTTATCCACACAGTATTGGCTATATTTTCTTCATGGTGGATTTTTTGTAAATACCTGTCAAAATGTCACAGTATAAGATGGCCAACTTTCTCATGAAATTAAGTTTCTCATTTCTTTTGAATGCACAATTAATCAATAATTTATTAATTTATTAATCAGTATTTATTAAGAGTCTACACATATTCCAGGCATTATGCTGACTACTGGGCATACAAAGACAAAATTAAAACTGTCTCTCCTCTTAAGGAGATACGTTCTAAGAAGAGAGACAAAATATAAATGTATAAATGTTTTAAAAATACACAAATCAGAGACAAGGTGACCTTGAAGGGGAAGACAGAGGTGAGAGTGGGGAACTAGAAAATGCTTCCTAGAGTAGATGGCCTTGAACTGAATCTTTAAGGAAACACAGGATTTCAAGAGGCAAAGGTGAAAAGGGAGAACATTCCAGTCCTGTTTGTAAAAACAGAAAGGCAGCTGATGGAAATGAAATGGTCCCTCCTTATATTCTATCAAGGAGGTAACCTGTATCTATGTAAGTACTTATAAAGTCCATACAAGGTGATTTGAGTGGGAAGAGCGCCTGTAGTTGGGCAGGGGGAAAGGAGTGAATCAGGAAGGGCCTCATGGAGAAGGTAGCAAGACCTAGGTCTTGAAGAAAGCTAGGTATTTCATCATTTGTGATGAGGAAAGAGTACTTCACAGATGTGAGAGATAGGGCTTCCATTGCTTTCTACTAGTAAGGCCAGGGTGGACTGCAGCAAATGAAGGGGAATATTGTTCAATGAGGCTTTTAAAAGGGTGATTAGAGACAGTTTAGAGATGACTTTAAATGCTAGGAAAAGGGCTTCTCTTTGTGATTCTCTTTGTAGTAGGGAACTGCTAGAGTTTATCAGTCAGGAGTTGCGTAGCCAGGCATACCCTTTAGGAAAACTGTTCTTTTTGGAAAATGAATTGGAATGAAGATAGATGTGGGGTTGTTTGGAGTAATCAGTTAAAAAAGATTAAAAGGGTCTTCATTAAGGTAGTAGCTATATGATTGGATAGAAGACTTTCAAGAGATAATATTATAGAGATAAAAATGACAATATTTAACAATTTATTGGATGTAAGGGGTTAGAGAGAGTAAGGATAATGCCCATGACACTGGGAGGTTGGTAGTGTCTTCAGCAGAAAAAAGGAAAATTTAGAAGAAGGAACGTTTTAGGTGGAAAGATAATGAATTAAGATATCTCTGGGATAACCAGTTTGAAATATCTAATAGCTGTATGTTGGTCTGAAACTGAAACTTAGAGGGAAACTGGGACTACATATATAAAGCTGTGGGTCATCTGCAAATTGTAGTTAAGTCCATGGAGTCTAATTGGGTTACCCCAAAAGATAATATAGAAGGCAAAGAGAAGAATGCTCACAGCCGAATCTTGGTGAAAACTTGTAGATAGGGTGTGTAATGTTGATGATGAACAAAGGAGATTGAGAAAGGAACAAGCAGTACCTAAACTAAGAGAGTAGTGTCACAAAAACTCAAAGAGGAAAGAGCATGCAGAGGAGAAAGAAGTCAATAATGTGAAATGTAGTGAGCAGGTAGTTCAAGGATTAGCATCAAACTGTTAGATTTGGGAGAGAACAGTTTCAGTCAAATAAAATTGAAAGATAGATTCCAAAGTTTTGAGGAGTTAGAGGAAAGAAAATGAAAGCATCAAATTTAAATAGCCTTTTAGGGGGCAGCTGGGTAGCTCAGTGGATTGAGAGCCAAGCCTAGAGACGAGAGGTCCTAGGTTCAAATCTGGCCTCAGCCACTTCCCAGCTGTGTGACCCTGGGCAAGTCACTTATCCCCCATTGCCTACCCTTACCACTCTTCTGCCCTGGAGCCAATACACAGTACTGACTCCAAGATGGAAGGTAAGGGTTTAAAAAAAATTTTTTTAATAGCCTTTTCAAGGAGTTTAGCTGAAAAATGGAGGAGAAAGAAAGAATGATAAATAATATTCTCTTGTCATAAGAACGGGGAAGACTTGAATGTGTTTGAAGGTAGTAGAAAATGAATCTGTGAATAGAATTTGAAGATTCAAAAGAGAGCAGAGGATGATTGAGGATGATGCGGTCTTCTGGAGAAGATGAGAAGGGAGACAATCAGGTATCCATGAATATGACAAATATTCTCATATATGTGTGTGAAAAAAAGTTAAACTATAAAAAGGAATTTGACCAAAAATTTAAAAATTCAACATTTCTCAAATTTTCTTTTCTTTCTCTCTTAAAAACACAGGTAATATATGCTTTGAACACTAAAAATGATGAGCATGAATCTTCAATTCAAGCCCTTAGAGATGCTCATGAAGAGGAAATTCAGCAAATTCTTGGAGAAACAAGAGAAAAGATTTTGCAATATAAAAGTAAACTTACAGAGGAGTCAGACCTTAAACGAAAGATCCAAGCCTTAGAAGAGTCGCTAGAAGGCCATAAGAAGATGAAACATCAGGCTTTGACTGAGTTTGAAGCTTACAAACACAGAATGGAAGACATGCATGTTTGTGCGGAAGCACAACATGTCCAGCGTGTACTAACAATGGCTCAAGAAGTTGAAGATATCAGAAAGAAGTTTGAGAAGAAATTGGAGAGCTTTGCACAGCTACAAGTCCAGTTTGAGAAAGATAAATTGCAGGCTTTAGATACCTTGAAAGCAGAACATATACAGGAAATGCAAGAACTTCTTCAGACCCAGGATTGTCACAGTGCCTCCTTAAGTAAGGGGCAGGAAAAAGTGGAGGAACTGCACAGAATTGAAGTGGAAGGCTTAAATAAAAAACTTGAAGAACTGAAGCTTGAAAGAAAAAAGCTAATTGAGGAATACGAAGGCAAACTGAGTAAAGCTCAATCCTTTTATCAACATGAGCTGGATGCCTTGAAACGATCCCAGCACTTTACAACTGACAGTCTCCATGCTAGCAAAGAAAAAGAAGCAGATCTGAAAAAGGAATTTCAGAATCAAGAAGCAATCTTTCGTAAAACTGTATTTAGCCTTAGGGAAGAATTACAAATTGCAAAGGATGAAACTGGAAATCTTCAAGAAAAATGCCAAAAGCTTCAAATAGCAATTTCTACAGTAGAAAACAATAATATGGTAAGTACCATTTTGTTCTTAATACTCAAAAATTTTGTGAATTCAATATAGCGTACCTGAGGCATCCCTTTTAGGCACATGGGACTCCCAGAAAAATGACCACAGGTTCCAGGTCCTCACTGAGTCAACATCCATTCAAAACCTTATAGCCCACAAACCACCACTTTTTAATTTTAATTTTTATTTTTACTAATGTGCTAAATGACTCGATTAGTTCAAAGCAAAGACTTTTAATGAAATAGCATAATAAGAAAAATAGCAAAGGAAAATTTCCTTCATGAACCTGGTACATAGATAAATGTATTATCATTGGAAAGCGTGAAAGCACAATGATCACAAATGAGAACACTCATGTGAGCATGTGTGGCCACAGTGCAAAAGGGGACAAACATAAAACATGAGGATGGCACATGTATATGTTGTAGCCTCAGTATTTACACAGATGGGCAAGTCCTTTCCAATGTTGCGGGGTTACTGGTGTCTTTGGGGTGATGTTATCACATCACTGTCTCAGGGCCTACTTTGCTGGGCCTGTATTTAGGTGTTGATTAGTATCTACCACTTTCTGCTGCTAGTTGTCTCATCTCTGCTGTTCTTTGTAACTCTTCTGGGTTTTTCAGTTTTGTGCTGGACTCTTTGCTCTTGTGACCAATTCAGGGCATACTAGCTTCTTGGTTTCATCCCTTCTGGACTACTTGCTGATCATCTAAGCTCACAACTGCTTGAACATAGTGACTAAAAAGCCCTTCTTTTGTGAGGACAGATGGAAGGCTTTTTTTTTTTAACCCTTACCTTACATCTTAGAATCAATACTGTGCATTGGTTCTAAGGCAGAAGAGTGGTAAAGGCTAGGCAATAGGGGTTAAGTGATTTGCCCAGGGTCACACAGGTAGGAAGTACCTGAGGCCAGATTTAAACCAAGGACCTGCCATCTCTTCTCTGAGCCTAATTCTCATTTCACTCAGGTTTTGGGTTAGTTACCTCACAAAATATGCAGAAAACACAAAGGACTCCCAAGAGCCAATAAAAAAATTTTTTTAAAGTACTCATGATAGCCCATAAATGTTCAACACGATTTTTCTCTATTCCAACTGCTACCATTTCTGGGGCTAAGAAAATCCATTTTCAGGTCTCTTATAAAAGCTATGGGCAGGTACACATAACTTCCATGTGCCTCTCCTTAGAAATATTCATTATTATATAAGGGTAAGGGTGGAGGTCTACAGACAGTGTAGATGCTACACAGGTACAGATTCCTACTCTCCTACCTTCTCCTTACCCCCATCCAGTTCTTCTTTCTGATTTCTGAATTTCTTGAAAAAGAAAAAAAGCAATCTGTTGGCTTACTTTTATCAGTCAGCTTAAAGGGAAAGTTATTGTGCCAAGAAGTGCATCCTTCTAAGAGTCTGAGATTACCAAATCATATTGTAGACAGCCCCAGTCAGAGAATCTATCCACTAGGAAGTGCTAATTAATTCATCTTAAGGAAATCCTGGTCTCTGATAAATTAATCATTTGTCTTTTGTACTCTTTAACAAGTTGCCAAAGGTCATGTCCCTGACTTTTCTGGGAAAAAGTATGGATAATCAAAAGTTCCAAACAAAAGCTTATCTCAGCAACCTCAACAAATTGATAAGGGAACTTCTTTGATAAACCTCATCTTTTATATACAAAATTTCACTTTCAGAATCTAAGTAAATATTATAGTGAGATATTTAAAAGTAAAACAATCAAGAAAATCTCCCTACTAAGAATTACTGATTATAATATTCCTTTATTTCAAAGATAGTTCAGTAATTATGAAATTAAATGAACCATTAAAGTCCTATACTTTTTCTACTTAATTTTTTCAACATTTACACAATTACATTCTCTGTTAGTAGTATTAACGGTGCAGCTACCACATACATTTTTTTTAGCTATTGACTTAGTCACTAAACAATAGAAATATTTCCAAGAGTGTTGTTTTGTAGTAATTTTAGAAAATTCCACAACCTTGGGCTGGAAACCAGAAAATTTTTAAAGTAAAAATGAAAAAAGATTTAGTTATTTATATTGGAGCCTTGTGATTTTTGAAGTTATTATCAATGCTTATAAGATTAAATTTGAGAGCAAATGAGCATGACTTAGCCAACAAATACGATTGAATCATTTAAATTAATGTTGATTTTGATTACATAGTAATAAAATGAATATTTTCTGTCTTCTTAGATTCTTCAAAAACAACTAGATGATGTCAAAGGAGAAGAAATAAATTTACTAAGCAAACATAAGGAAGTGGAAAGTGAGCTAGCAGCTGCTAGAGAACGGTTACAGCAGCAAGCTTCAGATCTTGTCCTTAAAGCTAGTATGTTTGACCATTTTTCTTTGATTATTGCCAGACTAAAACTAATACTCATGTTCATTCAAAATGAAACTGGTCTTTCCTTATTATATTTAAATTATACAGAATCTGAGTATTGGAGTGAGTTCTGATGGTCCTACTGAATTAATGTGTGTCATTTTCAGGTAAACTAAATGATTTTAGGTAATATAAACTTTTAAAAACAGTAACTTTGTTAAAATAATTGAGTTGTACAAGTTCAGAGAATGTAGTTAGTGTTTAAAAGCATAGCATAATTGTGCACATTTATAAGACTTTTGAATAATGTTGACTTTAAGGTATTTAAAATAATGAAAGTAATACTAGTATTAGTAGTATGGAATCTATAGATAAATTTTAATGCCTTATTTCAACTAGTTCAACTTTGAATTCATATTTGTTACAAAATGTAGCTCCCTATGGAGATTCCCTTCTGCTGGTGATCCCCAACATTTATTAGAGAAAGTCAGATATTTTAAGTTGAAAAATCATCTGTAGCATTTTTATTTTATGTTAAAAAAGGAAGTTCTTAGAGTTGATCACTTTTAGTATTTATTTTGTTCTATTGGGCTCAAGAAAGAATTCCAGATTTCCTTTTCATAGGATCATTGATTTAGAGCTGGAAGGCACCGTCGGTCTCATCTAGTATAAAACCTCATTTTACAGATGAGGAAACTCGGGCCTGGAGAATTTAAACAGCTTGCTGATGGCCACCTAGATAGATATGATAGAAATAGATTTAAATTCTGATGCTGTGATACTAAATCCTGTATTTTTCTATACTTTCCCTCTCAGCAAATACTGACTTCCTCATTTCTTCATCTGATATAGGGCAGCCTGCTTTTTCTCTGACTTCTGTCTTTTCTTCCTTTCTCCTTTTTTCTTCTGTGCTTCATTTTTCTTTCCTTCCTATGTCCAGATCGCCTAGCATCTTTCTCTGTGCCTTTCTGCTCCAGTTTTTCTTGATCAAATTCAAGATCATTATGACTTGGTAGAGCATGAAGGTCACTGGACTTAAAGTTGGACCAGCTCTGGAGTCAGAGGACCCAGGTTCAATCCCAGCTGATTACTCGGATGACCTTGGGCAAAGTCCTTTTTACTGTAGGATGAGGGAACTGGACTAGATGGCATCTAAGGCCACTTCTAGCTCTGGATCTATGAACCTGTGAACTCTTGAGTTTGTATTACACATGGTAACATTATTTTTTAGATGAGAAAATTGAAACTCACATAAAATCTAAGCAATTTGCTCAGGATTAAACTGCCAATGTCAGAGCAAAAACTCAGTGCTGAAGGACTTGGCTATTAATGTTGGAAGTAAGATTAAATCTTGTTTCTCTGACTTTAAATCCCTTGTCTTTACCATACTGCTTCAAAATACTCAGGGATGTACTGGTAAATGTTTAACAGCTGGAACCCTTCCAGAGAATTAAAATGTATATACATATACTTTTAAATTTAATTTGTATTATTAATACTTTCTTAAATCTAGGCAATGAAACAATAAATCAAACTTTGATTTGTAGCAGTTGCTGATTTCTGAGGTATAAATGCTCACACTAAAAATTTAAGAGGTCTTACAAGCTAGTTAAAGCTGGTTCCAGTATACCC
Organism: Gracilinanus agilis; assembly: GCF_016433145.1. Taxonomy (NCBI): domain Eukaryota; kingdom Metazoa; phylum Chordata; class Mammalia; order Didelphimorphia; family Didelphidae; genus Gracilinanus; species Gracilinanus agilis. The sequence goes on along the minus strand of NC_058133.1, from coordinate 371,937,181 downwards.
CTGTCCATATACCATGCTGAAGATTTAGGGAGGAGAAACAAAGAATAGTTTTTGGCTTGGCTCTTCTAAATATTAATTATGGCAAATTTTCTTATCCTATTTGCTTCCAGAAATTGACTACACATACTTAAGGGAATACCTGTACTTAGACTTCCTTCTGTGTCTTGTACAATTTTCAGGTTCAAAGAACAGCTTAAAATGATATAAGAATAGACTTTCTAAGTTGTCACTTGCTTCTTCTGTAAATAGTAAATGTTCAGAGACTGAACAATAAGAAAAGTAGAAATAACTCCTTATACAGATCTAAAATTTTCTTGAGGCATAATGCAATCAGTTATGATGATTATGCCACTCAAAATATTTCAGATTTTTTAATGAAGAATTTTTGGGGGGTAGGTCATATTGGAATCCTGCAAGCTACTCAGTTGTCACAGGAGGCTACAATAAGAGAACTGGAGTCAGAAAAGTCATTGGCGAAAGAGAAAGTATCCCAACTTGAAAAAGAAAGAAATTTTTTGCAAAGCAGAACTCAAAGTCTGGATGAACAACAGAAAAAGCAGATTCTGGACCTGGAAAAGGTAAAGGGAATTGGGAAGAGAGAATTAGGGGATTGAGAAGGTTTGAGGTTTTTGCTTTTTGCTTTTCAAAGCAAAAGAAAAAAGAAAAATACAATTCTCTTTATAGTCTTCAAATTATAATGCTGAAATTCTTTGGAAAAATTGGCCACCTTCTACACCTGCATAAAATGTGTAGTGTATTGGAGCCTAATAGTTTTTACAATTTTATAAAAATGCAGTGTTGTTGAGAGACTGTATATGTATGTTTATATATAATATATGAATTAGATAATGCAACCTAAAAGCTAATGAGCATTCTACTTATTGTTTTAATCAAAATGCTATTTCAAAATAAAGATTTTTTTCACTAAGGTTCCATTTTTGGTGAAGGGTGTGATATTCTTATAGTTAAATAATACAGTTAAATTCTGTAGTTTTGAAGTTTGTGTCAATCAACTAACACTTGTTAAACGCTTATCCTGTTATGTGCCAGGAACTGCTCAAAGAGCAAGAGATATAAAGAAAGGCCAAAACCTGCTCTCAAGGAACTCCCAGTCTAATGGGAGAGACAACATGCAAACCAGCAATGTACAAAAAAAGATATATTGAGGATAAATTGAGGGCAATCTTCAGGATAAGGCACAAAGGTCTGGGAAAGTTTTTTATAGACAGAAAATGAGACTAATTTAGACTTGAAGGAAACCCGGGAAGCTATCAGGCAGAGATGAAGAAGGAAAGCTTTCCAGGCATGGGAAACAGCCATGAAAAACTTCTGGAGTCAGGGTGTGGAGTGTTGTGTGTGAGGAACAGCAGAGGGATGCCAGTGTCACTGGGTCACAAAGTATCTGGAGGGGAATAAAATATGCAGCTCTATGAGTGAAAGATCTAGACCTGTGATTTCAGTGATAGAGGTGACTTTCAGGTAAGGAAACTTCCTCTACTGATAAATTGCAGACTAGTTATTTTCAGTTATGTTGATAAGAACTGGTCATCTGTTGTATGGATTCAACTTAAAAGTTTTTTGCATTTCGTCTAAAAGAGTTACTAATGTGTCAACTGTAAAAAAAACAACACAGAACTATTAGTCAGAAAAACTCTTTAATTAAGGAAAGAGGTTCAGTGCTTTCCTCAAGGCCTCAACACAAAGCCTGGAACTGACCCCTGGGACAACCAACTGCACTAGATTGACAACTCCAAGGAACAAAAGAATTTGGGGGGCCTATATACCATTTGGGAGATCCAGGGGCAGGAAAAGATGATTGACATTACCATAGCTACTAGGAAATGGGATTGTTCAAACTATACTGACTGGATACAATCAAGCTTGGGAAAGGAATCCTAGCCAGAGGCTGGGGTGTAAGGGAAGGGGGGCTACCCACAATGGATACTAAAAGGATGGTCCCTGCCCAGGCATGGGTCTTCTTGGAAAAGGATTTCAGATATGGTATATTTAGCATTTGCTTAGCCCCACCTAACTGGGTGTCTTTTTCCTTAGGGTCCATTTTTCAGTCTGAAACTGCTAGTCTGAGATTCCCTTCAGGTTGGATTCTCAGGGGAACAGAGAACAAGTACAAGCTTTTGGGGTCTCCAACTTACAAGCTAGTCCTAAAACTTGGGGTTCATCAGATCATACTAGGCTACAAGTTTAGGGGTTTCTAGATTGCACGTCGACACTTACATATGACTCCAGTCTACTAGTACTTTTCCCTTTTCTTTATTTCTCTAGAGTTCTGAATCTTGCATGTGACATATTATTTATTTTTTTAAGATAGCAAATGATAAAAATTGGTCTGGAACAACCTACAAACCCTCTGCTATTTGCCATAATGCTTATACATGCCACGATAGTTAAACATTTATGGTAATGCTAAAAAAGCAACTAGCAAATATTCATTTTTCATCTAAACATTTTTAATTCTAGCAAATAAGTGAAGCAAAGAAAAATCAAAAAGAATATTATGAGAAAGAACTAATAAACCTTCAAACTAGATTCGAAGGGGAAATAATACAATTAAATAAAGCTCACTCAAAGACTTTGGAAGATTTAGCTCAGAAGCATCATATTGCAATTGAGACTGTCCACAGTAATGCAAATAAGGAAAAGAAAAGGCTGCAGATGGTAAGTTGTTGGTTTTTTATTTAATCTGACTTTACATTCTGAGATTGCTATCTTGAAATTGGCTAGGAGAAAGGGGTTGGGAGGAAGAGTTGGGTGTTAAAAGAGGGAAAAAAAGCCCAACTTTATGTAGCTAAATATATATTTATTTATTTATACATACACTTTATTCATAAGAGAGGTCTTAAATGCCTTTACTAAAGGAAATAATTACTCTTAATTTACACACAGTTCCAACAATTTTGCATAGATGGGTTTGGTTTTTTTTTTTTTTCTTAAATGTTTATTGGGTTTACAACAGATCAGAATACATACATTTGAAAGGATGAGAGTAAGAAGATACTTGTAGCTTTGGAACCTAGACTTGAGTAAGAAATGAAAGCCTCTAAAATGAATGCAAACATTATGAAGAATAGATAAGAACACAAAAAACTTAATAAACAAGGGGTATTGGTATAGGAGAAAATACTGCATGCCCCTCACAAATTTCATGCATAGGTTCTATATTACAAGACAGCATATACTGAAACTCATAATGATGACTGAATGATGACTGAATGAAAAATAGTCTCATATTCAGTTTCCCTTATTTAAGAAAGCAGTCAAGTACTTATCTATCTCACAAAGATGTTTCTATTTCATTCTAAAAGTCATAGCTACTAGATTTTATTGAATTGAGGGTTAGTGAGGTGCCAGGAAGGATAGATTGGGGTGAGGAAAGACTGTGACAAGGAGACCAATAAAAGGCAATTACAAGAGTAAGCAGTCTTGTGGCATTCCTCTGGGTTTCGTTGGCTGTCCTAGTGTAGACTGGTGGTTTTTAGCCTTCAATTTGACAAGCGTTTAGAAAGCACAGACTCTGTGTTTGTAGAATGGCCTCCATGAAGTGCTCAGGGATACCTGGGCAGAAATGGCAGCCTCAAATCATCATGGAGAGAACTAACAGCTTGGCAGGAGAGAAGATACCAGGAAGGGATTGTGCCCAGGGCAGCTCGGATTCTAAGAGAAGGAGGGGGCAGGCGAGAGTGGCCCCAGCTCTGTGGGTGCCCTGGCCACAGGTCTCCCTGGTCACGTGTTCCTAGCACGGGCTCTCTGCCCATATTCCCCAGCCATCCCTACTGGTGATGTGGTGACCAGTGGCCATGTATCCCATGGCTGCGTGGGGTAGGGCAAAGGCAATAGTTTTACTTGTCATGTATTTGTTATCCTATTTAATTAAAAAAAATTTTTTAACTTAACATGTAGTTTGGCTGACTGGTATAAATAAACATGTTGACTCTAAGGTAGCATTTCCGGATGCAGGAATATACTAGGTGCCATACATAAAAATTTTTTTTAATTTTTTTAAAAAATGGAGCAGGCAAGCATTTGAACAAGAAGTAAGAGTGGATGGCTTATGGTAGGCTTCCCAAAAAAAACCTTTAAAACCTTTACTGAAAATTTGAGTTTAATTTAGTGTTTTTTTTAAAAAGTGAATTGATGTCATTTAATTATTAGAATTCTAATGTATTAAATGACAAGTGTGTAGGCAGGAGATCTCTAAGTCAAAATATACAATAAGGAGCAACTAGATGGCTCAATGGATGGCCCAGAGATGGGAAGTCCTAGGTCCAAATCTGGTCTCAGACATTTCCCAGCTCTATGACCTTGGGCAAGTCACTTACTCCAATTGCCAGGTCCTTACAATCTTCTGCTTTGGAACTGATACTTAGAATCTATTCTCACACAGATGGTAAGGGTTTGTTTTTTTTAAGTGCAATAAAAAAGTAAACAAAGTAAGAGGATATGTCAGTGGGCAATGATAGGAATAAATGATGTGGTTTGAAGTAGCCCAGGGTTTTCCAAGACTAGGCCAGTAGAGAGACTTTTGAGTGTGGATTCAGGGAATAGACTAATTGTATTTTTTTTTTAACTGAGGATCAGCATCGCTCAGTCTGGAGAAATTTATCACTAGGTTGGTGAAGGTGATAAATTTTTTTGGCCACAACTTTCAATTAAGGAGGAATCAAAACCTGCATCTTTGAACCAAGTTTTCACACCACTGAAATCGAAGAGCCTTCTTTGTGGTATCAAAGTATTGTTATAATTCTAAGTTGAAATAATCGATGCCAACAGGGATTTTTTTGTTTGTTTTATGGGGTTGGAGGATTGCATTTTCTGTTAATTTAGATCTCAGTTTTATTTAGTTTTATTCATTAGTATAGGTATTAGTTATGCTAATTCATTAACTAGGAATTAATTTCTCTGGGACTGAACAATGCAGCATTGTCTACTAAATGGTAAGTTCTTCAATCTAGAAAACAGAAAGGAGGAGTTATAGGCAAAAACCCTCTAGAAATGTTCCCAAAGAGCAAGAATGTTAGTGTGTCAAGGTGACTTAAGGGAAAATATATTATTTGTACTTTAATTGATAATAGGCTAAAATGTTTTATATAATTTCAAATACTTAGGTTCACATACAAGAAAATTTATGTATGTATGACTTACCACTTAAGAATCTTTTTAAAATCCATTAAGAGTCAAGGATGAGGAGAAGAGGAGAATGTGGTGCTTCTGCAGAAGAGGCTTGGGGGCAGGGACTAGTCATGTTTCAGAGAGGTAGAAGAGGATGGCTAAAAAAGTATTTGGATTTTGCAGTCAGGTTACTGATGTCCTTTGAGAGCAGAGTTTAATTGGAGTGTTGAAGGTGGTAGTCATATGACAAGTAGTAAATGATGGGTAGTAAGAAAATAGCAGAATTAAATTTAGCAACCTATTCAGGAAGTTTGGCAGCAGAAAGGGAAAAAGAGAGCATGAGAGCTGTGTGGGATAGAAATGTCAAGGAAAGGTATTCCTTGTTTTTAAGGATTGGGGAGATTCATGCATGTTTATAAGCAAATGGGAAAGAACTCTGGGTTGTGGTATTAAAGGAAAGTAAGAGTAGGAGAGTAAGAGCAATTTAGAAATCTAAAATTATGTCTAAGTATAAAACAAGGAAAAATGTATCCGTTTCACCTACTTGTATTGTAACACAATTTTAAGTATAATTTTTCAATTTTTTCCCACTTTTTCTAAGGAACTAGAAGAAAAACATAAAAAAGAAAAACTACAACTAGAAGAAGATAAAATTCAACTTACACAGCAGATAGAAAGACTAAATGAAGAACTGACAGCCAAACTAAATACAGCTGATAAAGAGGCAAGAATCTTCTTAAATCACATCAACTCTATGTCATATATTTAGACTCTATTTAATCCAGTAATGATTTCTTGAGAGACAGCATCTTGAGACACTTGACTTTCTCAGTATTCCAGGAAGCTCTTCAAGACTTTTACAGTTCTGTTAGGGATCTATATCACCAGAGGGACTTTGCATCCCAGGAGTTCTTCATCCTGATGAAATTACCTTCCAAACCCTGAGAAAAAGAGATTTCTTATTCTAGTAGTATTACATGAATTAGCATAAAAATGGCATCGTTTTAGTGGGAAAATGAAGCATTTTGTACTTAATTCTTCCATTATGAAATTACTTTAAAATATTCCCTGAAAGCTTTAGTCTAAAATGCTACAGCCAGGAAATAGGCAAACAAATGCTAGAAATAATTAGGTAGTACTGAAAGAAAAGTAGAAAATTTTATCCTACTCTTATAAAAGATATCTACATTTATAATGCCACCTATTTTTCTGATTGCTGTCTTTTAAAAAGTATAATTAAATGAATTTAATGAAAGGACTAATAAAATAATAGATTTTTTAAATTAGTATTTTTCCTGGAAATTAAAAAGCTGAGCACATTATATATCAAAATCTATACAATAATGGCAAGAATGAATAGGGCGAGCATGAACCTTTTCACCAAAACACAGACTACTTCACATCTAAAGATACCTAAAGAATTTGAGTGATAATATATGTATAACCCAGTGAAATTGCTTGTCAGCTCCAGGAGCAGAGAGGAAAGAGGGGAGGGAGACAAGAATCATGTCACCTTGGGGAAAAATTTTAAAAATAAAATAAAATAAAAATACCTAAAGAAATAGTTTTTGGAAAAAAAATTTAAAGAATGGCACTGGCTTACTCAGCAGATTCTTAGAACTTCTAATCCTGAGAGAGAGTATAAGGATTGTAAGCATAGCTAAAATATAGAAAGATTAGATCAGTTTTATAGATTGTAGAATCATGATGAATTAATATAGGAAGTCAACAGTATCCTAGGATAGATTTCAAGTCCTCTGAAAATTGAAATGGTCGACTACAACTACAACCAGTACCCTCCCATAAAACATTACTTGTTATCACTATAAGAGACAGAATATGAGGCTATATGTATCGTGGTTGTGAAACATTATTAACATCTCTTTTCACATGCTATTCCTTGGAAATGTACTGTCACCTTTTACTTCTAAATGTCATGACCCAAAACCGCATTCTGGTTAACAGACAGGCTTGTTTCTAACACAAAAAAACATGTCCACCTTGTTTGGTTTCAGTTCCTTGAATTCCTTGTTGATCTCCACCTCCTAAAGCTAAGCCTTCCTAAATCTTTTCGGTTCGAAGCCCAGACTTTTAAGTCCTGGAGTGAGCCCTGTGGCACCATGCTAGTCACTACCCACTGCAGCTATCTCCCTAGGACTTTCTGAGGAGACCTCTCTTGCTGTAAATTATTGTTATTTGAGTTATCTCTACAATATGAAGAAGATAGTCAATATTTTTGTCTTGATTGTCAAAAATAAAGTTTTGCTAAAAGCATTATATTTTTTATGCAGGTTTCTCGCCTCCAGGATTTGGTAAATAAAAGCGAACAAGGTCTTGGTTCTGCAGAAGGGGTTATCTCTAATCTACAGGACTCCTATAGACAACTTCAGGATGAACTAGATTTAACCAGAGTAAAGCTAAAGGAAACCACAGACTCATTATTAAATCTTGAGGTAATTTCATAATCCATTCATAGTCCAAGTTCAATGATAGAGAAATACAATTCAAGCCACTAACACAACTATCTGTGTGACCATGAACAAGTCACTAAAGCACTCTCAGTTTTCTGAGCAGTTCTCTGCCATTTATAAATTACCAACAAGTATTCTCTTCAGTTATAAATTAGACAAACTGCCATTCCCCACAGTGATTAAATCACATCTGAAAATTTTTTAAAGCCTCATTTAAATAAAATATTCATTAAACATCAGTATAAAGATCTACCAACAACACCTTGTACATTGTAGGTATTTTACTAATTTAAAAATTTTTTAATTAAATGCAGCTTAAAAAAAGGACCCTCAGTATTCTCTGTCAAAAAGCCATCTAAGGGGACAACTAGACGGTTCAATGAATTAAGAGACAGGTCTAGAGCTGGGAAGTCCTGGGTTCAAATATGGCCTCAGACACATCCTAGCCATGTGACCCTGGGCAAGACACTTAAATGCCCTTACTACTCTTCTGCCTTGAAACCAAAACACAGTATTGATTCTAAGACAGAAGGTAAGGGTTTGGTTTTTTGATTTGTTTTTAAATTTTTTTTAAGGCATGCAAAAGGTTCATTTGAGAGAAAATGCATAATTCTTTCTTTCCTCAAACATCTTCCCCCATACTTTTTCTGCCCTGACCATGGTGGCCATATTTCTGGTGGCAGAGGTAAAAGAAAGGCCTAAATTTATTCCATACTTTATTTTTTCTATTTTTAAACTAGGAAGATGAGAATCTATTAGGTCCGCAATGGATATTGTGGGCTAGGGAAGAATGGGGTAGTGGAGATTCAAAGTTAAAGACTCTCGTCCTTGACTTCTTTCTCTCTTTAAAACAAATAATTGGTGACAACTCAAACATATAAATGAGAGAATTTACATCTTATTAGGATTGTGTTAGAGCCACTATAAAATAATTTGGAATGAGGTGGTAATTTTATTATAGATATGAATACTTGAACAAATCACTTAATTGCCCTGAGAAGTTAAGTTTTCCTCATTCTGTACAGTAAGCAGATTAGGGTTTACAGAAATCATCTAATCTCTTCCATCTTTAAATAGTTGTTTCTCCTCTCCTCTCCTAACCCCACCCTTACTGATTCTCACCTTTGTTTGTACTCTGTGAAGGTGTTTTTGCTAAGTTGGCTAACTTCTCCCAAAGAGTTCAAGTTGGAACAAAATTAGAACCTTTTTGCAAGGTACTCTGTTAGGCTCTTAGAGATACATCTTTTTTTATAATAACTCTTAAGAAACAATGAGGCTTAAGAAAATGAAAAGAACAAATTTCATTTTCCAGATATACTTTGAAAAGGCTGACAAGTTGGAGAAAGATAATTGGGAAGTAGGATATCCTAGTATGGCAATAATAATAATTGTGGCATCCCCTACTTCCTTTTATCTCAGAATCTAACAGAAGCCACTCTTGGGCTTTTTAGCAACTACTAATATTTTGAATTATTGATAGATATTTGATACTCCTAGGAATTTTTTTAGTTGACACTTAGGAAAGGGATTTACAAACTACTTTTCATTTGTTATTTAATGATTCTCACAACAGTTCTTTGATATAGCTATAGATTATTATTGCCATTTTAGAAATGAAGAAATCATGACTCAGACTGGCTAAGGGATTTTCCCCCAGGGTCAAATAGTAAGTAACAGACATAGGATTTGAAATTAGGTCTCTGCTGATGCTGAGCCTGATGTTCCTGTCATTATATTATGCTGTAATTTCCTGCCACTATTAGTATTATAAAGTACCTTAGTTGATTGCTACCAGTCTACAAATATCTGTCTTAGTTGGTCATGTTGAATATAGGACCTCAGCATATTTTAACACCACATAAGTGGGAAATGGTTTATCATTTGTAAAAAATGTCCAATTACTTGCTTTGATCCCTGATAATTATTCTGATTATTTGCCATTGGGCCATCATTATCACAGTGTTTATGCCTTAAGATCTGAAAGTCTGAAAGGTAACATTACTACTTTTTATCTGAAATACTGCATTCTTTAAGAACTGTTATCTTCCATTCTAGAGAACGGTAAGGACTAGGCAATGGGGGTTAAGGGACTTGTCCAGGGTCACAAAACTAGAAGTGCCTGAGGCCAAATTTGAACCTAGGACCTTCTATCTCTAGATCTGTCTCAGCTGCCACTAATGTACTTTTAGCTGAAGAATACTGTGTTTATATATTTAAACAGAATTTTATAAAAACATTGAATAGTCCATGATAGAAAAAAGTTTGAGATTAGTATTACAATTAAGGTTTTGATTGGGATGTTGGCTTAAAAATACATCAGTAGGGGGCAGCTGGGTAGCTCAGTGGAGTGAGAGTCAGGCCTAGAGACAGAAGGTCCTAGGTTCAAACCCGGCCTCAGCCACTTCCCAGCTGTGTGACCCTGGGCAGGTCACTTGACCCCCATTGCCCACCCTTACCAATCTTCCACCTATGAGACAATACACCAAAGTACAAGGGTTAAAAAAAAATACATCAGTATTAGAGAAATCCTCTGCCATGGGCCTAATCGTAAACCTGATGTACTTTCTCTACCTATGTGATTCATCCAGTCCCATCATAAATCGAGTCTACACACAAAGGCTAAATTCCCCCAGATTCTTTAAATTTGTGCATACCACTACAACATATGGACTGTTCACCTTTTATCTCTTACTCTTGCTTTGTGGCCAGTTCCCCTCCTTTTCTGATCATAAATCTCCTGAATGGTGTTATTTAAAAGCTTCTTCTTGGCACAAATCAGCATTGTCAGTATGTCATATTCTTGTGCTGACAATTCAGTCTCCTTATTTCCCTTTGCATTATGTGCAGTTATTGTTTGAAAATTGTGATGCACCATGATTTTGCCCCACAAAGATGGGATTTTATTTTAGGGGACAACTTGCAACCATTAAAATCTCAAATTACATTTACTTAAAAATTATACTGATAGTATGGTTTGGGATAAATTTTTAAATTTGTTTACTTTTTTGCCAGAAAATCTTGAAAATTTGTCACTTTGCCAGAAGTTTAGGCATTGCTCATTTAGACATAGTTATTTGAAGAAGATTTAAAATAGCCAGATTTTACTATTTGATGCACATTTTGCATTGTAAAGATTTTGTTTTTCAGAACGAACTACAACAAGAAAGACAACAGCATGAAGCATTGCTTGCTGCCATGAAAGAAAATGAGAAGTTCAAAGTAGACAAAATGGCCCAAGACTTAGAAATAAAATGGACTGAAAATCTTAGGTGCCTTTTTTTTTTTACCTTTAAACAATTTTACATCATTAACATAAAAATTATTAAGACATGGTAAATTTTTTCACGTATTATTAGCTTCTTAATGTTTAGTTATTTATAGGTCTTTGGCAAACATTGAATTTGTAGAGACTAAAGCATGTGAGTGAGTAGGATAAGTGCTACTAAGTATACAATTCCTGCAAGGAACTGTAAGTATTCTAGTATACTATATTATTTTAAATACAGACTTGCATTTTTTCCCAAATTTGGTTTATGTTGTAAAATCAGAGACTAGTAGTTAATAGAGATAAGATATAAATAATGTGAAAATTAGGAGGATAGCAAAGTGACAAAGATAGAAAACAGTGATCAAAAGAAGTAAAGCATGTTTGTTAGAATGAAAATGTTAAAAATAATCACAGTAAATATTTTTGAATTATAATTTTCTCATTATTCAGTGGATATGTGAATGTGATTTTTTTTGTACAGATTTCATTTTATTGGTGAGGTCCTATATTTAGGATGTCCTGTACAGATCAATATAGTAAGCCACAGCTTTGGTGATTACAGTTTTTCTCTTGGAATCTTCTCTTGCTAATTTATAAACAATTTCCTTAGTGCTATGCTTCTTGATAGTCATCGCTTGAGTATTAATAGTCCTCCTCACCCTACATTTCTGTAGAGGAGAAGACATATAAATCCTCAGGGTAAAGAATATTCAGCTGTTAGGAAGGACATGTATGTCTTTATTCATTGACTGTCTTCCAGTTCACCACCTTTATTCCCAATGCAAATACAAGACTCTTCTTTAAACTTTTATAATTCTTTTATCCACAGCAATGTGGATAAAATTTTATTTTTCAGAACATGGTAATTGAATATTAAAATATAGTGTAGCTACATGATTTTCTTTTACCTTTTAATTAATAATACCTTCCCTGAACCATAAGCCTTTAGTGATTACTAATGAGACATTCATGCCAGTGAGTGTATGTGTGTGTGTGTGTATATATATATAAATATACATATATATATATTTGTAACACAGACTCTCCTAATCATAACTTTTGCCAACAACCATCAGCTTTTTCTCCTACCTTTTTATCTTTCCCCTCTGCCAGTTTTGAGGAAGCAATGTCCATGCTTTCCCCAAATCCTTTTTTCTTCCACTATTGGCCTTGAAGACGCTATATCTTACCACTTCTTAATACTCTATTGAACTTAGTTCATCTTTTTCTTATTTTACCACAATTATGTTTCACTACCATTCTCTTACTTTACTTGGTTGGTAAATGAATTTAGGTCATTTGGGTGGCAGACTTTTGTGCTCGCATTTATCCCATTAGTCTGGTAACATATTGCAATAATTTGACAAATGTAGCATGGTGATTGATCTAATATAAAAGTGCTGAGACTGAAGGTCTGATGTCTATTTTCTGCACCTCCACAGATTCATTTGGTGACAATGAACAAATTTTTCTGATTGTTTTCTTTTTGAAATGGGAACATTGATGATTGTACTTTTGAGAAAAGTAATTCTATTTGCCAAGTACTTTGTATTCATCTATTCAATTGCTAAATAATGTCTCATTTTTAGACAAGAGTGTTCTAAGCTTCGAGAAGAGTTAAGACTTCAACATGAAGAGGATAAAAAGTCAGCAATGAATCAACTTTTGCAGCTAAAAGAGCGGGAAAAAAATGCTGCCAGGGATGGGTGGCAAAAGAAGGTAGAAGATCTCTTAGACCAGGTAATTAATGTGGATAATTAACAATAGTGAACATGGATTTATATTTATTGTTCCATTTTTCTTGGAAATTATAAGATGGAGCCATGTTTATTGTACACCCAATTATATTTATTCTTTACATATGAATATGCCTATTCAGTTTACCAAATATGCCTTAGTTTGGGTGGCTACAAGAGCTTCCCCTTCCCTCCCAGTCTTTATCTAGTTTTTTCGTCCTTTTCCTCTGACCCTAGAAACCACAGGTCTTACTGCTTCTTGGAATCTCTCATTCCTCTTCCTGATTCACTTTAGTGACACCCTATGTCAGAGACAGAACTGATAGTAACTAGTGGAAAAAGAAGTGGAAAAGAAAGACAAAATTTCACCTTCTCCCCAGGTCTTTTACTCCCTCATCCTCCACTTACTGGCCTCTCCCAGCTCCTCTTTGAAAGTGCCTGGAAATTTAATATCTGTGTGTTCATCTGAAATGTTGATAAATTTTATTTTGGTTACGTTCCAAACTTTTTTTTTAGATTAAGTCCTCTTTGATAATCTGGCAAAATTTATGAACCTTTCTTAGAATAATATTTTTAAATGCATAAAATGAAATACATATGTTAAAAAGGAAATCAATTACACCAAAATACTAAAAGCAAAATACTTTATAAAAACCTGTTCTCAAAACTCTGCTTTAAGTCTTTGTGGACCCAAAGACTCATCATCCATACTTATCTTTCTCTTCCTTTTGAAATTCTAAGTGAAAAAAGAGAAAGGGGAATTGTTTATAGAAGCTTTTTTTTTTTTTGTACCCTGCCAGTTTCTCTTTGTTATTAGCAATCACTAGGGTAAAAAACTCCCCACCCTGCAAAGTGCCTTGCTAATGTTTGAGACCAGAAGACCAGGCTCAAAGGTCCTCATAGCAGGAGAAAAAATAGGAACAAAAAGATGAGCCAAACCAAAAAATATTTTGTAGGTTGGGCCAAGAACTTAATACCTTGTAAAAGTGCTTCTTTGATACAAAACTTTGGGTTATCAGCATACCTTTAAAATGTAACCATTTGGCAAGTTAGGGAACTGACTTCATATATGTATCAGTACCTTATTATATATTTACTACTTGATAGAGAAGACTTAAAAATAAAATGTTAGAGACATATCTTTAGGACTTTACAATATATAGGAATGTAGTTCAATACATACTTAAATTTACAACAATTAGAGAATGGAATGGGATTTATTGTGTTAAAAAAACATGAAGAGTTCTTATTTGACAGAATAACAAGGTTTTAAGGTCATTGGATGCCATTTATACACTTGAAGAGAAAGAATTCAATAAATATATCTAAATGGATTAAAATAGCTTCCTCCCCAAAAAGAGCATTTATTTTCTTTTCATCAGTAGCATCTTGTCCAATTTGTTTCAGTACTTTCAGTCTTGTGGTTAAAAGTTACTGTAGAAACAAAAGGTAGAAGTATTTTTCCTACATCTTTCTCTCTTGTTTAATGTTCACTTCTTTAGCATTTTAAAATTATAATTAAAATTTTTTCACTTCAAAGAATTTACATAATTTCTTTTTATACAACTTTTTAATTTATGATCTCATATTGCTATATTGCAAAACTAATAATTAAATAGTATTGAATGCCCTAACTCATTAGTTGATTGGCAAATGTAAAATTTACATGTAAAATATGTGTAAAATAAGCAGCACACTGCTAATAAGCTTTAGCACTGGGACCAAATAGCACCTTAACTTCTTTAAAGAGTTAGCTATTGTTTTCCCATTTGTTCATTTCTGTATTAAAAATATAAGCTCTCTTACAGATAATTTTTATTTTATTTTTTTAAACCCTTATCTTCCACCTTAGAATCAAATCTGTACGTTGGTTCTACAGCAGAAGAATGATAAGGGCTAGGCAATGGAGGTTAAGTGACTTGCCCAGGGTCACACAACTAGGAAGTGTCCGAGGCCATATTGGAACCTAGGACCTCTCATCTCTAGACCTGACTCTTAATTCACTGAGCCACCCTGCTTCCCCTACAGATAATTTTTAAAGAATTATGTGTAATGCTTTATAAGAGAGCTTACAGTCAATTTTTGGAATTTTGAGGTTTACATATAAAAATAAGATTTATTTTGTGTGGAAAATTGGGAGGCTGCTATATAACATTTGCTTTGGTCAAGGAATGTACAAATGCTTTTGGATTTTTAATGGGGCTTTAGAAAGTTGTTAAGAATAAGGAAACAATTATATTAAATGCTCTATTTAAAGCTCATCCTAATGTAATTTGGCATATTATCAGTACTCTCATGTAAAGTACTTATAATTGGATGTATGAAAACAAGCTTTAATAGATAAAATAGTCATTCTTTTATCCTGCCCTCCATCATTTAGGTGATTATGGAGGATTTACTAGTCTTTAAATAGCTTGCATAATTTGAAGTCATCTTTGGTATTTCAAATGTCATTTTTACAATTGTCTTTAGTTACCAGCTAATGAAAAAAATAAATCTTACTACCATTTTGTCCATTTTCTCTAAATCATAGTTTTTATTTTAGTAGGTTTATGTCCTTTCTATATTAAGATACAGATTTCTTTCTTACCACCAAACAGCTTTTCTTTAGTTGTTTGCTTTGAGTACTCTTCTTTGTTTAAAGATTTAAATTTTCACATGTTATAGTTCTGTACAAGGTTAACAAATTTTCTTAATGGTTATCATCTCTGACATAGGTAGAATATCCTGTGGTAGGAATAGGCCAGATACATGGAACTCCAAAAGCCTAACACATTTTAATTCATTTTGTGAAATATGAGCTTATTCTATTCCAACCTGTCAATATCTAGGGTTATTCTTCATTCTTTGGTTCATATTGCCCTTCTCCCTGTGGCATAGCCAGACTATTGATATTCACTTAGACCCCAAGTTAACCCATATACAGTTAAACAGTTTAATTAGGCTATAAGAGCATAGAGTTAGAGCGGGAACAAATCTAAAAAGTCATGTAGTCCACTCCTTATTTTGTAGTTAGGCATAGTAATAAAGTCATATTATAATCAAGCATTAGACCTATCTGTTATAGAATGCAGTGTTATAATCACTTCCGAGCTTCAGTCTCCCAAAGGAAACACTTCCCTCCCCATCTCAGGTTTGGAGTCCCCATTATCAGCTTTAGTCTCTAAAAGCTCAGTGAAGCCAGCCTGGAAGTTTAGTTTCTGTTCTGTTCTGTTCTGCTATATTTTTAATACAAAAATGAACAATGTTTTGTTCAGCCAGCCTGAAAGTCCCATCTCCTAGCTAAGTGTAGAGGTAGCACATAGCTTAACTCACTATAGCTTACCACATAGGATTTAGAAATTCTTTTGGATACAGCACTATGGTTAAATTGTTCTGTGGCCCATGAATTCTAGAAACTGCTTTGCAGTGATCTGGCTCATTTGCCCGTCTAATTCCTGATATCCTGTCTGAAAAGAAACACTATCCAACACTGTTGCACAAGGTACAATGCTGCCTGTCACTGACAAACAAGGGATCAATGTGGTTGGGTAGCCCCTTGGTCACCATTTCTTTCTCTTTGTTTTCTGTTTGTCTCTGTGCCTTATTCTTCAATCCCCTGTAATTACAGCATCCTCAGCTGCCTTATCCCATCTGTACCTCATTTTGGGTAAATAGCTAGAAAGTACCTCTTCTAAATCACTTGAAATTCTAATTCTACATTTTTACTTTTTCATACTTATACTGAAATTTCTTTTTCAAGTCTCCCAAATGGATGGCCTGGGAGCATCTGAGAGAAGACTACCTCTAAAGTGAAAGCTGCTAAGCAAATTGCCAGTAGCACACCAGTGCAGGGCAGTTCACAGAGGGGGCAAAATATTCTTTTTACTTCAGCCTCAGAAAATGCAAACTGTCCCACAGACTAAGTAAAAGGCTTTATTGCTTTCTAGGATAGTCTAACCCCTCACACTCATTAATAAAATGAGAAAAGGTTTTCCTATGAGGGCAATCGATGTTATCATTCAGTAACCATTATATGATAATATGGACTAGGAATGGGACAGAATCAAATAGCTTCGTCTTTTTTGGCTTCTAATCTCATAATCCCTCCCCTTATTTCCTTCAGGAATATAATAACTGCATATTTGGCCACAGTGTAGAAATTATGCTTCTCTCTTGAAATGATGACTATTGGCTATGTAGCGAATATATTTGATGTAGAGTTAATAAGAATGTAAAGGGTGTTTGTTTGTTTGTTTGGAGTGGGGTAAGTGGTCGCAGGTACAGTGACACAGATTTTGCATCTATGATTTTGTCTGTGTAGGGAATTTCCTGTGAAGAAACCTCTGCCAAAGCAGGTGACAACCAGTATGTGGCCTAAGGTCTTAGTTGCCTAAGGCACTAAGAGGTGAACAGATTTACCCAAGATCCTGTAACTTCTCTGTGTTTTAGAGGTAGGAATTGGGCTCAGGTTTCCCTGATTCCAAGGCCACATTGTGCACTATTATATATTATTATATAGTATTCAACCACACTATGCATAGAGTGCCTATGTAGAAGGTTTGCTAAATTGGAAGTTCTTTACATACATAGGAGCCTTTCCTATCTGGCCAGCTCTCTAGGTTATTAACCTGTTCCAGTTCCTATGATTGGAACCAGTTCTTAGATTTCTGATCCTATGCTATTGATCCCCATTTTTGCTTACATCTAATCTCAAGATCCATCATAGCCCTTAAGCCTTCTACCTCAATTCCTGGCCCTAGTCCAAGACATTAGTGACCCAGCATAATATGGTACATTTACTATGCACTTCAGAAATATTTCACTGAATGGAATTGGCTGGAGTTACCAATGCTGTCTGAACCTCAGTGCACATACAGCTGGGATGTCACAGATAATGTTTGGAGCCCAAGGTAGAGCCTGATAGCATTGAACAGAAATGTGTCAAGAGCAAATAGATTAGAAAATGCTGTATTATCTGGATTTCCAAGTTTGGGGATGCAAATATGGGAGATCCTACTGTGCTTTTACAGTTTTATTTCTCTGGTCCTTTGTATACGACAAACAAGAAATAATGTACTTACTTTGTTCTACCTATAAATTTAAAACTGTGAAAGTTTTTTGGATCATCCTAGATTATTTTGCTATCTAGAAATAGAGAAAAATCACAGGTTCATTGTCTTGAAATCATCTGTTTATACTTCATTAAATCTTCCTTTACATAAGCTTTTATTTCTACTCTATGTCTTGACTTTTTTATTTTGTTTTTCTCTTAACATTTCATTGTGTTTTTCTATTCAATAATTGAATAATAAGGCTATTTTTACTAATTTACATTCATTTACTTAACTATAAGTTAGAGAAATACATCCATTTCCATCTCTATCTTTAAAAAATTGTTATAGATGTTCTATAGTAAAATATTTTCTAGTATGAATTATAAAATACCAGTGCCTGTGATTATTATAATGTATAAGTGATGTGACAAACATTTCTTTGTCAACTTACATATACTTTTTCACTAATTTGATTTTGATCTTTGTTGATTCATTCAACCAGAAATATGAAAGCATTTAAGATCTTATAACACAGCTTGAATAGTCATCCTTCAGGACATGCAGAGGAAAACTGTCAACATTTTGGTATCAGAGAACAAAATAAATTTTTAGGAGACAATGTTATAGATCAATGGTTAATACTGTAACCTGAGGAACCCTGGTGGGCTGCAGAATTTTTGCCTTTCAAAAAATACTGCCTCACAAAATATCAATATTTTTCAAATGTATTTAGGTGTTGTGTTTAGTGAAATGCAAATTTATTTTAAAACATGGAATTCATGGCAGCTCATTGTCAATAATTTAATAGTCAATGGGCATTAATAATGAACTATTTTATATTTTTTTACTATTTAAAAAAGGGGACCCTCATCCTTGAAAAAGTTGGAAGCCAGTGAAGCACAGTGATCCAAGTTGGGGCATGGCATGATGGTAGCTGAACAAAAAGTCATATTAGAGGGTTAGCAAATGAACTGACCCCCATCAAAACACCTTTCAAATCATAACATTTTAATTTTGTGAGGCAGCATAGTAGACAAAGAATTTATATTTGGTATAACAGGCAATTTTGTCCTCTTTTCATTAAATTCCTGTATTACCATTGTGCTAGAAAAGGATAATTAAAATCTCTCTTGAAAACACTGAATAGAATTTTTTAAAGCTTCTAAATTTTTCTCTCTAGTTGTGTTAGGATATATGATGGAGAAATATTTGTGGTTCCCAATTTTATAAAGGGCTTCAAAAATAAATCTACTTCATTGTAGATTTATTACTTCTCTGTAAGAATCTTTTTTTTAAACCCTTACCTTCCATCTTGGAGTCAATACTGAGTATTGGCTCCAAGGCAGAAGAGTGGTAAGAGTAGGCAATGGGGGGTCAAGTGACTTGCCCAGGGTCACACAGCTGGGAAGTATCTGAGATCAGATTTGAACCAAGGACCTCCCATCTCTAGGCCTGGCTCTCAATCCACTGAGCTACCCAGCTGCCCCCTCTGTAGGCATCTTAATAAATCCCCTTACATTCAAATTTTCATCTACCACTTGGCTGGCTAAGTAGCTGGGTAGAGACCAGGGTGGCCTAGACTAGAATATCAGCTTCTGAGCTACTGTTGTAGATAACACATTTATCATAATCTTCTTACAACTGTCGTAACAATTTAGTATATCTTTATCAAGTCAAGCTTTATTAAGTGCTTATTATGTGCCAAGCACTCTGCTAAGCAATGGGGTAAAAAGAAAGGCAAAAACAATCTCTTCCTTCAAGGAGGTTACAGTCTAATGAAGGAGATAATGGTGTAGAACCCTATGTACAAACAAATTCTATAAAATATATTGGAGATCATCTCAGAGGGAAGGAGCTAGCATTAAGGAGGATCAGAAAGGACTTCTTGCAGAAGCTGAGGTTTTAACTGACAATCTTTTTAAAGTTATTTTTAGTATCTATAAACTAGTTTGCATATTGACTACCCTGTTAGACTGTGGTCTCCTGGAGAGCAGAGACAACTTTTTACCTTTCTGTGTATCCCCAGTGCTTCATAAGGTTCCTGGCACATAGTGCATGCTTAATAGATGCTTGTTGAATTAACTTGAAACCAGGAAGAAGAAATGAGTAGAGAAAGAATTCTAAACATGAGAAACAATCAATGAAGCTATCTGGAGTCAGAAAATCGAGTTTTATGTGAGAGGAATAGCAATGAAACAGTGTTACTGGATCAGAGTATGTGGTAAAAGACTAGAAAGAGAGGAAGGGACCAGATTAGAAGGCTTTAAAAGCCAAAAGAGGGTTTAAAAAAAAACCTCTTACCTTCCATCTTGGAATCTGTACTCTATATTGGTTCCAAGGCAGAAGAGAGGTAAGGGCTAGGTAATGAGGGTTAAGCGACTTGCTCAGGGTCACACAGCTAGGAAGTTGTCTGAGGCCAGATTTGAATCTAGGCTCCTGTCTCCAGGCCTGGCTCTCAATTCACTGAGCCACCCAGCTGCCCCAGGCCCTTGGATTTTATTGAATATTGGTACAACATAGTCAAGTCTGCACTTCAGGAAAATTAATCTGACAACTGAATAGAATATAGATGGGAATGGGGAGAGATTTGAGAGGGACCAAGGGACTAGGGAGACCAAGTTGAAAGCTACGGAAGTAGTTTGAAGTGATAGGTCTGTGCACCAGGTTGGTCGCAATATCAGAGGAGAAAAGGGAGCATTGAGAATTGGTGTTACAAAGGTAGAAATGACAGGATTTGGCAGTAGATTCATTTTCCTTTACCATCATATTAACCAATCTATTCAGTATGAGGTAATATTTCAGAGCTGCTTAAATTTGCAATTCTCAAATCAATAATGATTTGAGTATTTTTTTCATCTGACTATACATAGTTTTGATTTCTTTTTCTGAAAACTCTGTTCATATTTTTGGACTATCTATTGGTGAAAGACTTTTATTCTTATAGATTTGGCTCAGTTTTCTATATACTTGAAAAATGAGTCCTTTATCAGAGACACTAGGTATAAAAATTGTTCCCCATTTTCTGTTTTCCTCCTAATCTTGGTTCCTCCATTGGTTTTATTTGGGTGAAAAGCCTTTATTTGATGTAGTCAAAATTATTCATTTTTATATCTTGTAATCCTCTCTATCTCTTTTTTTAGTCATAAAATCTTCCTGTATTCTTAGATCTGACAGGTAAACTCTTCCATGCTCACCTGGTTTACTTATGGTAGCACCATTTATGTCTAAGTCATGAACCTATTTTGGCTTCATCTGGGTACATGGTATATAAGCTGTTGCCCTTTGCCTACTTTTTCCATAATGTTGTTTCACGGTTTTCCCAGCAGTTTTTGTTAAATAATGAATTTTCCCAGAAACTTGGATCTTTCAGTTTTATCAGACATTAAATTTACTGTGGTCAGTTTCTACTGTGTATTATGTACCTATGTAATCTATTCCATTGGTTATACATGCACTATCATACAAAACATATTGTAACAGATTGTTTTGATGATTACCATTTTTATTACAGTTTGAGATGTGGTACTACTAGCTTATCTCCCTTAACATTTTTTTCATTAATTCCCTTAATATTCTTGATCTTTTGGTATTAGTATGATTCTTAGAACTAGCATCAACTTTTAGCTCAGAAACAAAGAACTTCTTATGAACCAACCTTTTCTTTGATATAAATGCTTTTTTAGAACCTTAGTCAAAACACTATTGCTTGCTTTTAACTCGTGTTGCCTTCATGTTGCCCCTAAGCAAGTCATTTAATCACTTCAATGTCCCAGATTATTCTTTAAAAACAATATAAATTACAGAGCAGTTGCTGATAAGCATGAGTAGAGGGAATTTCCTTATGGAGAGTTCCCTCTATGTATAAAATAATATCTGGTCTTCTACCACTACTCTTCTCCCCTAAAAAACATTACTGCTTAAATCAAGAATTGGTAGAAATGATATCCCAACAGATGCAATCTGAAATCTTAAATGGTATCAAATCACTTTTTTATCTAACCCTAAATTTTAATCTACATCAAACATCATTTAGTCAGTCACTCACTTTATTAATTTATCTACAACACCTGCTGTGCTTAGGGATTAAGGATACAAACATAAAAGAGAAATAGTCCTTACCCTCAAGGAGCTTGCTTACACTCTTGGAGTATATCATCTATCTTAGTGAGTAGTGGCTGAGGAAGAGAGCTATGGTCTAGTTAAATATATTTGTTTTGTTGTATTTCTACAAAATCTTTTATATCTATACCCTTCTCTGCTCAAAGGGCCACCACCCTAATTAGTCCCACATCATCTCTCACTGACCTATCAGAATAGCCATCTATTTGGATTCTCCTCTTTCTATCTATCCTCCACGTTGATCTGAACATTTCACTTTCCTGCTCAATATAAACACTTGGCAACTTCCCATTCTAGAATTAATTACAACTCCTCTTTTTGGAATTAAAAATTCTTCCCTATTTGTCCTTAAACTTGCCTGCTCTGTTTTTCATACATACTTCCTTCCATCACCCATATCTCTGTATCTGCACGATTATTTCTTGTTCCTAGGATGAACTCTTCACTTACCCCATTAGAATCTCTATTTCTCTTCAAAGCTGGGCTCAAGTCATCTCGTACAGGAAGCTTTTCCTGAACTTCCCCTGCCCCTAGTATTAGAGCCCCCCCACTCCAGCCTCCCACAAAATCACTTCATATAAGTTTTGTATATGCCCATATATGTACATGATTCCCCCTCAATGGAAAGCAAACTCCTTGAGGGCAGGTTTCATTTTTTTCTTTGTATGCCTGGAGCACTGTCTGACACATAGTGGACACTTAGAGAATACTTAGTTAACTGAGTTATAGCCAGTCATGGTGATTATGAGTAGAACCATCAGGCAATAGATCCTCATATCATTTCCAATAGCATTAATACTATTGATTTGATTATTATTTCTTGAGGAAGAAATGAAAATGGGTGGAGGAGACAAGTGTGTGTGTATGTGTGTGTGTGTGACACATTAACTAACCCTCCAGTCTTATCAACTCTTAGTTGTACATCCTCCCTATCGTAGAAAACAGGAAGATCAACAGCTTTCTTTATTGGTAGGGTATTTCTTTATAGTCTTTGATTTAAAATTAGTGAACCTTTTACTAGCCTTTTCTATAGGAACAAGGTGGTAAACAAAAATAAAAATCACTTCATCTCATTGGTTTCTTCATTTAGTTGGGGGAAGTGGTAAGATTTTAGAATTAACACCCTGGTTGGCCCTTTCAGATGCAGTTCTAATGCCTAATTTTAAGGTATTATCTATGACCATGGTGAAGTTATGTTCAGGATAAGGTATAAGCCTTATAAGTCCTTCATATTTTTCATTATAAAGTTGTGTTATCTATTCTGTATGGCATATCATAGAGATGATCCAAAGTTGTTCCCCTCCAGCCCACTACTGGGAAATTGTTGATTTTTCCAGCTGGTATTTTTGTTGCTCTTATAATAAAAAATATTTTTTTAAAAACTAAACTTAAAATAAATTGACCATTCCTAGGTGAGAATGTCATCTTCTTAAAGTATATATCATTTAGAAATGATGGCTTTCACTTTTACCATAAATTGATTGTAATCTAGCACCTACAAAAGAATTAGCTAAGATATCTACAGTTGAGGTATTTTGATAGACATGTTAACTATCTATCCTTCATATTCCTCAAGTTCTAACCCTATTTGAAGTTATATCAAGAAGTAAAAAAAAGTATCTAGAACATATCTCAGATCATTTAAAAATACTTAAACAGTCAAACAGTCATTTAATAGTATTCCCTCAGTCTTTATAGGATTAGTATTAAAGTGTTTATCTTTTCAAAAACCATAGTGTATACTTTGTTACTTAATTATCCATATAATAAAATCCCCTTGAGTTTAATTCTAGGAATAAATGGAGGGTGGGGTTCTACTGACTAATGTGCTTTTTTTTTTTAATAAGAAAATATTCTGAAACACAAGATACCCATAAGAGCTTGACCATGGTACTCAGTTTATCTTGGATGCCTAATAACATCTCTCTCCATTTTCCCTTTAGATATGTTCTATTCGGTTTTTTATCCCTAATCTCTCTATTTTGTATTTGTTTAATCTTATCAGTCACCTCATATTTAAAAAAAAAGGCAGCATGGCATAGTGGATAGATAGCTAGTCTTTGAATTAGAGGGACCTGTTTTCAAGTCCATTTTCTTTTTTTCTTTTCTTTTCTTTTAACCTTTATTATCTGTTTTAGACTAAGTACTGATTATAAGGTAGAATAATGGTAAGGGCTAGGCAGTTGGAGTAAGTTGACTTGCCCAACATCACACAACTAGAAATTATCTGAGGCCAGATTTGAATCCATGGAATCCATTTCTTTCACATATTGGCTCTATGATGCTAGACATATCACTTAACCTTTCAGGAGCTAAAAAGCATTTCTCTAACACTCACTGATGAAATCACATGTCGAGGAAAAAAAAAGAGGAAAAAATAGGCAAGGATTAAATTGTAAATACATTTTTTTAACCTTTACCTTCCATCTTAGAATTAATACCATGTATTGGTTCCAAAGCAGAAGAGTGATAAGGTCTAGACAATGGGGATTAAGTGACTTACTCAGGGTCACACAACTAGGAAGTGTCTGGGACCAAATCTGAACACAGAACCTTCCATCTCTAGGCCTGACTCTCTATCCAGTGAGCTACCCAGCTGCCCCCATGTAAATACATTATTTTTAAATGGTATTCTCATTTTTCTAGATATTTGTAAATGACTCATTTTTATCAACTTATTTTTAAAATTTATTTCTTTTCTGTGAATTTCTACCAAAAATACTTCTTGTTTCAGAATTGAATTTGTCTGTGGCTAAACAAAATTGAGGTCAGGTAAAATAATGCATAAACAGAAATTTATTTCTAATAGATAAAGACTAAAAATTTGAAGTCAAATGTCTTAGTTGCATAAAAGTTTCTGTTAAAGGATAGATTTGGAAAGTTTTCTTATGTAATGTGTCATCACACTAACTTCGCTAGTTTAGCTCATTTTAAATTGGCTCTTGCTAATAATATTTTTGTGCATAGTAATTCTTTCGAAGAAATTAAGGTCCAAAGAATTGATCTATCAATCAGCAAACATTTATTAAGTGTCCACCATGTACTAGGCACTGAGGATACAAAAATAAAATAGTGCCCAGCCTCAAAATGCTTATATTCTATGAGGAGAAACAACTTATACAGATATAGATATTGCAAAATAATTTTGTGGGGCATGACCTTGTATGGGAAGGAGTAATGTCAGGAAAGGCTTCATGCTAAAACAGGTCCTTGAGCCTGAGGATAGAAGGAAATGTGGGATTCTGAGAGGTGGATATGAGAAGAAAGTATATTCCAGGTATGGGGGACAACAGCCATGGCAACAATACAGAAGTGGGAGATGGAATATTATATATACATAAGGAACTGTAAATAGGCCATTGGATATACTACTTTTAAATCCATAATTTCAGTTATAAAATGGCATCTACCTTGGAATCCAGTGATGTCTTCTAGATTCTTCATTTTAGGATGAAGATGATGTATTGGGTATAATGGAAAGTTAGGAGTAAGGACTCTGGCAGTTATCTTAGAGAGAAGAGAAACTAGTCTTAAAAGTGAAATAATAGATTTCACCAGAGACACAAAAAATATGTCAAAGATTTAGTATGTATTAAGAAGGATTTCAAAACATAAATATTTAATATTTACTATGAGAAACAAACATAGTATTGTCAAAAAGCAATGGATTTTAGTAAATATTAAATGGTATTTATATAAGGAAACTAAAGATATTAATCAATTGTTTTATATTATTCACTCATTGACCAAGCATTTATTGAGAGTACAATATTCTGGGCACTAAGCATACAGAGAAAAAATAGTCCCAGTCCTCAAAATAGCTTATGTACAGTTGGGGGTAAAACAGCATGTATACATGTAAATAAATTTAAAATATATACAAAGGAAATGCAAAGGAATATGGGGGAAATGCAGGGAAGCCACTAGCAACTGGCTCTAGTTAAAAAGCATTATTAAAGTGTTAATTGTGTTGCAGATACTGTGCTAAACACTGGGGATTCAAAGAAAAGCAATCAGTTCCTATTCTCAAGAAACACATTTTGTGGGGAGAGAGTACACAGAAAGGCAACATGAAAATAACTCGGTAAATACAAAGTATACAGAGAGTAAATGGAAGAGACTCTAAAGGTAGAAGGAATTAGCATGTTGGGGGGAGTAGAAAAGGCCTCTTAGGACAGATAGGACAAGAAACTAAGGGAGAAAGTGACAAAGTAGAGAATTCCAAACATGAGAGACAGAGAATACAAAAGCACAGGAGACTCAGAATACAGAATTGCATGTTTAAGGAACTACAAGGAGATCAGTGATACTAGAACATAGAGCATAAAGGGGAGAATAAATTGTAAAGGGACTGTAAAAATAGGGAAGGGCAGAGTATGAAGAACTTTAGATATTAGACAGTAGAATCTCTCTTTGATCCTGAAGGGAGTAGGGAGCCACTGTAGCTTCTTGAGCATGAGGGTAACTTTGTCCAGAGCTGTTCTTTAGAAAAGCCACCTTGGGGCATGCATGAAGTGAGCAGAACCCTAAAGTCAGTCTAGAAGGTGTTATAGGAGTCCCAGTGAAAACTGAGGGCAAGAATCAAGGTCATGGCTCTAGGAATAGAGGAGGAGTATATAGGAGAGATGTTGTGAAAGAAGAAACAAGATTTGGTAACAAAAGATAGGTGATATGAGTAACTGTGAAGAATTGAAAACAATGCTGAGGTTTTGAATCTGGCTCACTGGTGTCCTTGATAGTAATAGGCAAGTTGAGAAGAGGGAATTATTTAATTGGGGAAAATTCTGGACATTTTGAGTTGGAGAGGTCAACAGAACATAGAATTCACAATGTTCCAAAGATTTCAATTTGTGACACAAGCTTATCGTTGTTTTCAGTTTTTAGTACAGAAAATGAACACATTCTTTTTCTTTCAAGTTAGCAGAAAATCAAAGCAATATGAAAAATTTGTTGAGTGCTTCTAAGTAAACCCACTTTGAAGGAAATTTCATATTTAAACATAATATTCTGCTGAAATTTTTGTTTTGTAAGATGGGAAAGGCAGTTCATAATAAAATTGCATTTTTTCCCTTGTGATTTTGTCCCTTTCTAATTCTTTGTCAGTGTTATATGATTCAGAAATTTTGATGGAGCTTCTCAAAACATGTCCAGATAATGAATATTTTTACATCTTTTCTTCCCGTCACCCACAAAACCATTATGTCTAGATTGTTGTTAAATTTTTAAAATTTCCAATGAACATTTACTTTTGAGACCTTCAGTAACCATGATGAGCAAACTTCTTTATGCTGAGAACTGATGGGTGTGCACAAAAGCTGAGTGTTTTGCGTGGGTAAGTCTAATGCTGATTAACAAGTCCAGCACTCTTCAAAGGCTGCTAAAATTTTAAATTGTCTTAACCAATTTTCATTTATCTAATTTCTTTCTCAGAAGTTTTCAACTTATTTTTTCCTCAGTATAATTAACGTTCTGTGTTTTACTCTCCCTTTTGTCCCTTTTTCTTTTACTTAGTTGATTTCTGAATGTTTCCCTTTATTCCTGTGATCTTTTCATAGAGGCACTGTCTGGGTGAAGCTTTGCATAAATCTATCAACAATGTAAGTGAGCTGCACTTACAGTTTGTTCACAAGGGCATGCTGCACTTCTCAGTTTTGCATAAGTGACATCATTGCTTTAAAGCTTCAGCCTGTTGATAGCAAAATACATGTTGGCAGAGTCATTAAAAGGATGTGTTCAAATGAGTTAATAATAAAAGCTTTTGTACGGCATCCATTCATTTGTATATGTGCTTACATCTGGCATAACACTATATCATAATAATAATCGGCATTTTTATGTGAAATTGAAGCAAGCTTTTTATAGTACTGTTCTGAAGCATAAAAACTCATGATGCCTTTCTTTGATACTCTGAATGAAAGTAGTGCTTTAAACAAAAGTCACTAACAAGGCAGCTTACTAATAAAATTGGCAATGAATTCCAACAGACCTAAACACTAAAAAAATCGACTTGTTTTTCAGACTCTTAATTCATTTTATTAAAGCATTCTCTTATTAATTTTCAGGACTTAAAAGGTACAGCTAAACAGTTTTGACATTTTGGAAAATTTATATTTACATTTGTCCATAAAATATTGTAGAAATTTAAAAGTTATAGGCACAAATAAATGTGGGATGAGATTTTTTTTGTTATTTTAAGGATTTATAGTGACTATTTTTACTTTATATGTCCCCAAGGATATAAAAATCAAAGTAGCAAAGTAATATATTATTTATAAATGTGTAATTTCATTTTTTACTTTCTAAAAACAAAAATAAATTTTATACCAACTACTTAGCATTATCCTCTCTAAGATCGTTTTATGACAAAAAGAAAACTTGAAGTGTTTTCCCTGACATCCTGGAGAAATTAAAACTCAGAGTTTTTGTATACTTTGACATTTTAACTTATTACTGAAGTACAACTATTTACTTCCACCTCCCTAATTTCTTTGTACTCTACCAAAGAAGAAATTTATACTTGAGATTTCCTTATGGCATCCAAGTTCTATCTATATCAAGCCCACAGAGGCAAAATCTGAATCTCTTCCTTAAGAATACTTAAAACCTAATATCAAGGGCAGCTAGGTGGTTTAATGAATAAATAGCCAAGCCTAGAGACAGGACATCCTGGGTTCAAATTTGGTCTCTGACACTTCCTATTTGGGCAAGTTACTTGACCCCAATTGCCTGGTCCTTAATGCTCTTCTGCCTTAGAACTGATACTTTTGTATCGATTCTGACAGAAGTTGAGGATTTTTTTAAAATAGAGTCAAAAAATAGTATCTAGGATAAAGCATAATATTTACTTTCTAAACTTAGAGGTGCCATATAATGAATATGGTATTATTCTTTGAGACTTTGTTAGAAATTCTTCCCTTTTGAGAGCAACGTATTACTCTTGAGTCTATTAGGACTATTTAGAAATTAACTTTTAGCTTAACTATTTTCACATTAATCCATATTTTTCCCCACTTATTGAAACACAGGACGCTCAGAACCCAAGATATAGGTCTATAGCCAGAAGTAAACAATATCACATATCAATATACTTTTTTTCTAAAATAGGATCTCTAGTCTATTTAAGTGACTGAGCCCATTATCTTTTCTGGAATTTCTCTTCCCACAATTATATTTCTCCTGGAAAGTATTCAGATTCTAAACCCAACATCATAAGAATTCTATAGTGATTTTTCACCAGTCTCATAACCCATGTGTTACAGTACTTTAAGACCCTCTAATTGTATTTAATTCCTACCACCAGTCCTTTTTTCAAGTATGACGAGGAAAGGTGGCAAAAACTTAAGCATTTGGTAAGAATTTGCTTTAAACTGCTGCTATAGTAGTCTAATTACACCTGCCTTTTCTTTGCTCTTATAATCATTGCTTTACACACACATATTACTTTGTTACTTTTTAGGCTTTTACACAATTTTAGAAATGACTTAGATATATATGGTTCTTTAAACTGCATAGGAAATTAATTAAAATAACTACCTACATCCTCACTGTAGACCTAATTGATACTCTCTTTATTCTCTTTCTTTTAACTAACAAATAAAGTGAGGACACACTAGGATACTTTGAAACTCATAATTTCATCAGTATGGGTGCTCCCTCCAGATCACAAGCCTTCTTTAACTGATCTTTGAGAGTTTCTCTAGCTGAAAAAATGTATCATCTTGCCAGAATGATAATCTAACTAGAGACACACAGTTCATGACCCAGCTCTCATATCTGATACCTTCCTGTTTGGTAAAAACTACCAGAACTGATGCTCTAGTTCTGGAGTCAGAGGACCCAAGTTTAAATCCCACCTCTGATGAAGTTAAGACACTTGAATCCCTTGAGCCTCAATTTCCTCATCTCCAAAGGAGGGAGAACAGGGCTAAAGTAGCTTCAGAGATTTCTTTCAGGGATAACTATAAACCCGTCTACCTTTTTTGCCAACAAGGTATCATAAAAGCATGAATTCAAGGAGTTAGGATTTATGGAGTAATTCATGCTTTTCTCATAAGTAGTATCCTGTACTCAAAAACCTAGTGATTTTTACAGTCTTTTAGTGTTTAATCTCACTCCATATTCTAGCATTTTTTGAATGATAGAGATTTTAAAATATCTTGAAAATTCTGGATTACATGGTGATAGCATTGAAAGCTAATGTTTCAGGTACTGTGCATAATGCTATATGTTCTATTTTAATGTCCTGTCATGTTAAGTGCTTCAGATGAACAACTTCTAATCTGAGTCTATGAAGCCTATGACTGGGGGGTCTATCTCTCACAGAACCCTTCAGAAAACTGGTTGGTAGTGATTAAGCAAAGATTTTCTTTAAATAATTTCAACTTCAAATTTCAATTTCAAAACTTTTTCTATGTGAAAATTTTTCAAAAAAGCAACCTTATAAAGACATAAAGCAATAAAGTTTATCAGACCACATTATTCCATTGGATATAGATCTGAAACTTGTAATTTTTATTAGTGCAGTTGGGCACAGAAAATTTTTAAGAAAATCATGTGCAGAATTGTGTGTCTGTCTATTTACCTAAGAATTTATTACATAATTTAGATAAGAGAAATTAATATAATGAGAACTTAGGGTAAGGTGAAACTCAAGTATTTAATGATCAAATTAGCCAAATTGGAGACCATTGAGGATTGATAAAATAAGAACTAAAAAAATTAAAATATTTAAAATATTGTCAGAGTATTTGAGAATCGTAATCAGTGTGGATGGAACTATAGCTCTTTACATACTGTATAACCTCATTTTGTTTCTATCAGCACATTTAAAATAGTTTAATTTTTTTAAAAAACTGCTGTTTCAGTAAACTTACATGCCATATTATTACATAACAAAAAATGTATCCAAACTTATTCAATTCAAAATCACTTTATTGTCCTTTGTGTTTCAAATTAATGAGGTTTTACTGTATTGTGTTTCCACAGCATATATCAAATTCAGCTGTTATAAAACACCAGTTCATTTTGCATTGCTTTTCTCATTTTTGTTATTTAAATGCCATATAATTTTCATGCTAAATATGGCCTGGCAATTTTATGCCATCCAACTAATTCATTTCTAGAAAGAGAAATAGTCACTAAATTTGAATGCTAAATTGCATGATAAAAGTTCTTTGAGTAGAGTTGTCTTTAAAATGAATCCAGAGTTTTATCCAAATATCCTGAGAAATATTTGAAGGAAAATTGGATTATTTTGGAATGGTTTCTAAGTTAGATAACAGTTATGTTGCAAAACATGCACTGACTTGTTTTTATGCTGGTACAATTTAGAATGCAAATTTATATGAGAACTGATATTATCTGTCTGTAAAAAAATTTATAAAATTACTCTTTAAGTTCTCCCATTGCAGGAAAATATGTTTAACATAACATTTAGATATTTTTATGTAAAAGACATTTAGTTAATGTTACTATAGTTTTTCCTTTGTAATCAATCTAAAAGCAATATTTCCTCAGCGATTTCCTTTTTTATATGCTGAAAATGTCAGTCATAATAATACTATAATATAATTTTTTTATTTGATAATTTTGGAGGAGTTTGGTGCTGTGAGCCTTTAAGTTAATGCACAACAGCACAGGCACATCATAGTTAATTGATTAATTTTCTGTGGCTACAAATATAAGTACATACTCAGAGGACACTATCAAGTATTCTTTCCTATTTGTACTGTCTTACAAGCTTAAAAATGAAATTATTGGTTTATAAGGTCTTTCATTTAGAAAATGTCAATTTCCTCTTCTTCCCAGAACCCTCCATACATGTTGTGACAAAGCTGTCACCAGAGCAACCCCTAGGATACAGTGAATCAGGGTGAGCGCCTGGGCCCCATGCTTTTCGGGGACCTATCCTGCTGCAGGAACCAGTTGGCTGGGCATTGACTCATGAAGGCAGCCAGCTGGGGAGAAGGAGGTGACTCATATACATACACACCCCTCAGCCCTTACTTACACACACCCCTCAGGCTGCATGTTGTCCTTTTCTGACTTCTTTTCTCCCAACTTATAATTGTCCTTAATGTATGTTTCAGCCTGATTTCACCTGTCTAAGTGTTGTGGGTGGGGAGTAAGGGCCACACAACATAATTGACCTCCGGTTCTGTACCCCCAGAGATGACCCTCATTGTTTCCTCTAGGGGACTTAGATTTGCAGTTGTTATTATTTAAGAGGTTGATTTGCCACTTAGGAATTGCCACTTAAAATTTAGATTGTGGCTGTGCATAGTCTATGTGAGGCTGGTTCTTTCTTTAGCTTATTTTGCCTCCAGCTATAGAAATGTGAGTTTGAAAAACTTCAAGTTTTATACAAAAATACAACTTTAAAATAACTATATGCATTAAATAATTTAAAAATGATACTACTAAAGAGCAATTTATTAAAATAACATTTCAAAGATTTTTATTTCTATTGTCAATTTATGAACATATATTTCATAACTCAGTGATTCTTAACTGATTTCATAACAACCTACATTAATCTTTGCAATGCCCTTGAAACTTAACTTAGATTATGAAAATACAACGCAGGAGCTTTATCCTCAATTCCTAGGCTTACTATTTTCTCTAGCAAGAGGGAGTCCTTTTTTTTTTTTTTTTTTTTAAATTATGTTATTGGTAAAAAGAGAAATAGCTGCTTCCAAATTGTGTACCCAGACTTTTTTCTACCCTGCTGCTGCTTAGGTAATTCTTCAACCCATCTTACTCAGTTTCTCATTTATCTTTCCTTATAAGAATCATGATGTAGTCTTCATTTTGCTTCTGAGAACATGAAATCCTATGTTCATTTTCCACCAGTTAGAAGGAGGAATTTATTTGCTCTAAAATCCTTTTTCTCATTGTCAGGAAAATCTGTCTAGCCTGATTTGCATGTAGTATTTTTAGTTACTGATTTCCCAGCCCCTTATTAACTGCTATTCCTCCACTACACTTAGCAACAGATTTTTTTGGAATTTGGTTAGTATAAAGTTTAAAGGGACAGTAACCATCAGGACAGAAATTAAATAGAACATTAAACAAAATTAAGTAGCTTCATGTGTGTCTGAGCATATACAACACACACATACATTTATCCTTCATACTTAGAACAAGAACAACAAAAATCATATGGTTTTGTGTGTATTAAAACTGTCAGGTATAATATAAAATTATATTGGTAGTCATATTACCCATCTTCAAAAATATTTAGTAAATCATTTTCTTAGGTTGAAAAGAAAGCACCTGAATATTGGCAATGGCATAAAGGTAAAGTCAGATGATTTTTATGGCTAGATGGCCTAGGTACAACTTTAAAAATTAAGATCCTTTTTGGTAACCATTTTAAGAAAGAAAAATCAAATAAGGATATTAAATAATGAAATAACAAATATCTCCCCTAATGTTAGAGGAAAATTTTATAGAATAGATTTAAAAGAAAGCTTGCAAAAGCAAATTGGCCTTTTGATACTGTCCTCTCGAGATAGACTCAACTAACATAAATACATTTACAATGTAATTGTATAATTACAAATATTTCTGTGTGTATGTATAATTACATTCCAGCCTTGTTTCATGTTACAAATTTGACTTTTATTGCAATTAAGAATATACTATTGTGTTTCTGCATATGGATTGCATTATTCCCAGGAAGTTCTAGAAACGTTATATACAGTAAATTTCAGTCTAGTTTCAAGGACAACTTGTGAAAAGTGATATGAAGAATTATTAAACACATGTTTCAATGTTATATGGTAAAAATTTTATAAGTGAAAATTTTCTAAGAAAGTTTTTATTAATATTAATTATCATTGAAAGATTTCTTCCCTTAGATTAACAGTTCATAAAATTTGCTTTGTATTTATATTTAATCATCTACCCTTCTGTGGCATAGATTTCCTTGCTGAAACAGAATTTGGAAATGCAGCTCTCCCAGTCTCAGACTTCTTTGCAGCAACTACAAGCCCAGTTTACACAAGAGCGACAGCGTCTTACACAAGAACTTGAAGAGTTAGAAGAACAACACCAACAAAGACACAAATCCTTAAAAGAAGCACATGTCCTTGCTTTTCAAAATATGGAAGAAACAAAAGAACAAGAACAAAAGGTATAATTAGTCTATATTAATGACGATAACTGTGGAAAATGGCATATTTTGAAAATCCTTCCGGCTGATCTAATTATCATTAGCCTTTCAAAACTTATTCTCTAGAGACCCCCCCAAAAAAGCCAACCTGACTCCATTTTATTTGATTCACATATTTACAACACCCCTATCTTTTTAAGATGTGAGTTCCTAAACAGAAGTTTGTGTTTATTGACCCATATAGGTCTGGTAGATACAATTGCAATCAATTGAACTAGAAACCCCCCAAAATGTCTTCAAGCTCCCTATTTAATTCCATGCTACCATTAGGAATGATTATTTCTAGATTATACTATGTGGCTTTTGATATAGTGATAGTGAATAAATCTAACTAAATGTTCCATTCAGTCCATCTTGTCCAATAGAGACACAGCCATAGGTATTTAATATTATCATCCACTGATAACCTTTTATCACTTATGCTTTCATAAGGCAGAGCATATCAAAGCAAAATGTGCTTGACCAAACAATTTTTTCCCTCTTTTCCCTTTACCTATGCAACTCACAATGAAAAGAAAATAAAGAGAAACTGGAGGGCAAAATACTTCAACATTTTATATTGCCTCTAATAATCTGCTAAGCAGTCTCTAAGATGTTCTATAATGATGGTGTAGGCAAGCCCATGTTTTTTCCAGGCGAAATGGGTATTTAATTTAACTCTTAGGAGAGTCCAAGATCTTTTGATTCCTAGTTGACTAAAGTTAAGAGAGATGTGATTGGGGGCATTTGGGTGGCTCAGTGGATTGAGAACAATGTTCAGATTTGGCCCCAGAGACTTCCTAGCTGTATGACCCTGGGCAAGTGTTTTAACCCCCATTGTCTAGCCCTTACCTCTCTTCTGCCTTGGAACCAATACACAATATTGATCAACATTGATTCTAAGATGAAAGGTAAAGGGGGGGAGGGGGGAGAGAGAGAGATGTGATTAAGTTACCTTAATACATCTATTCATTTAGTGAGAATGAAAATTCAGGCTTCAGAAAAGCATTTAATCTAGAAATCTTATCTCACTATGACAGAGACTTGCAACTGACTTGTAGAAAACTTATATTCCATTCAATTCCGTTTCTTTGAACTTTTATTAATTTCTATAAAGCATGTGTAAAGTTCTCAAAATACAAAAATAAAACAAACAGCATCTGCCTCAGTTTTGGAGCTCCAAAAGAGAGATAAGGCACATACCCAAAACAAATTAGAATTTGAAAAATGCAAGGTAAAGGAAATAGCCAGCAGAGAAGGCTTTGAAATGAAACGTATTAACATATGACCCCAGCTTGCTATCAAGAGATCTGAACCACTGTATATACACTAGCTGAGAGCATCTATTTGTATTGTTTTTTGCTTGTTTATTCCATGTATGTGTGACAAAGCATTCTGCTTTTTCTTCCAAGCCTCTCAATTTGAGCAAAATGAATTTGTCTTGACTGAGTCCAAAATATAAAAAAGACTCTTGATTGATAATCTAGAAAGTATAGATCAGACTAATGTGGGGAAAATGTAGAAAAGATGTGCAATTAAACTGCAGTCTTGAAGTGGAGGAATGATAATGGATTTGGGGAATGTTCTCCATGGGAAATAGCCTATAAAGAATCTTTGGGGATTCAATACACAGAAGGAGGAAAGGACACTTCAAATCTTTCCTTTGTCTTCTAACTATGTTTAACAACAATATCAATTTAATATAGTTTATTTTGTCTAGTAATATGTTATTCCAGTGGTTTGCAAACATCTCTAATTGAGGAGCTCTCCAATTAAGTTAGTATTTATCAGTGTTCTGAAAAGTGTGATTCTTAGCATCTGTCTCTCTTTTAACCACTCTCCCACTGTTACAATGGAAGGAGAGTGGTTACCCAAAGCCTAGCAACAGGTTAGTAGTAAAAATATAAATTTGAAAAATCATCTTTATGGAGGAAATTATTAGAAGTTAATAGAATCACCTAGAAAGAGAACAAGCAAAAGGGGAAAAAAGTCTGAATACAAAACCTTGAGACCGTTCACATTTAGAAGAAAATGGTTAAGGAGGCCAGCAAAGGAGATAGAAAAATTAACATCAGAAAAGTAGGAGGAAAATGATGAGATGGTAAAATATGGGAGCCAAGAGGGAAAGGCTAGTAAATAGTGGTTACCTATTACATACTGAAGAAGAGTTAAGGAAGAAGAAACCATTGTATTTGGTGGTTAGAAGCTCATTTTTGACTCTGGTGAAAAAATATACAGAAAACAAAGGAAAATCCTTTGGTTCAAATAATATGACTTTGTTCTTTAATAATATGCCTTTTGAGCAAAGGTTATGGCCTATAAGATACAATTTTGTCCACTTCTAGAATTCTAGAAAGGTTTGACATTTGCTATAATTCATAGCTAGAAGAGACGTTTACTATTATTTGTAGATTTGAAGAGACCACCACAGTGATGTAGAGTAGAGAATTAGAAGTCAGGAAGACCTGAATTCAAGTTCTGTCTCTGATACCCCCTGGCTTTGTGGCCTTGGACCAACCATTTACCCATCCAGCTTTAGGCAACTATCTAATGCTACATGTGAGAGAACAGTTATAGATCTGCATATGCAGAGAGTTTCCTTACTCTGACCTTCTTAAACCTATGAAATCACTGGTCTGGGCATGCAAAAGAAAAGGACTTAGTTAATATGAAGCTATTTTTGGTAATGCATTCCTCATTTATTTGGGGGGGGGTCCTTACTATTTAATTTGTTTCATTCAAACATAATAAAAGTTGATTATTTCTTCTTGTTCTTGGTATTCTAGGCACTTGAAAATCAGTTACAGCAGAAACATTCAGCTGAGCTTCAGTCTTTAAAAGATGCCCATAGAATGTCCATGGAGGGTTTCAGGATAGAAATGGAACAGGAACTTCAGACACTCCGATTTGAATTGGAAGATGAAGGGAAGGCCATGCTAGGTATTTTTCATCTAGATTATCATCCTGCATGGGGCAGCTAGGTGGTGCACTGGATAGATGCCAGGCCTGAAGAGAGGAAGACTTGATTTCAAATGGCCCCTCAGATACTTACTAGCTGTATGACCCTGGGCAAATCACTTAACTTTCTTGGCCTCAGTTTCCTCATCTGTAAAATGAGCTGGAGAAGGAAATAGAAAAGCAATCCAGTAGTTTTGCCAAGAAAATCCCAAAAGGAGTCACAAAGAGTCAGAAGTAACTGAAGAAGAACAAAGATAATCCTATATATATTTGTATACATACTCCTTAATTTTAAAATATTTGTATGTTATAGCAATTAAAATTAATTTTAAGAAACTTTATCAGAATAATTATACATGATTACAGTATATTTCACTTGAATACAGCCATACAAGCACAGATCATTACCAGATGAAGGTTAAAGAATAGAAGAGAGGGACATGCAGACCTTCCATCAAGGAGAAATGTCTCATGTTCCATGCTACTTACAGCAGTATGTGTAGTGCTTTACCAGTTTGTTTCTAGTTCTGGACAGTGGGTTGAGGTAGAGCCTGGAAGTTCAGGGACCCTTCTCACCTCAACCCCACATGAGTCTAAGAACTTTCTGCTGCTCCTGCAGAAATAAAGAGAATTTGATAGGTGTGAATTCACAGGTATTCTCTGGATAAATCTCTCCACGTTTCAGACAAATCTCTAACATTATGACCTGACAGGCAATTTCTGAACTACACTGGTAGAGGAAAGTCCTTTATATGGGGAGTTCCCTATACCAATGAAATCTAGACCAAAAAGG
This sequence comes from Gracilinanus agilis, assembly GCF_016433145.1. Taxonomy (NCBI): domain Eukaryota; kingdom Metazoa; phylum Chordata; class Mammalia; order Didelphimorphia; family Didelphidae; genus Gracilinanus; species Gracilinanus agilis. The sequence goes on along the minus strand of NC_058133.1, from coordinate 371,899,519 downwards.
AAGAAAGGACAGGCAAGAAAACAGCTTGGTGTAATAGAGAGTGGGCCTTGGAATCAGGATGACCCACCTGTGTTCAAGACCTCACAGGCAGCTCTCTTAAATCTGAGTTGTCATCTACATCATTAAAGGAAATTTTCTTACCAGAAAGTCCCTCTTCCATTGAAATCCCAGATCTACATGAGGAAGAACTCACTTACTGCTCAATTGCTCAAGAGTCACTTTTGGAGTTTTCAACATGTATCAATGAGGAGGATGGAGGATGGTTAGTTTTGACTTCCCATTGTGACTTACTACATGTACTTAGAGAATTTTGGCCAGGAGATTTTAAAATCTCTATCAGTTTAAAAGGAGAGAAGTTGACCTTTTTAAGGAACTAGATGATAACTAGTTACTTAAAAGTTTTCTAGAATACTGTGATTACTCTTTTTCTCCCACCATCTCTCCTATAGCTCAAAGCCCTCTCTTTCTCCTTGCTGTGTGTCCAACCTTCCCACATTATATTTTTTAGTTTACCTTTTGTTAACACCAGAAAAAAGCTATTTCTATACTAGAAGAGGAAAGACAAAAGTATTTTGAGTACTGTGGAATACAAAAGGAAAGCTATCAAGCAGTGTTGCCAGTCTCTATGAAGATTAAGTGATTAAGTTCACATGTTTTACTTTGGTTTTTTTCCCTTGAAAAGCGACAACACTCCAAACTAAGGCAAGATTTTGAGGGGAGCATTAGTAGGATGGAAACACAGGTTTTCCTTAACTTGTATGAAGACCAAATTAAAACAAAATTAAAAGAACTGGTTTTAATAGAAGGGCATACTTTGAGATCTTTAATTAGAAGAAATTATCATCAAGTTCTCTGTTTTGTCATTTTTAAAGATATAGCAACTTTGGAAACCACTAAACTAAGAAATAAGTTTTGAATACTGAAACCAGACTTGCCTTATGAAGTAGCAAGCTTGCTTTCTGTTTGAACATTGTGAGGGTTCAAGCAGAGGCTTGAACAAGAATGTTAGTAATAGAGGAGCTTATAATGGAGCATTTTTGTGAACAAAATTTGTTCCATATTTTGACTTGTGTATCCTCAGAGCTTTGCACAATGAGCCCTTAAGAAATGCTTGATTAGTTGGTTGAGGTTCTTAATTGGGTGAGATATAGTCTTTATCTCTTAATATCCTATTAAGCTAAGAATAATAAAAGATCAGAATTACGTTTTGCTGGATCACAATATCACTTCCCCAGAAACATTAAAATCATTATAGAAAGTCTTCCATCCAGATAATCTTGATATTTCTTAGCTTTTGAACTGCCATTGTTATTGAAGATATAATAATGTAATTAAAATTAAATGTGCCCAAATAGTTTAAAAGTATATATAATTTATAACAGTTTTTATTTGAAACAATATTCTGATATTTACAAAACTGTCAATAATACTTTTGAAATAACCAATCATCTTTTTCATGGAAACTAGCTTCCTTACGCTCAGAACTAAATCATCAACATGCAGCAGCAGTGGACTTGTTAAGGCATAATCATCAGCAAGAATTGATAGCTGCTAAAATGGAACTGGAGAGAAACATGGAAGTTGGCAGAAGACAGGTAAACAAGAATATTCTGCCATATGAGAAACACATTCATAATTTTTAAAGGCCATAAAGCAGTAACCCAATATTTATAGTAGTTACTTATTGTTTTTATATGTTGAAATTTTGTTTTAAAGGATAAAAAATGGCTTTTACATATGCTTTTGTTACATGAAATCTTATTATATATATTTTTAATTGAATGTTCTACACTATTATTTTGTGCACTAGTGAAATCTAACCAGGAGATTTGCCATTTCTTTAGTTGGAAAATGAAATTACAAGTTGTTGGAATAATCATAATAGAGTAAACAATATTCTACTATAAAAGAACCATGCCCTCTACAAATTAAAAATTACATTAATGAAGTAGATATTTTAAAAGCTTCTCTACTTTGGTCTGTCTACCCTATTGTATTTTTCTTTTCCTTTTGAGAACTTGAAGGCTTGAACTGGATAGTTTTGGTGCCAGGGGTGGGGTATACTGTAGTGACATTCATTATTTATTAATGAATTAGATTTACTATAACTTTAATCCTTTGGTTTTTGTATTAAGTGATAAGCTTTAATCTCTTCATTGTATATCAGAAGTTCTAAGTTACCTCTAGATGTTCTCCCCAACTGGGTTCACACTGCATTAAAGAATGTCTAAATTAAAGAATATGATACTATAGAACTAAAGAACATGAACATGCAGCATAAAGCCTCTCTTAGAAGATACACTATAACCAGACAAAACAATGTCCAATATAGTTTGGTAGATCATGAGTACCACATGAAAGAGCTGTTGAAAGAGTAAGGGTTTCTTCTCCTACTCCAAGACTATATAGGTGCTTTTTAGAATAAGCAATTTAGGTGTCCAAGAGGCACATTCCTCCTCTTTTATAGCTATACACCTTTTTAAAGGCAAGGGGAAAGGATAGTTCTCTTGTGCTAAATTAGGCCTTATGTCATCATCTCATCTCAGGCTTTTAATTGTCTGATCAGCAACCCAGTGAGTGCAGCTTAACAAATTTTTGTTAAATTCTTATTATATGCAAGGCACAGTACTGAATTCTGGGAATGATCACATTTTGAACCATGTTCTCTGTCCATCAGTGGAGATCATAGTCCACCCACTTTTTTTTTCATCCTTTGTGGCCCTTTTCTGTGCCTTCCTACAAATCCTCTTCAAGGGACCTTTCTAGGATGTTGTCAACTACTTTGCCAAGGAGCTTAGCAGTGAAAGAGAGGAGAGCTATAGAACAACTAATTAAAGAGGCCTGAAAGAGGGACAAAAGGAAGATTTTTTTTAAGGATAAAGGAAAATGTGAGCACATTTATAGGCACTTGGAAAGCAGTCAATCCAGTTATTTATTCAATCAACATTATTGTATATGAGACATTGCAAAGAATACAAAGAAGACATGGTCTCTGCCCTTATAGACCTTATGAAAGGGAGATTCATGAATATTGATTTAACAGGAGAAAAATACTAAATTAAATACTTAACACATTGTGGATATTCAAATAAGAGAAATTCCAGCAGGGGTGATTGGTGGGGAGATGTTATTTGAACCATAATTTGAGGAATTGATAGAAATTGGAGTGACAGAGCAAGCAATAAGAAAAGGACAGAAGAAACTGAGGTATATTAGGGAAAGTTTCCATACCAGGACTTTCATAAATGCGTCAATGGAGTAGTAAGTAATTCCATTTTAACTAGGATATAAAGTATTAAATGGTAGCAGTGAAAGATAAGGCTAGAAGAGTAAGTTTGGGCTAAATTGTGAAAGGTCTTAAATAATAGTAATAGAGGAAATTTGGGAGCTTTATTGTGTAGGTAAGATTCATAATATGCTTTAGAATCCCTGTATAATTTTTAAATTATACACTTGATTAAATCCACTTCTCCAGGATGATCAATGGAATATATTAGGGGTAAATAACCTCAGTAAGCTAGTGTTTGATAAACCCAAAGATCCCAGCTTTTGGGACAAGAACTTACTTTTTGACAAAAACTGCTAGGAAAATTGGAAAACAGTATGGGGAAAATTAGGTTTAGATCAGTGGTTCCCAAACTTTTTTGGCCTACCGCCCCCTTTCCAGAAAAAATATTACTTACCCCTCTGGAAATTAATTTTTTAAAATTTTAATAGCAATTAATAGGAAAGATAAATGCACCTGTGGCCATCACTGCTCCCCCTGGATTGCTGCAGCACCCACCAGGGGTCAGTAGTGCCCACTTTGGGAATCACTGGTTTAGATCAACATCTTATACCCTATATCAAGATAAATTCAAAATGGGTAAGTGACTTAAATATAAAGAGTGAAATCATAAATATATTAGGTAAACATAGAGTAGTATACCTATCTGATCTGTAGGAAAGAAGGAATTTAAAACCAAGCAAAAGATAGAGAACATTACAAAATATAAAACGAATGATTTTGATTATATCAAATTAGAAAGGTTTTGTACAAACAAAACCAATACAACCAAAATTAGAAGGAAAGCAACAAACTGGGAGAACATTTTTATAACAAAACTCTCTGACAAAGGTTTAATCTCCCAAATATATAAGGAACTGAGTCAGTTGTACAAAAAACCAAGCCATTCCCCTATTGACAAATGGGCAAGGGATATGAATAGGCAGTTTTCAGATGAAGAAATCAAAACTAACAATAAGCACATGAAAAAGTGTTCTAAATCTCTCGTAATTAGAGAAATGCAAATCAAAACAACTCTGAGGTACCACCTCACACCTAGTAGATTGGCCAATAAGACAGTAAAGGAAAATAATAAATGTTGGAGGGTATGTGGCAAATTGGTACATTAGTACACTGCTGGTAGAGTTGTGAATTGATCCAACCCTTCTGGAAGACAATTTAGAACTATGCCCAAAGTGCTTTAAAAGACTGCCTGCCCTTTGATCTAGCCATACCACTACTGGCTTTATACTCCAAAAAAGATAATAGGGAAAAATACTTGTACAAAAACATTTATACCCGCGCTCTTTGTAGTGGCAAGAAACTGGAAAATGAGAGGGTATCCCCTCAATTGGTGAATAGCTAAACAAATTATGATGTCTGATGGTGATGGAATACTATTGTGCTGAAAGGAATGATGAACTGGAGGAATTCCATGTGAACTGGAAAGACCTCCAGGAATTGATGCAGAGTGAAAGGAGCAGAACCAGGAAAACATTGTACACAGAGATTGATACACTATGGCACAATGAAATGTAATAGACTTTTCTACCAGCACCAATGCAATGACACAGGACAATCCAGAGCAGGGGTCGACAACCTTTTTGGCCATGAAAGCCATAAACGCCACATTTTTTAAAATGTAATTTCGTGAGAACTGTACAGTGCTCACAGTGCTCGCTCCTGTAACAGCGCCTGAAAAAAAAAATTGACTTTATGGCTCCTGCAGAAAGAGCCATATCTGGCCCTCAAAAGAGCCAGATATGCCTCGAGAGCCATATGTTGCCGACCCCTGATCCAGAGGAACTTAGGAGAAAGAATGCTCTCCACATCCAGAGAAAATACTATGAGAACAGAAATGCAAAAGAAAAACGTATGATCGATCACATGGTTTGATAGGGATATGATTAGGGTTTTAATGTTAAAAGATCGCTCTACTGCAAATATGGATAATGTGGAAATAGGTTTTGAACAGTGATACATGTATAACCTAGTGGAACTCCTTGTCAGCTCTGGAATGGGGGAGGAGGAATCATGAATCATATAACCATAGAAAAATATTCTAAATTTTAAAAAATTCTAATGAAAATTTAAAAAAACAAATCTACTTCTCACCTATAAACAGAATGTTAATGTGTTAGAAATACATTTAAGAATTCTTTTTTAACAGGATGAGGAATATATATGTCGAATATCAGACCTACAAGAGGAACTAAGACATAGAGAACATCATATATCTGAATTAGATAAGGAGATAGAACATCTTCATGAGAGTATTAATGTCCTAACCAAAGAGTTGGAGTTTAAGGGAAAGGAAGTTCTCAGAATACGCAGTGAATCAAACCAGCAATTAAGGTATTATTTTTTCTACAATATAAAATGTTTTCTCATGTTTTAAAAAAATTATACATTTTAATATTATTTGATATGAGAAATTGTCATATGGTACAGTTAAACTATTTTAATATCTTAAAATACCAAGTTACCATCTTCTTAAGGAGTTGAAGTCTGTTTTTCATAATTTATGAACAATGGTGGTACAAAGAGTATATGAAATATTTATAGCATAAACAGCATATTTTTATAAATTAATATAATTAACTAAAATATTTTTAAAACGTTTTTAAAAAGCCTTAAAGGACCCAGCACTTACAAGCTAGAAGATTAGAGAAGTAAGTAGCATGATTTAGGGTATTTCTCAAAATTTTCCATGTATATAACTATTTCCAATCTGGCAGAATACCGTGAAATAAAACACTGACTTCAAATAACTTTTTCTTAACAAAAAATAAATTAAACAGGTTGCATGAGCAAGATTTTAACAAGAAACTTGAAAAAGAGCTGGATGTCATGACAGCAGACCACCTCAGAGAGAAAAATATCATGCGGGCAGATTTTAATAAGACTAACGAGCTACTCAAGGAAATAAATTCAGCTTTACAAATGTCGTAAGTTTCATTATGTTAAACAAAATTCATATATAGTTAAGTTTAAGTAAGGTAAGGAGGTATGTATTTAATAGACTAAGTACTAGTATTTTTGCTACAGTTTAGAGATAATAAAAAGAGCTCTTGTAAAATGTATCTTTTATGTAACATAACTTATTTCAGCTTGAGAAATTATTTAATTAGGATGAATCCATAAACCAAGTGAATTATTTTACATTTCTTTCTGTGATTACACAGAAAACATTTAAATAAACTGCTTTATGCTGTTTATTAAATTACTGTTAGAACAACAAGAATATACCTCAGAATAATTAATTAAAGTCAAGGGAAGAATTGCACCTATTTTAACTTTTATTAAACTCTCCAAAAGTATTTGTAACTATATAAAATGATTTAAATTAAATCCAAAAGAGCTCAGCTTTTCAAATCTCTTAAGTGGTTAGACTGACAGGGCTGATTTCTATAGATGATAAAGTTGTACCCACCAACACCATCTCTGACTGTGGCTATATAATAGAAAACACGAAATAAGAATATTTTTGTGATGGTGGTCTATTTAGGAAAAAAAATTATATTTTGTCACAAATTCAAAGGAAAAGGAGAAAAAACACTTCTCAATTCTATATTTCAGTAAGTAGAAATGAATTAGTAATAACATAAAAGAATCCCAACAATGGAAACAGGCAAATTACTGATAAGAAAAATTAAATTTTACTGATGATTCCTCTATTATTCATCTCAATGCTATTTACTTAGTAGAACCTGAATATCTGTAAACCTCCTATGTTTTCCGTCTTTGGGCAACTTACTATTATTTTGTCAGTTTGACCTATCCAGAATGCAATAAGATTCAAGAGACTACTCCTTCATCTAAAGGGAAAAAAAGAAAATTATATTTACCATAAAAATAATCTATGTCTATGTGTCTTGTCTCCTTCAACTGTAATGTAAACTTAAGGAGTGAGGATTGTCTTTGGTATGCTTCATGTCATTTTACTGTTTTTTAATGTTGTGGATATTAAATAGTTATTACGTGAAATAACTTTTAATATTAATGTCTCATAAATACAAATAATTTTCAGTAGAGAAAGACAAATAAAAGATGAAGTGGTTTTGTTTTTAATATTTACTTAACTACATGGCTAAATAGTTGTGGTTTTTTGGGGTTTTTTGTTTTTTTTACTATCTACCTTTGTCTTTTCTTAACCAATTACAAGAGTGAGGAGGGAGAGAAGTTAGCCTAGAGCAGTGGTGGCAAACCCATTAAATGGGTGCCACAGTTGGCACACGGAGCACTGCCATCTCCTACCCATCCCAGTTTGTTACTAGAAAGGCAGAGGGCCTCAGGCAGAGTTGCTCCCCTACCCCTCTCCAACATGCATGATGACGTTTTTTCACATCCCCCACCCCTCTGCCCAGCAGCCCAATGGGAGTGCTTTCTCCCTCCCCAGGACTCCATCTGGAGGGTGGGGTGGAAGTGAGGCCTGGTACTCCATCTTTAAAAGGTTTGCCTTCATTGGCCTAGAGACTAACTCAAATAGCTGAAGCATTATGGTGTTTTTTTGTTTTTAAATCCTGACCTTCTATCTTATGATACCAAATATTGGTTCTAAGGAGAAGAGTGTTAAGGGCTAGGCAATGGGGGTTAAGTGACTTGCCCAGGGTCACAGAGCTGGGAAGTGTCTGCGGTCAGATTTGAACCCAGGACCTCCTGTCTCTAAGCCTGGCTCTCCATCCACTGAGCCACCCAGCTACTCTGAAGCATCATGTTTATTTCTCAGAAGCTTCTTTTGAATTGTTGGATATGGTCAGTGTTCTGAAACATTTGATTTTGAGACTGCTTTGGATTGAGATTGATGATACAAGTTAATATCTTTCAGTATTAGAGGAAACCTACTATTGCTGGTGATATAGCACTTAACAAGAATAAATCACCTCTATAGCCTTTTAAAATTTAATTTAATTTTAGGGGGCAGCTGGGTAGCTCAGTGGATTGAGAGCCAGGCCTAGAGACGGGAGGTCCTAGGTTCAAATCTGGCCTCAGACACTTCCCAGCTGTATGACCCTGGGCAAGTCACTTGACCCCCATTGCCTACCCTTACCACTCTTCCACCTATGAGTCAATACATAGAAGTTAAGGGTTTAAAATAAAAAAAAAAAGATTAAAAAAATTTAATTTAATTTTGTTTAACAAAGTTCTAATCCCAGCCCACATGCCCCATTAAAAAACAAACAAACAACAACCACCTTTGTAACAAATAGGTATAATCAAGCAAAACAAACTGCTGCGTTGGCCATGTCCAAAATATATCTCAGTCAATATCCTGAATCCATCACTTCTCTATTAGGAAATGGGGGTAACATGCTTTGGCATTGGTCCTCTAGGATCAAGTTCATGACCTGCTTAAGGAAAATGACTAATGCAGGATCTAAAGAATAAACCAGCATTCCTCTGGGAACCTCCTATAAAATGAGATGTTCTTTAGAAACACCGGAACTAATTCACACAGAAAACCTGTGGAGCAGCTTCCAGGTTCTGATACCTGCCTTCTATGTCTGTTCAGATTCTGTTGAGTCCCAGAAGTTCCATAGTTAACTTCATGTTTAGGCTGGAAGTAAACCTCCAGAATAGCCAACACCTACAAAGCAGTGTTTTGTTTTTTTAAATTTGATAGCAGTTTTCCACTTCCCGTAGAAAGATTATTAACTGGACAGCTGGTTCTCTCCCACCCACCCCCAGATAACTATAATTCTCTGTATTGAAGAGTAGAACTGTAGATCTGCAATAGTTTTAAGAGCTTCCTCACCCCTATACTGGTAAAATCACAGCCTAAAATTAATCAATTGATAAAATTATCAATGCAGTGTTTTAAGTCTTTCTCCAAATATCAAGGTAATCTTTCAGGTTTGTGGGAATTAAAATCTTTTTAATGACATTAGATGAGGTTTTGCTTCTCACTGGGAAAATTCACAGCTCTTTCAATAAGAAATTAATGAGTGAATGAGGTGAATATACTTAAATGACTAGGAAAAAGCTTCTATATAAAAGGTCTCTACCATATGAAGAAATATTTATCTTTTAGGGGCCAGATCGACAAATGTATGAGTGAGTGTACACAAATATCATTTATACATATATTCATTACCTATTATATTAGGCTGACCTTTTCAGGTCCAAAACAAAACAAAACAAAACAAAAACCTTTTAATCACTTTCATTAAGCAAGAACAGAGAGAGAGGGAAAATGTGCCTGAAAAAAGAAATCAACTTCCAAACTTTGGAATAAGCTTATTATGACTTGATAGATGTCAATGTAGCTGATCCCTAACTAGATAGCAACTCCCTACACTGATAAAATAGGTATCATAGAGTAAATGTTATCTCTTTTATAGTTACTGCTTAAATTTTTTTATCCAGAGTCATTCCAGTAGTTCTCAGCAGAGGACTAGACACTAGGGAATAAATGTTTTTAGCCATAGGCATCACAAGAAATGAGCCCAAATATAAAGGAAAAGCCTTCAGACATGTATTTCTATACTGATGGAAATCGAAGGGAAAGAAAAGAAAACAAGATGCTAAGAATCACAGGTCTTTAGATAGTGTACAAACAGCTTAACTATTGACATTCTTGGTTTTCAATTGTTGGTGACTATAAAAGTTAACAATAGGGAAGGAACCAGACTGCATACATTAAAAATAAAACAAGAAGACATGAGTGGAAGGATTGGTCATATTCTCTGTTCAGTGGCAAATAAGAAAATTTATTTTATGATGCACTGAAAGCCAACAAGAAGTATAATTTAAGGCACTTGATAATTTTGCTGTAGAGTACTCACAATCCTAAGTAAAGAACAATACAAAAATGAATCTAGTATATCAGCATCTAATGTATAGAATGAAGAAATAGAAAAGCATGTATTTTTTATTTTAAGTGTTTGCCTTGGTCCAACAAAATATAGCTTATGAAAATATGGGGAGGGAACAAATGTGCTTTTGCAGCTGGTTTTCTAAAATGGACCACATCTTTATTCTCATGCAACTGCCTGAGAAGTATATAAAGTTTCTAAGTATGTCTGTTACTTAATGATTTTTTTAGAATTTAATTTTGTAGTACAAAATTCAGCTTATAAGTGACTTTCAAATAATGTCTCATGCATATGTTAAATTAGTAGATGATTTTATTATAGATGCAACTATTTAGGGACTAGTATAGTAATATCAAATAAAGGTATCTTCAATCTAAAGTGCCATAGGAAATGTTCTGCTCAGCATACAAACAAGATTTCTTATTAATCATAAGATTCTCAAGTTATATTTACAGATGTAATTGCGTCAAACCTAGGAAACCTCTTTGTTTCTACTTAAGAGCTAATCTATAATTAGCTCTTAATTAGATTGGTTTAAGAGAGGCAACACACTGTAGTGAATAGAGAGAAATGGCTTTAGAGGAAGACTTGGTTTGGGTTCAAAATTCCTACTTCTAACACATATTTATTCTGTGAACAGGGCAAATCACTTAGTCTCTTAAATGCCCCCCGGGAAATACTCTTATGACTATAATTTGCAGAATAGTTAACCATCTGCATTGTTAGAGGAAGTTTCCTGGCTTAGGAGATCCTTTCTTATCATTATTAAGTCACTCACTCCTGTCCAAATCTTTCTGATCCTGTGGATTATAGCAAATCAGTACTGTCCATGAGATTTTCTTGGCAAAGATACTGGAGTAATTTGCCATTTCTTTCTCCAGTGAATCAAGGCAAACAAAGGTTAAGTGACTTGCTTAGGGTCCCACAGTAAGTGTTTGAAGCTAGATTTGAACTTAGGTCTTTCTGACTCTAGGCCCAACATTCTCTCCACTGATCCATCTAGCTGCCCAATAGGAGAACCTATGCCTGTAACATTATAGGTCTGGACTCCCAGTCCTCCTCAAAAAGAAAAATGTTAACCATCCATAATAGGGAAAAGTTGTTTGCTTGTTTTAAATAACATTTTGGTTTGTCAGTTCCAAACTTTTTGATAGAATTTCCCAGGTTATTTCTAAAATTCAAATATTTGTATTATTCTACTTAAAGAGTTATCCATCAGCATTTAATTACTGTAGTGTCTGCTTAGGATTACAAAGAAATGTAGGTGTGCTTAATGAGATTTCATCAGCTGACCTAATGAGAAGGATCAGAAACACAATCTCTCTTTTAAAAATTCTTTTTGTTTGATTTTCATAAAAATCTTTGTTTCAGGGGCACTTCTGTGTACTTCTTATAATAAATACTATATTTTCTTAATGGATTTATACAGAATGTTATAAAATGAGGTCAGGATAATTCAAGTAGGCAGTAGTTAAATGTGCTAGGGCTAAGACTTCTATTTTCCTGATGGAATTTTGAAGGCCTAATAATTCTGGAGAAATGTTTGCATGTCTGTTTGTGGCATTGTGCCTATGTTATCTTCTTTAGCATTTTCATATTTGTGTTTAAAAATTATTATATGTTCCATTATTTAACCAACTCTTTTCTTTATTTAATTATTTTGTTGCTAATTAGCTTATTAATGATGCTGCCAAGTTGATTTTGTGTAGTGGACTTTGAGCTGATTGTAATGATTTTTCACTAAACTTGGATATAAATAAGACTTAAAAACTAATATCCTTTTACCATTGCCTCCTCAATATTCTGGTCCTACTTCATGAAGCCTACTTTGTCATGTGTTTTGCTCTTGTGATGAAGAATGTTACAGTGACACCTTCTGGCGCCAATCAGAACATACTTCAGATAATCACTTGGATGTTGGCTAGAAAGTATCCATGTAAAAGGTGCTAAATATAGGCTTATTTGTACCTTGTCTAGGCAGTCTAGAAAGTGGGGAGAGCTTTTGCTGTTCCTACCTCTACCCCATTCATTGGGTAAGAAAGTCCCCCTACATGTAATATAGTGATCACCAAGATAGGTTTGTAAAATCTCAGGAAAAATGTAGAAGAATCCCCTTGTGTTTGGTTGTTCTGATCTCCTCTACCAGAGTAGTAACTCTGACTGGGAATAAGCCAGCCATCATCTCTAAACTCTTTTTTTTGAGAATGCCTATAATGAAATCCTGGTTAAGTTTTAATTTTATTGACTTCACTGGCTTAATTATTATCTCTTTTAAGTCATAACTTCCAATGAAAACCTGAACCAAAATTAGGGACCCATCAAAAATGAGAATTATTTTTCTTCCAATCCAAGGTAGTAATTTGAATTTTCCACAATTAATAATTGGGTAAATACATTTGGGAGATTTCTTCCCTACTTCCAAAGACTTTTTTGAACTCTACTACTAAAGGCAAACAGTTAACAAACTTAATGTTCTATTAAAACAAGAAATGTTATTTTTAAGCTTACATTCTAAACTGTCCTTTAGATTCTGTGGCCAACACGCTCAAAATCTGCCAGTTTTCGTATGTGTGTGTACACATGTGTGTTTCTACCCTGCTTCCCTCCTTTCTGTGTCTGTTCTCTTTTCTCCTGCATGCTCTATCAAGTCTTTTTTTCAGGAAAGGAGAGGAAATAGAGTCATTCATGGCAGGAGCTTCAATTGAGGGAACTCCCTCCACCATTGTCTTTAGGCAGCTATGATGCAATTTATATAGTCTTAGAAAGTTCTTTACTAAGATGTTGTAAATCAGTTGTCTGAGTTACACAGGTAACAAGTGTCCAGAAGCAGGACTTGAAATTCCTGACTACAGAAGCCAACTTTCTAACCACTGTGTCATGCTGCCTTTCACCAGATCTTATATAATGATAGTTTTTAAAATAATTATCTCTAAAAGCATTCTTCTAAAATATCAAACCCATGTTTGTTAGGCCAGTCACACTCTATAACTACCCAATTGCTTTTGTGTTATTTAAAATGATTGTGTTAATACTGCTCATTACATTACAAAATTTTTAAGCTAAATATTTTGATGAAATTGATGTTGCTTTTTTTTAACTCGGGCCATTTCATACTTGATTAAATAAAAATATTAAGCTAAAGTTTTTGAAGAAAATAAATGTTTCCTATTATTATCCAGTTACACTCTTTTGAAATTGTTGATATTGCAAGGAAACTCTTTACTCGTGTCATCAGTACACTAAAGACATTAATGTTTTCATAAAAAGACTAGAAGACTTGGAAGAAAAATATATGAAGAGAGAGTCAAGAGCCGAAGATTTACAGATGATTGCAGACTTGAAAACCTTGCTTGCAGAGAGAGACCAAGTCATTAAGAAACTAATTGTAAGATATTCTGTGTTCCTTTTAAGTTGAAATGTGATATAAATGAAACTCAATGCACATATCTAATAAAATGCCCTTACTGACCTTATTCTTCTGTTGAAAGCGAGTGCTTATAACATATGATGGGGCCAAAAACCATAATTTATATAAAGCAGATAACATTTATGAATTAGCTTCTTGTATATAATCAATTGTTAAAGCTAACTAGTTGTTAGTTTTATTATGTTTTGCTTTCAGTCAGCAAGCATTAATGCTTAAGAGCAATGAATTTCATAATGTTTGAAATTCACAGAGGGAAATTAGTACAAAAATTGTATGTATTGACACAACATAAATCACATTTTTTAAAAACTCTTACCTTCTGTCTTAGAATTAATACTAAGTATCAGTTCCAAGGCAGAAGACCAGTAGGGGCCAGGCATTTAGGATTAAGTGACCTAAGGGTACAAAGCTAGGAAGATTCTGAGGTCAGATATGAACCAGGACCTCCCATATCTGGACCTGACTCTCTATCCACGAAGCCACCTAGCTTCCCCCAGATACTGTTTTTTAAGCTAACACATAGTTTTCATTTGCAATGGATATAGAAACTGAATGTTAATTCATTGATTTTCTTATTGATCTTCTCTGCTGAGCATATGGGAAATTAACCACCATGTGAGAATAACTGAACAGCATTTAGAAAGAGCTGAGCCCAGCAATGATTTATGGAACACTTTTGCCTTACCAACAAAGTGTTCAATTCAGACCATTTATGAAACACCTACAGAATGCAGAGGTCATAAATATAATCTCCACAAAGGGGATAAGTATGAAGTTTAGACAATAAATATTACCTCCCTTCATGAAGTTTATAGGGGAGAATATTAGTTATCTGATATGAAATTATGTCAGTAAACTTATTTTGTGTAGTTGCTGAGGGAAAGAGAAATATCAAAGCATAATTCAGCTCAATATAAGGAGTTATATATGACAGGTAAGCGGTACAGTGGATAGAGTGCCAGGCCTGAAGTCAGGAAAAACTCATCTTCCTGAGTTCAAATCTGGCCTCAGACATACACTTACTAGCTGTGTGACTCTGGGAAAGTTGCTTAAGCCTATTTGCCTTAGTTCTTCATCTGAGCTGGAGAAGGCTCTATTCTAGTATCTTTGCCAAGAAAACCCTAGATGGGGTCACAAAGAGTCAGATAGGACTGAAACCATTGCACATCATAATGGAAGCATTTCCTAACAATTCAGGCTGTTAGAAAGTGAAGTGAGCTGCCTCTTTAAATGAGAAAATTAGAAGTGGGATGGATAGTAAAGAGGTTGTCTATTCCAAACATATTATTTTGTAGATTATAAAGTTCCACATTATCAAATGTATTCAAGAAGAAATTGAATGATCACTTTTGGAAGGAATTCATAGACTGGGAGCAAGGAGAGGAGCTGAGAGCATCTAACTGATTTTATAGAACCATAACTGGGTAAACTGAGACTGTACCTTAGGTATAAAGGGCTACCAGAAATTATTCAGTCCAACCAATGGAACAGGGCTAGGTCCAAGTAAGAATAATTATTTTTAATCTATTAGGAAATTTTATTGAATAACTGAAAAAAGATTCATGGATAGGGGAGCAGCAGTGATATGTTTAATTAGGCATAACCGACTCCCTTGGTCACTGCTCACTGACCCTCCCTAGAAAATAGTGAACAAAATGCTCGCATTTATAGATGACTTTACTTTTGAATTGAAAATTGCTAATATTTGTTATATTTACATTTTTAAGACACTTAGATATTTAAGTTCCTCTTTTCAAAGTATTCTAAAATGCAATATTTCTTGTTCCTAGGATGATAATAAATTTTATCAACTGGAATTAGTCAATCGAGAAACTAACTTCAATAAAGTGTTTAATGCAAGTCCTAATGTTGGTGTTATTAACCCACTTATGAAGGTATGTTTTTTAAATACTCTTAAGAGGGCATGTGTTGCATAAACTTGACTGATAAATGGAAAGATACTTTAATATTAATAAGATTAAACTTTCTCCCAAAAATACCAATCTCATATCTTTAACTTTTCAAATAATATAAAGTCAAACCTATGCATTTTTGCCTATTTCCAGTTTCAAAATCTGAGTAATATCAGCATTAGTCCCTTCAGTAATAGTATTGAATCATGAGTTTCCCCAGACAAGGAAAATTCATTACTTATTCACCAACCTGCTAATTTGTACTTACTTAGATTGGTCCCTAGCAGAATCAGTCATCCAGACCATACTCAGAGATTTTCCATTTTGTGAAACCTGCCAGAGCCTACACTCCACTAATAAACTTTTGAGAATTGAGTCTTTTCATACCACAATGAGATATTTTTTGTTGAGTCATTTCAGTCATGTCTGGCTCCTCACAAACTCATTTGGGATTTAGTGGCAAAGATACTGGATTGGTTTGCCATTTTCTACACCAGCTCATTTCACAGATGAGGAACTGAGATAAAGAGGGCTAAGTGACTTGCCCAAGATCACATAGCTAGTTAGTGCCTTGAGCCAGATTTGAACTCAAGAAGATAAGTCTTCCAGACTTCAGGCCTGGTACTCTATCCACTGCACCTCCTAGCAGCCCCCAAAAAGGTATTAGCAAAAGGCTTTGAAGATGAACTAATAACTGTATTTCTACATTAATGCTTTAAGAATCTCTAAGTTTTCTGGACACTTATTTTGTTGTTCCTGTCTCAAAAAAGAAATACCTGGAGATAATCTCTTAACATTTTCCTTACCTGTCCATATTGTGTCTTCTACTAAAGACCTAGTACATCATAATCCTAGCGTTCCATTGTGGCATAGAGAGCAATGTTGGGTTCTCTATAAGCTCTGTCACCTATAACTAAAGTGAAAGGTTTCACTGTGGATTCTTTGAAGGATTGCATACCTATTGTCTAAGGACCAGCCTCGTTAAGTTTGAAAAGGATTATCCAGAGGTTGGCTACAGAATGATTAATTTTTTCATTCACAGCAGCTCTCAGAATTTACTAAGTGATCTGCAGTAGGGGAAGAACTACCCATGATGCGGCTAGTATGGGTCCTTGAAGTAAGTTATGTTTTCTGCTGGAGTTAACAGGGTACTTCTAAACTCCAAATACTTCTCAATTCTTCATAACCTAAAGCCTCCAATAAAGCATGAGAGAACATGTACTCTGTGGTGGACATAAGCTTTCAGTAGTGGATTAAAATAAATGCTCAAACTCTTCACTCAGCACTCTATGGGGTTTTCTTGGAGATTAGACTTGAATGCTTTTTTTTAAACCCTCACTTTCCATCTTAGAATCAGTATTGTGTATTGGCTCTAAGGCAGAAGAGTGGTGGCCAGGCAATGGGGATGAAGTGACTTGCCTAGGGTCACAGCTAAGAAGTGTCTGAGGCCAGATTTGAACCCAAGACTCCTGTGTCTCTGAGTCTGGCTTTCAATCCACAGAGCCACCCAGCTGCCTCCTTGTATATGTATTTTGATCCTTAGTTCAATTGTTCTTTAGTCATATAAAACAGCCTCAAAGAGAAATGAAGTTGACAAAGACCACACATACAGAGGCTACATGTGCAGTACCAGTTGTAGTTAAATAGTTAATAGTTGTGGAATGCCAAGTATTTACATAGTAATAAAGCATGTGGAGACAGCATATTAGTAATAAAAGGGCTAAAAAACTCAAGGAAAAACCTATTTTTACATTATTATCTAGAGTGAATAATAGTACTAATACTGTATGTAGTTCAGTGGTCCACAGCCTGCAGGCTAAGTACTCTTACTGCAGGGTTGTGATATAGAGTTCATCTCATTAAATGTCAGTATAATTAAATAAAACATGCGTGCTATAGACTAAATGTCTCATTCCAAGTACATAGTACTATTTTTCTTTTTTTTTTTAATTTGGAAAATTTTATGTAATTAATTAATTTAGAATATTTTTACTTGGTTACATGATTCATGTTCTTTCTCTCCCCCTACCCCCTCCTGTAGCCAATGCGCAATTCCACTGGGTTTTACATGTGTCACTGATCAAGACCTATTTCCATATTATTGATATTTGCTTATAGTCTACATTCCCAATCATATCCCCATTGAACTATGTGATCAAGCAGTTGTTTTTCTTCTGTGTTTCTGCTCCCACAGTTCTTTCTCTGGATGTGGATAGCTTTCTTTCTCATAGGCTCCTTAGAATTGTCCTTCATTGCTGCTAGTAGAGAAGTCCATAACATTTGATTGTACCACAGTCTCTGTGATTATTGTTCTCCTGGTTCTGCTCCTTTCACTCTGCATCAATTCCAGGAAGTCGTTCCAGTTCACATGAAATTCCTCAAGTTCATTATTCCTTTGAGCACAATAGTGTGTAGTACTATTTTTCAAACATATATAGATGTTATTGTGACAAAGTACAAATTCATTTAAAATTATGTCAAATTCATAGTCATTTTGTGACATCATATGTATCTGCAACATTATTAAAATTATAATCACTATTAAATGCATTTTAACCACAAAAATAGGATATGCAAAAGGGTTGTGAACTATTGACATAGCTAGCATTTTCAGATTTTTTTTAAATTTTAACTTAGCAGCCTAGCAGTGGGTTTGGCCAAATTTACTTCAGGCTCTCCACCAGAAAGAAGACTATATTAATTTTGCATGACCAAGGTCCTCATTTTGCATCACATTTGGAGACAGAAATTCATTCCTACCATCCTATTTTGTAAGATAAATTATCCCAAAATTCAGACTTTGGCATTTCATAAATTAAGTTCACTAAAAATTTAGCCCTTGGGAATTCCTAAATTGAGGCAAGTCTTCAGAGCAAAGGTGTAAAATGAAGAAAGTAGGTTTCTTGAGATGGGATTCTATATTTCATAATTAATTTCACTGAGAACAAATTTATCACTTCAATACTTGTTTTAGTGATTCTAACAACCTGAAGTACAGAGAGATATGTTTTAAAATTTCTATTATGCCACTTGGTGATTAAAGAAGAGAAATTCAGGACTTATGTCTCCATCAAGTTTTTAATTTGCTTTTGTTCCTAATAGGAATTAGTTTTAACATTGAAAGAGTTTTTACTTTAATAACAAACGAATATATTCTACTTGTATTTTGATGAATAGTATGTTTCCTAAGCTTAGATCATTTCAATGTCAACTATATTTAGTTGGAAACTAATTACTACATGAAAGAAAAATCACAGATACTTGTATGTACTAATAAAATATATTTTAAAACACTTTCCCTAACTAGTTAATTTGGAGATCTCATTTTAACATGAAATTACCAGTATTTTACTGTGCCTTATTGTCAAGAACCATTCCCTAAGTTGTATTTATTGTAATCTTTCTTTAAAATAATTGACTGTAACCTTTTGCTGTATATTCTTATTGCTAACTACAGAATGACAAAATATTCCTCATTGTTTCTATTGAATAAAGTGAAAAATCACTATCAATCCAAATATAGGCCATTCCCCTAAATAATATTGACTAGAGAGATGCATTGAGATAGATACTTAGACACAGACAGACGGGCGGACGGATGGATCTAAGTTGTTCAGTCATTCAATTATATCTGACTCTTCTTGACCCTGTTTGGGCTTTTCTTGGCAAGGATGCTGGAGTAGTTTACTATTTTCTTCTCTAAGGATTAAGGTAAACAGAGGTAAAGTTACTTTTCCAGGGTCACATAGCTTGTGAGTATCTGAGGCCACATTTGAACTCAGGTTTTTCTGATGCCAGGCCTACTGTGCTATTCACTGAGCAATCTAGCTACCATAGACATATGGATGGCTGAATGGGAAATGCACTGGAAAAATAGCACCAATTATATGCTACATTCGTCATATAGGCTGGAGAAGGGAGATAAGGCTGAAGCCCATCTTTAGACTAATTTAGGGCTTGCTTAGGAAATCATTAGTGATTTTAGGATTCATTATTTTCATATTGATAGATACTTGGGGTCTGTGAACTAAGCTCTCATTTTTACCACTGACAATTTCAAAGATTCCTGTGGAATGAAGAATGAAACAAATATAAATTGACTGTGAATTCTAAGGCCTGCAGGGTTTTTTTTTAATGTTTTGTACAAATTCATGTCATTATCTATTAATTAGTAAATTAGATCTAATTAGGCAGATTTAATTGCCTGTCTTCATGAATACTCTGTACTGAATTTAAAAGCATGATCATTTTTATAACTCAGCTCCTTGTCTTGAGTGGAATAAGGACTTTTTTTTTTAGTTTTTCCCAATTAAATTTATCCCTATGGAATAATGTGGGTGTTATGGTCAAAACCATTTTTATGAGCCTTATGATGAGTCTGTATCAAAGCAGATGGCCTGAAGCATTTTCTTGGTTGGTGTTTTTTTTGGTGTTTTTTTTTTTTTGAGCCAAAGACTTCTTTCTGTGAAAACTTACTAAATGTCCCAAACTCCATTCTTTTCAATGTTATACCTAATTTTCCTTTCTTGTGATGTTTATTTAGTCAGTACTCTTTAGCATAATGTCATCTGCAGTTCTCTTGTTTTCCTTTTTAACTCCCATGAGCCTTTTTCCCCCCTCAGAATTGTGCTTTCATCTACCCTTAATTCTCTTTACAATTTCTTCCAATTTATAATACTTCCTTTCTGGATATGAGGATTCCAAACAGATTATTATAGAAAGCTTTCAAGAATCACCCAGACTGCATTTTGGGTCACATTAGTCTGTCACTCCCATGAAAAGTTTCTTCTAATATTCCTTTTTTTTTTAAAATGTCCTGATATAGGGATTTTCCTCACATATGTTATTTTTAATGCAGCAAAAGAAGAAGAATGACAAATCAACAAACAGGTTTGTGAGTGTTCCCAATCTAAGTGCTCTGGAACCTAGTGGAGTGGGCAATGGACATCCTAACCGCCTGGATCCCATTCCTAATTCACCCATCCATGATATTGAGTTCAACAACAGCAAACCACTTCCACAGACAGTCATGCCTTCCAAAGAGCCCAAGACGTTTTTGAGGTGAGCGTTGCCTCACCAGTGATTTTTTTAACTTAAGAAACTTGCCTTTTTAGTAACAGAAATTCACTAGCATGAGAATAACTCAGTACCAATATTTCTGTGAAATAATATTTTATGATATGTTTGTGGCCTCTTTATTAGAGTACTCCTTTTTCCCTGTTTAAATTATTTTTTCCTAAATAACTTTTTTTCAAATTCTTACCTTCCATCTTAGAATCAATACTGTGTTTTGATTCCAAGGCAGAACAGTTAGGGCTAGGCAATGGGGGTTAAGTGACTTTCCCAGGGTAACACAACTAAGAAATGCCTGAGACCACATTTAAACCTAGGACTTACATCTCTAGAACTGGCTCTCAATCCACTGAGCCACCTTGCTGCCCCACTCTAAATGACTTTTAAATTATGAATCAACTTCCTAAAGTCTTAAAAAAAAAAGGTTTAATATAATTCTTAAGCTTCCAATTTTTTTCTGTGAAATCTATTTTTAGAGTTGTATTACCAATTGCCTTTTTTTTTTTAACCCTTAACTTCTGTGTGTTGGCTCCTTGGTGGAAGAGTGGTAAGGGTGGGCAATGGGGTCAAGTGACTTGCTCAGGGTCACATAGCTGGGAAGTGTCTGAGGCCGGATTTGAACCTAGGACCTCCCTTCTCTAGGCCTGGCTCTCAATCCACTGAGCTACCCAGCTGCCCTCCAATTGCCTTTTAATAATTGATTTTTGTTGCAAATTTTTAAATTTTTTTTATTGATACTAGTTTTTAATTTGATGCTATTTTCTATATTATGAGAATATTTTCTTTTTTTTCTGTTATCCTTACATGTGCTGGATTTTAGCAGTTTATTAGTTTGTTTATTGCCAAAATAGGAAACATACAAACTTGAAAAATTAATGCAGTACTTAACTACTCTGAGAATAAAATACCATCACTCAAATGACTAAAGAAAAATAAATTGTCCATATAGTTGTTGATTTCATGTTTTATAATTAAGTAAATTATGAAGGAAATTAAAGTTTTTAGTTCATAGATAACTTAAATGTATATGCACTACCAGAGTTTTCTGTTTGCTTAAATGATAAGACTATTGTTCCTTTTAATTTTTTGACCCCTTCTGTTAGCAAATCTATTCATTGTCACTGACTAATAATAGACTATCAGAGATAGATAAAAACCTAGTTTTTAAGTGAATGATTAACCTTAGTGACAGGCTCTTTAAGAAAGAAGAGTAAAAAATCATGAATTAAAAAAAATTCATGTTAATAAAGTATATTCTGTTAAATATTTTGTGTTGCTTATTCTTCCCTGTGCATGAGTATGTTCAGGAATCAGTAAGATGCATGTGCATGAGTTCATGGAATATGACTACTGGAGTTTCCATTACATATTGTTGCGTGACTTATAATTTTCCCAAATGACGGTAGGGATTCTTTTATTTTATTGAATAGCTCCCTAAACCTTTAAATTAGTATTAAGTTTCTTATCATCATTTTTTTCTACCTATCATTATAGTTGTAGAATTTTGAGAAAAAAGTAAACTGATTTTAAACACACTGGCTTTTTTTTAAAGATTACATGAAACTATAAATATCTGAAATAGTAGCATACTTTGATTCATTCACTAGATCAAGTCTTTAAGCAAATTCTTTAGAGAATCTGGTGCTTTTTCAGATTCAGAAAACCAAATTATAGCTAAGTGGATGCTATAAGAGAATCCTTATTCTCTATCCTTCTCTATAGCTCTTTCCAAATTTTTTAAATAAAAAATTTGACATCTTATTTTCTCAAGATATTTATTCTTATTCTTAAGCTTTGACTCTTTAATTACTCTCATCTGAGCTGCTGATATATTACAGTGGAGTGGATTTTGCCAGATGAACTAAAATCTCAAAACATAGCTTTTGATATGGAGAATCAGTTTAGTTGTATATTATTGTGCTTTATCTTGATTCATTTTGTGTATGAAAGGTTAATGTTGTGTTTAATTTCTTTCTTTTTATGAATTAGTCCTCCTCAGAGTGAAGCTTCACCAGTGGCTTCTCCAGATCCCCAACGTCAGGAATGGTTTGCCCGGTACTTCACATTCTAAGAGAATTATTTTGATACAGCATTGTGTGGACTGTTAATAAGAGCATGACTTTATTAAAATTATTATGTAAACAGACTTTCCTATAATGTCTAACACTGTGAATGAGAAAGTATTTGTCTCTCCAATTTAAAAACATACTGTATTTCCTGTGATATTTGTTGAAATCAATCTACAAGGTACTATATTATGTGTGTAATTATATGTTTTTATTTTAAATTGAAGTCTTTAACCTTTGTAATTACTGCATAATAAATTTTGTTAGAACAAGCCTAACAATTCTTTTATTTCTAGTAATTTGTTTTTTATATATTTTAATATTTCAGATTGGATTTTTTCTAAAAGTTTTACATGATATAATGTATCAAAATATTTGACTCTAATCATTATGCCAAAATCTGGTTAAGGAAATTTATAATCTTATTTATTTCATCATCATGTGTAACTTATATTAAATTGCATTCTTTAATCCATTTCCTTCCTTCCACAGAACTGACCTTCAAAAACTTTGCTTTAAAAAAAAATTGGGGGTTGTCTTTTATTCTTAACATAAACACCTAAGGAAAATGGCAGATATTAGAATTCTTAATATAACTAGTGAACTTTGAAAAAATCTAACTGAAATACTATTGGAATAGTTTGGTTTTGAGTTTCACTTTAACAAAAAAAAAACTCTCTTTGGCCTTTGATTAGTTATATTCCTTGTTGCATTTTACTCTTTGGGGACAAATGTTTTATCTTTACAACATCTTATGCTGAATTCTGGGACAG
The DNA here is from genome assembly GCF_016433145.1 of Gracilinanus agilis. Taxonomy (NCBI): domain Eukaryota; kingdom Metazoa; phylum Chordata; class Mammalia; order Didelphimorphia; family Didelphidae; genus Gracilinanus; species Gracilinanus agilis. Next base: position 371,876,187 of record NC_058133.1, on the reverse strand, counting down.
TCGATTCTTTTTTCATGTGTCTTAACAGATCATTAATTGTTCATTAAAAGCCCATGAATTCTAAAAGGGCACACAGATCGTGTCTTAAGAAAATGTTATTCCTCAACATCTAGCACAGTGTTCAGCATGGAGGAGGAAATTAATATTTGTTGCTTTGTAAAAACATGAAATTTATCAGTCCTATAGGTATGTGAGCTCATAAGGCTCTTTAATCCTTTTATGCAGCTTAGCAGACAATTGGCTTGAAAGTTCACGAATTCATAGTGCCTAATTGACTCCCAGTGAATAATTTCACAGAATCTAAGAACCTCAGAGTTTCAGTCCAGCCCATAGCCAAGCAAGAATTCCTTCTGCTACCTATTAACAATTCTTGAAGATCCCTTTAAAGCATTGACCATTCCAATTTGACATTCTAATTATTTGGTATTTTTTCCTTATATACAGCTGAAATCTGCCTTTGCAAATTCCATCCTTCTGTCTAGCACTAAGCATAAGTCATCCTTCTTCCATATAATTATCCTTCAAATGCTTCCTTTTCTTCTAATTTTTTTAAAAATTTAAACACTAAGAAAGCATTTCAATATATTCAGCAAAACACAAAAATAGAATTGCACATAAAACCATAAATCTCTACTTCATATTACCTGATTTTTTTTTTTAACCCTTACCTTCCGTCTTGGAGTCAATACTGTGTATTGGCTCCAAGGCAGAAGAGTGGTATGGGTAGGCAATGGGGGTCAAGTGACTTGCCCAGGGTCACACAGCTGAGAAGTGTCTGAGACCAGATTTGAACATAGGACCTCCCGTCTCTAGGCCTGGTTCTCAATCCACTGAGCTACCCAGCTGCCCCCCCATATTACCTGATTTTTAACCAAAATTTTTAATGATATATTTTGTTCTTTATGTACCCCAAATTTCCCCCTTCAACCTCTTTCTCATTTCTTTTTTAAAAATTCTTAGTTAGATGGCTCTCCATAGGAAAAAAGTCAGCAAAACCAATAAATACTTTGAAAGAAAACTGAGACAATGTATACAGTGGTCGTGTTATTATTCTTGTGCCTGACTCTTCATGGCCCCGTGGACCATATCTACCATAGGATTTTCTTGTCTAAGAAACTAGAGAGGTTTGCCATTTCCTTATCCAGTGGATCCTTTTGTCAGGCCATCAGAGTCACACAGCTAAGAAGAGTCTATAGATTCCTTACTCCTCCCCCCCCCCCCCCAACCCTAAGAGTCAGGAGTTGGGATGGTTTTTTATCTTTTTTGTGAGGCTGAGCTAGTTCTTTTGTATTTTCAAAGCATTCATCTTTGTTTTGTGGTGTTTGTTTATATTTACTTTGTAGTACATGTGTATGCTGGCCGAGTGCGATTTGCTCACTTTGCTTTAATTTATTTAAGCCTGTGCTGCTTTATATCCAACATTTCTTAGAGCATAGTACTATTCCATTATATTTATGTATCCCCTGTTTTTTCAATGTGCATAATACATTCTATGTTATTCTCAAAATTGGCATTACCATCTCTGGTTTCCCTTTGATATTCCAACCATTCTCCACTCCACATTTTTTCAAAGATTTCTTCAGTCTTCTGTTCTTTGGCATCACCACTAACGAACCACTTCCTTCTTCACCAAGCCTCCCTTTCCCAAGTCAAAAACTGAAAGGAAAAAAATTATAACATATAAGCACAATCAAGCAAAATATAAATACAATGATGATGTCAAAAATTGTATATATTTTTTCTGCACCTTTAATCATTTGCCTCTCAGGAGGTGGGTAATCATAGGTCCTCTGGAAACATGGTTGTTCATTGACCAAAGTTCTTAAGTCTTTCACAGTTGTTTTTCTTTTTGAGGATGTTCTTGTATAAATTGATTTCTTAGTTCTGCTCATTCTACTCTGCATGAATTCATACGACCCCCGCCCCCAGCATTCTCTGAAGTCAGTTTTTCATCATATACCACAATTTGCCCATCCATTTCCCAACAGATAGGCATTCTTACATTCTGCAGCTTCTTTCAGTCTTTACTTTGCCCTCCTTCATTCTAATATATATAGACACTTTTCGCTTGTGATTTCGTCAGGGGGCAGCTGGGTGCCTTTGTGGATTGAGAGCCAAGCCCAGAGACAGGAGGTTCTAGGTTCAAATCTGGCCTCAGACACTCCCTAGCTGTGTGACCCTGGGCAAGTCACTTAACCCCCATTGCCTAGCCCTTACCACTTCTGCCTTAGAACCAATATTCCATATTGGTTCTAAGACAGAAAGTAAGGGTTTTAAATTTTTAAAAAAATTTTAATCCTAGTTTTGAGAATCAAGTGATTCTTAAATTATCTCTCCTTGATTTGTTCCTGTTATTTTTATATCATATTTTATATATCCTATTTTTTTCTTTCTTTTTATTCTTCCTTCTTACTGTCTCATATGGTCATTAATTTCTGTTTGGTCTAGTCTAGTTAAAGTGAGTCCATTATGTGAGGAAGGCTTACCACCTTCTCTGGTAAGCCTTTTTTTCCTCCTAGTTCTTTCCTCTAGAGCTTTTTATTTCATTTTTATATCTCTTTATTTAAAAAAAATTTTTCTCCAATTACATGTAAAAATAATTTTAAATATTCTTTTTTAAAATGTTGAGTTCCAAATTTCCTCCCTCCTCCTTCCCACTCGCCTTCCCACCCCCTTCCCTAATATGGTAAGCAATCTGATACAGATTTTACATGTTCTTGCTTCATTTCTTCCATTTGTTTCATCTTTGTGGGAAATCTATTTTTTTCTTTGTGTTTGCTTATGAAGGCTCTCATCTCTCTAGCTTTGGTTTCAGAATTGGGGCTTTATGACAGTTGTAGGCTCTTCCCTCTGCTATATTTGTGGTAGAATTGGTTAATTTTGCTTATTCTTGACATAGGTCACCTGCACTAATTGCTTCTTCTCATAGTTGGGCCTTCCTGGATCCTTGGAAGTTCAGAGAACTAGGTCTTCAAGGCCCTTTCTATATTCTCAGGACAAAATGTTAGCAACGTTGTGACCCCCGAATGCCTGCCTTGTTCTGGTTGGAGTGATTCCACATTTCACTGGTCACTCCCATTCCAAGTTGCTTTTTGACCAAAGTAGTCTTATTGAGAGAGCTTTCCTCATGCTGCCTCCAGCCAAAGAGCCTAGGAGATGACACATGACTCTGATCCATCTCTTGGGTTGCCAGCATTTGCCTGTACTTAGCACAGGCATTTCTGGTTGCCTCCTTGCCTGGGCTTCTGACTGATGATATACATTCTCAGGTTGGTGAAAGGCAGGGATTATGGGAGGGGAATGTTGCAAGAGCTGATAACACAAGGTCATTGTGTCAGTTGGTTTTGCTAAACTTTTTTAAAATTTTGATACAAAGGTGGACTTGCTAGGGAAAAGGGGATATTAAAAAATGAATGATGTAAAAACAAGGCATCAATTAGACTATCAAATTATACTATCTTTCACTTTAGTTTGTTTGTGTTTTTATTGGGGGTTTTGGTTTTATATGAATATTCTCTTACAACAAAGACCAATACAGAAGTCAACTTTGCATGATAATACATGTGTAACCCAGATCAAATTGCTTATCATCTCCAGGAGAGGGGAGAGAAGAGAAGAGACAATTTGGATTATATAACTTCAGAAAATTCCATATGGAAAATTGTTGCTACATATAATTGAGGAAATAAAACATAAAAAAACAACAACAAGGCATTAATAAAGTTTAGGGATTTTGTTGTTGTTTAGGAAGGGGGGGAACGGTGCACAGCTTTGAGTATTTTTTATATTTTTCTTTATTTCATGGATTCATAGGAATAAAGAAGATATCATTAAATGGCCTTTCTATCCTTACATAGTGAAGTCTTCAGAAAGCAGAAACAGTCCCTTGTCAGTATCCTATCAAAATCTTTAATATGGTAGAACCTGCTGCCAGATCTTGTGCTTTAAGAATCCAAGATAACCACCTTTCCACTCTGGAGCATTAAATTAGGGCTATGTGAAGTTCTCTGCTTGGATCTGGATCTGGGTGAACTGTCTTACTGAGCCTAGACTAAAACTACATTAGTTTTATGATATCTGTATTACACTCTCTTGGGAAATTATGTTTTTAAACTTGAGTACTACTTTAAATTTATCCTTATTAAATTAAATTTTGTCTTATAGAATTTGAACCAATTTTTTCAGCCTTTCTGAATCCTAATTCATTATTTCAGGAATACTACCCAATTTTGTGTCATCTACAAATTTGAGAAACGTGCCTTCATGTAGTTCAATGATAAAAAATTTTTATATTGACATTAGCTAATTCAACCAGTTCCATATTAATCTAATAGTAGAGTTATCTAGCCCAATCATCTCTCTGAAGCCCTTGAGGATATGGAATCAACCAGTCAGAAAATCAGTGGCATCCTACCTCTTCAATACAATCCCACCACCACTCCCTTCCCCAATTAGCCTATCCAACCTCCCATTCTTCCCCCTGCCAGAGCAGCCTAAATAAACTAGTGTGCAAACTTCCAACCTTCCTTTCTGCATGAGAAGTCAAGCATTTAAAGTGGTTGTGATCAAAACCTGGGCACCTGCACCAGCAACACAGGACCCAGTTGGAGAATTCACACACACACCCCTGAGTACACACACACATGCCCACTAAATATAGTTGCCTCCCCCAGTCTAGAACCCATTTTCAGTGGGAAGGAGTCATTTTTCAGAATTAAAACTTACCTCTTTGCCTGTTTACATTGATCTCACCAACAATACCTAATTATTGACCAAAAAATATTAACTGTAAATCCACCATATCCCCTATGAGACCCCAGGATTTTTTTTTCTTTTAAGTGAACATGCTTATTAACTAGCTTATAGTCACTATTGTGCAAGCAACAATTTTGTCAATGTAATGAGATTGGAAACAACCATGAAAATCCTTGGATCCATACTGCCAAGTTATCTTGTGCAAAGGGCTTAAAGTAGTTGTCATACTAAAAGGTGAGTTACTCATTTATTTCTTTTAAAAATGTTTCAAAACTACTGAATGATGTCAAGTAGCTTACCTAGCAGATATTTTTGGAAAATATAAGCATAATGTGCCCCTTGTTATATGGGAACTATTAGGAGCAGCCAAGGGCCTAGGCAGATGCTGATGATGATATAAGACCACACCTGTATGTGAGTTAGATAACCTCTCATACCAGCAGGGTCAGGTCTCCTTTAACCCCAAGATTCTCTGTCACAGCCCTGGGGCTTGGAAATAGTTCCCTCAGCAGGATCTTAACTACAAAAGCTGCTGTATTATGTCTAGCTGGGAAAGCTTCTGGCCACTTAGTCAACCTGTAAACAATTACTAATGCATACCTGTATCTCTGACACCTAGGCATGGTTATATAATCAATTTGTATGCACTCAAAAGGGATATAGGCTAGTTGTTTGCCTCCTAAAGCTATGTACTTTGGTAATAGCTTGGTTGTACTGCATACAAATTGTTCACTTCTGGCAAACTCTCATTGCACATTCAGTAATTCATTTTGCATGCCAGTATCTTCATATTGAATCCATCAATCCCAAAGTTCTATAATGGCCTTTTTGATATAGAGTGTTGCAGAAGGTAAAATACAAGGATTTTGGTAAAAGAGGTTTACCATCTGTGGCCAGCCAAACTCCATTAGCTAAGTATGCACCAAGATGTTTCCAATCCTTCACTTCCCTTGGAGAGTAGGCATTTCTCAGATCAACTTCATCCACCAAGGACAAGTTCAGGATTGAAATTGGTCCATACCTCACCCCGAATTTGGCAGTGATATTGGCCTTTCTATTCCCTGATTCTCTTGGCCCTTGAATCTTACTATGCCCTCTGCTGTGAATTACAGAAACTTGGAATGGTAATTGGAGTGTCTGCAATAGCTCATTTATGATATTGCTGTACACAATCTGCTTGCCATTGGATGTTATAAAGCCACAATTTTTCCAGAATTCCCCAGAATGATGCACTACTCCAAAAGCATATTTAGAGTCAGTAAAAATGTTTACTCTTTAGTTTTTTGCTAATTGGAGAGCACGTGGCAAACCTAGTAACTCTGCCCCTTGAGCACTCATTATAGATGGAAGAGAGATGAGTACCATAAGGTCTCAGTGACTGTCACTACTGCTGTACTGGTAAACTTCTGTCCATCTGCCATGTAAGTCGACCCATCGGTGAAGAGTGTCATTTCGGAATTATCTATGGGTGTATCATATAAGTCTTCCCTCATCTTGTGCACAATGTCCAGTGCATCTTCACAGTTGTGTAGACTTTCACCTTCTAAAGGCAGATCAGGAATCAGAGTCTGTTATATGCAAAAACTGCAACCACATTTCATGAGGGTGCAAGCTGGCAGTTGCCACTTTAGAACATAGAACCTGGCAGAGGACCCAGGCCAGTTGCCAGGGTGACAGTTGAAGTGAGGGTATAAAAAGGGGTCCCCAGACCCCTGACTTCACTTCTGGCTCTGAACTCCAGGGTTAGGGAGTAAAGGGTGGAAAAGTGGGCCCTGGGTGGTCTGGGTGGTTTTGGGTAGATTTATTAGGCAGTTATAGGAACAACTACCATTGCTAGCCAAATTCAACAGCTCTTTGGCATACCCAACAACCCTTATTAAAAACAAGAAATCCTACTATCAAGTCATCACCATCTGGGTCAGCAACCAATTGTATCAGAGTTGAGATTTGCCCTCAAGGTTCTCTCATACTACTGTACCTAGAAAGATCAATCTGTGTTTTCTAAAGTAATTTAGTGAATAGTTTAACCAAAATCTTAGCTTATCTTCACCCACTTTCCAACTCCCATTTACCTGATTTCAATTTAATTACCAATAAACCCATTTTAACTTCAAGCTTAAAGATTTTGAAGCCATTGCTTTACCTTAACAAGGGGCAATTATCTCCAGCAGTCAGATCAGAATAAATTTAGTTGGCCAGCTTTTATCAAGCAGTTACATTTCAGGAAGTCCCAACCTCCTTCATGAAACTATACCAACTGTCCATTTGATTGGTTCCAACTCCTGGGGCAGAGGCAGAAAATCCTGATCTGAAAAGGGTCTTGTCCTTGCTGGTGAAAGAGTTCATCTGACCTTCATTCAGCTTAGCTGTAGGACCCCTACTTCACATACCAACTTCTACATCTGCCTAAGGTCCCTTGGCTGACCTTATATCACCCTTACATCACTATACATCTTCCTTGCATTACAAGTTGCAGGTTTTATATTTTTGCATTGGTGAAATGTGATGTTCTCATTAGCCAACAGGATTGCTTGGTATTGTGATAACTTTTGGGAAGTGAAAGCTTGTAGAGTAGTATTCCTGAGTATAGATTCCACTTGATGTGGGGAATACACTATCAGCTCACCCCCTAATACCAAAGAAGCAGATTTTCTCACCATGATGACTACAGCAGCGAAGGCTCTCAGACAATTTGGCATTCCACAGATGACTGGGTCTAGTTTTGAGCTATAAAATGCAATGGGTCTGAGGGTATTCCCAAATGTTTGTGTGAGAACACTGGAGGCTATCCCTTTATCTTCATGAACATAGAATAGAAAAAGTTTGTCATGATTAGGGATGCCTAGGACTGGCACAGATAGAGTTAGCGCCTTGAGCTTTTTGATGCCATGGATATGCTCCTTATTTAATTTCAACTGCTCTGAGACTTCCTTCCTTCCTGGTCAGCTCTATTAAGGTTTAGCAATGAGAGCATAACCTGGAATCCAGTTTCTGCAGAAGCTCGTTACTCCAATAATTGCCCTGAGCTGCCTCTTGGTCTTTGGCAAGCTCAATTTCTGTGTATCCTGTGTCCTTTATTGGGAAATATTCCTAGTGCCCTTTTCCAAAATGAATCCTAAATACTCCACGTCTCTTTACCCACTGGAGTTTCAGTCTGAACAGCTTATGACTCCATTTGCCTATTCTTTGAGTAAATGCACAGTGTCCCTTTGACAAATGGAAGCAGATGGTGATGTCAGAAGGATGTCATCCACATAATGCACCATCTTGCTGTCTTTGAAGGTGATCAACTCAAGGTCTCTCTGCAAGATTTGGCAAAAGACAGATGTTGAATCTATGAATCCCTGTGGAATTCTTGTCCACAAGATGGATTTGCCTTGCCAAGAGAAGGCAAACAGCTGTTGACTGTCAGAAAAATATGCTGAGCACAGGTCAATGACAGTGAACCATTCAGTTGTGGTTGGTATAGCTGTTATAATTTGTGATGGACTAGGAACCACTGCATGTGTCTTCTTAACGTGGTTATTAACAGCTCTTAGATCTTGTACCAATCGCCATTGAGTCTGCCCATCAGGAGTCAACTTTGCTTTCTTCACAGCCATGATAGGGCTGTTATACTGTGAGAAGCCATATCTTCCTTAGTCTAAAAGACTATTATGGGTCTCACACCTTTGGTAGCTTCCTTGCTCAATTTGAATTGAGGAATTAGTGATGGTATTCCCTCCTTGACCTCTATCTTTACTGGTTCTGCAGACAGAATTCTTCCAACATCATTGGAATTTTTAGCCCAAACATAATCAGGAATGTCATGAGGAACCTGATATTCACTATTTTCATTATGGTAAATTGGTTCCTCCTCGCATGGGTCTAAAAATAAAATTGGGTGGTGTTTCAGGGATCTCTTAGGTAAATAGAGGTAGATCTGTCCATCTGGTTGGCATTGAATGGTAGCCACTAATTTACATAAAAGATCCCTCCCAACAAGATTGGAAGGACACAAAGGCATCAATAGAAAAGTGTGATCGATTGTGAGAGGGCCTAGTTTCACCATTTTGCCTCTAAATTTTGGGACTTGTTGTGCTAGCCCTGAAGAACCTCTCATTCTCAAACTTCCCTGATATTTGCATCCTTCTGGAATGTGCCTGAGTACAGAACAAGTAGCCCCAGTGTCAATGAGAGTATCATAGGACACCCCCCCCCAATATTTATGGTTATCAGGGGTTCCTTATGGCTATTAGATTTAATAGGGATTAGCGATAGTTGGGATTCAATAGATTGTGTGCCTTGAGTTTGGATCTGGTCTTGCATATGGTTTTGAACAAGCACTCCGTCATGTCTTGTGTCAGCATTTTCAGTTAGAGCAGAGACCTCTGAAGTGTCTTTGGAAGTTCTACCTCTGTCAGAGCCTAAATGGAATGTTGAGCTAGAGAGCAGACAGCTCCTCTGAGCTGGAGCAGGGCTGAGAGTAACCTTGGAAACAGAGCTGGCTTCAACAGAGCTCACAGAATGTTCAGACTGAAAGTGGCTGGAAAGGTGGAGTTTTCACTAGTTTTCTCCCACTCTGATGTTCTGAGCTCGACAGTCTCCAAGACTAGAAGTTTCCCCTTTTGAAGTGTCAGGTTTCAGGGTACAGACATCATCTACTCCCTCCACTACTTCAACATTATTTTCTCCTAACTCAAAGATTGTTTGGAGTTCACGGTCCAGCCCTGCAGTTTGTATGACTGAACTTGGTTTTTTGTTAACCTCAGTCACTGAGCAGTTCTCATTAGTGTTATTACTGAACTCTTTTAGCTACTTGAGATGTCAGATCATGATGAGTCTCTCTCACCTAGCCTTCAGGTATGAATTCCTTAGCCTGGGGATTGAGAAGTGTAGCTAAAGGTTCCCCTATGTTACTTCTATCACTCAGTAACACAGTGTCCTGCTCTACAGAAACCAAGCCTCTCTCAAGATTCCATGAAGCTATCTCTCTAACCGAATCAAAATTCTTTATGTCTAAAGCAAGAGAATGGTGTAGCACATTGGGACACAACTCCTCTAAGGTTATAGATGATATTCCTTTATGAATACATTGTAAATCCCTAATGTTTTCTTCTTTATCCAAGCTATCCAGTTGGTTTAACTTGGAATAAAAAAAGGAGTTAGTGATTTTGATGACTTCAAACAGGATTGCAATGCTTCTTGTAGGCAAGCCACTGCAAATTCCTGTGTAGTCCTTTTGCTTCACATCCAATCCTATTGAGGTGGAATGTGTAAGCTGACCCCTTTTATAGTCATCACTTGTTTTCTCAAAAATCTCTTGTCGCATTTGCATTATATCTACCCATTCTTGGTCTTCTGCAACAGAAATGCCATTGTTTTCTGTGCAGCTTGCAAAAGACATATGCTCTTCTTTGCCCAGTCTATCAGAAACATGCATCATGCCTCTATCCATGTGAGAAACTTCATTAACAGCATTGTCAGTCAAAATTATGGCCTCACTTCATAAGTGCTTTGGAATTTCACCTTCTTTCAAATATCTTACCATCTGGTCTAGGGATGGTGACTAACTATATTTCTTGCATGAGTAATCACAGCACTGATCACCATGCTTAGTAATCTCTACTTTTCCAGATTTGCTAGACCATCTAGAATTATAGAAGGTCTTCCTAGCATTGTGGTCTCTTTGGTCTGAGCTAGTGTTATTGCCCTTCCCGAAGTTTATTTGCTGTTTAAAGTGGCATGTCCATACCAAATGACCAAAAGACCCGCAAAGGAAGCACCATTTGGAGTTGTTTTTACACCTAAAGGTGTTAGGCTGTCTAGACTGACTATGCCCCCTACTGGCCTGGAACACAAAGTTCTTAATCTTCTCAATCTCTTTGTCTTTTTTTAGCCTGCTTTAATTGTTTTTTAAGGTCTGCAATTACTGCATCCATATCTGTTTCTGATTGCTTAATAGCTTTTAGGTCTTTGGCCTTTGAATCATGGATGTATGAGGCATGTTGTCTCAAATCCTCAAGAGATAGAGTTTCTCATTGAGGACAGCTCTGCCTGAAATATTGTTGGATCAGCAGAAGTGCACCCTTCACAGCTGTTTCCTGATATGATCAGCAGTCTCGAGTGATTGAATGTCTCTCAAGCCTAGGAATATCTCAGCTGACTCAATTAATTTGTCGAGGAAATTGCTGGGGTATTTGTCTTCCCCCTACTTTAATCTTTCAAATTTAGACCATGAATTTGGTCTTTTGGCATGGAGACACATAGCCTACAAGAGATCAGTCTGGCATTGCAGTAAATATCTCATGTTGACATGAGATGTCAATTCAAGGTCCTGGTGCATGGTAGGCCATTCAATCAAGTTAGGATTGGTCTTAGTCTCATTGAGGAATTTGTCCTTTTCAGATGGAGAGAAGAACTCCCCCAGTAAAAACACAACATCTGCAAAACTTGGGTTGAAAAAGGGTGAAGGCCCTTTTCATTTCCTTTATACTTTTATATGGACTGAGGTAAAATTTGGGGAAACGGCATCTGAGGACTTAGAGATCATTAGGGGTGAAAGCTTTATAGGATTTGGTGTGTAATATATACCTCTCCAGCTGAAGAATAGTTCGACCCACGATTGGGAGAACAGAGAAGGTGATCTCCATCTCAGTAGCCTTGTCCTCAGAGGTCCTAGATTTTGAATTTGTGCCTGTGCCCAATTTGGTTGGTTTAAATTATCTCCAATTGGAGAATAGTGTGTTCATCTAACTGCTTCCTCTCATGGATTTATCTATTAGCCTTAACTAGCAGTTTGATCTAATCTTTCAACGTCTGGACCAGGGAATCATTGTTAGCAATACAATGCTGTATATTGGTTCCAAGTGTAGTGTGTTAGAACCCAAGTGGCTTGGACCATTTCAAATAATTTTAACTACTCCTAGTGCAGTCAAAATTAAAGGAAAGGATCCTTGGTTCCATGTCACCCATGTCAAGCCAGCAAAAGACATGTCCCAACAACAACCACAAGACCCAGTTACTATACAGCACAAAGATCAACTAGCACCAACCAATCATTCAAATAAGTCCTCAGAAAGTCCACAGCCTATACATGAGACCATAGAACCAGAGCAGCAATCAGAACAACAATCGTAGCATGAATCAGAACCAGAATTAGACCAAGAATCAATAAACAATCAGATATTATACCAGATTTTATACCCAAATGATTATCCCAATCCCAATCACTTAGAAGAATCATCTGTAAACAATTATGACAATAGAAAAGAATCAACGAAAGAAGAAGACACAACATTTGATTTACAATCAATCCCACATCTAGAAACTGATATCGACAAATAAATGAAAAGCACAAAGACTTAATCACGATTTCTTTTGTTACCTATAATCATTTTTATTAAACCACAAAGAAAAAAGAAAGATTATTCACATTTGATAGACATTTGAACTTTGTTCCTGACACAAGTCAACACACTAGAACATCAGTTCCAGTGCAAGATGACAAGCGCAGGTGAATCAAATGACACAAGTCAACACCAAAACAGCAATTCCAGTGCAAGCTGAGAAGCTCAGGATAACATCAAATGACATAAGTGAGGCGTTGCTGACTTCACAGATCTTCACGAGGACAGCAAACCTGAGAACTACAAGACATCTGTGACCAAATACACCAATTGTAAGAAGTTCATCCACACTGTGAAGAGGAGCATCGGATCAGCGTTGGACACATGTATTTGAAGAAGATAACTTACACCAAACAGAATTCTCACTGCATACAACATTAGATTCCATCCAAGGAGTACATGCACTTTGCAAAAGAATTTCGGTGGAGTAAGTATGTAACACCTCATTACACGGATAAGTCACACTAGACAACACCTAAAACATTTTCCTGACTTCACATCTACATGTGAAACACTAAACTTACACTTAAGAGAGAAGAGCATGTCTGCCTTAGCACAGAATTTTCTCTTACCTTGGTTCAGACACCTTCTATTCAAATCACCTGACACTTCATGTAATTATGTAAATTTTGCTTACTAACCCTTAACAATAAGTTTTAGTAACACACAGGGACAGTTTAGTTAGTTTGATAAGTTAGAATAGGGACAGATTTTTTCAAACTTTCTTTGTAAATATTGTACATAGCATAAGTCTGTGGTTTGACCAATAGACTTACAAATAATTATAGTCTTACTTATTCTTACTAAACATTTTTAACATAGGCATAAGTGTACTAATGTATTCATATACTAACTTTAGAAAGTGAACTAGAATTTAGGAGCTTAGATTGCAAAATTTTTTCTTAGTTAATATTTTCTTGTTAGTTCATAAAATTAGATAGATACATAGATAGAATTCATTACTTTGTTCTAGTTAGCAAATGTTAGCTTTTAAGAATGTTTGTGAATGTTTACATTTAATTTGTTTTTCCTTTCTGTTCAAAACTTTTTTTTGCAAACTTAAATCCCCATTCCTTTCCTATGCCTTTACCATAACCCATCCTAGTTTAGCTTAGTCTAGTCTTAGCATAGTTTAGGAGATAGCAACCCTTTTTTCTTATTTTGTAATCTTAGAGATAAGAGATTAGTTAGAATTTAGCTTAAAATAAGAGTAGTAATCCCTTAGACCAGGGATCAGCAAGTATGCCTCTCGAGCCATATCTGGCTCCACCTTCCGACCGGCCAGTCTGGGCAGAGCCCCAGGATGTGCCCCAGGGGGCCCTTCAGCCCCTGCCCCATATTCCAGCGCCTTCCGCCTCCATCCTCCTCCTTCCCCAGGCATTTATGGTTGCTGACTGTTGCCTTAGACCTTAGTAACCAGAAAATGTTGCAAGCTGCAAATTTAGAAAGAGAAATGAGCAAAATGTAGTGCAAAGGTGCAAACAACCTGCAAAAGGCTAACTGCAGAATTTCTGGCAGTTGAGAGGGTTTAGAACCCTGACTAGAAGCATTTGGTCCTGGAGGCTCGGTCAGAGCAGAAGGGTCAACTGAGCTGGTCTTGGGGCTGAAACCTGGCCTTGATTCCTTGATTCTGTACCTTTTCTCTTGAGATTTTGTAGCTTAGCTAATTACTCTGGATCTCCCTGACCTTCCCTATTCCAATCACCATTTCCCTTCCTAATTTCCTGTGGGTTTTGGGAGTAGGGTGGATTTGGGCGATAGCAATCAAACTTTGAAGACTTACTTTTCCCCATAGTCAAGTAGAGCTTACCCTTGATACAAATTATCTCCTGATTCATTGTGTGTAACTTTCCTAACCTCAAAGGCAACAAAACCTCCCAGGGCTGAGTGAGGGCAGGCCCTTTCTCAGTCTCTCATTCCTGTTTCCCTCCCCAACCTGAAGCTTCTCCCTAGGCTGTTGTAAGGGAAACCTTATATCCCTCTGTCCTTTATATTCAACCCTGCCAACTTAATAAACCCTGTTGTCATTTAATCAAACCTATGGCTAAATTATTGATTGAATGATAAAAGAGGGTAAGGAGAGAAAGGAATAGTTTCTCTCTGGGTCCTGAGGGGAGTTGGAGGCATCCATCTTGGAGGAAGTGGTGATCTCTATACTTCCTCTGAAGAAGCCCATCTGTTTCACAGACACTTCCTTTGTGAACATGAGAAATTGACTAGAAAGCCCTCTAGTCAGTTTCAAACCATTCCTGGCTGGCCTTAACCTTTTGTCTGTAGAAGTGCCCTTCCTACCTGAAGGGTTCAGCCTGTTTCCCTTCAGTGTCATCTGTCTCAAGCCTGTGTACCCAGTCTGTGTCTCCCTGTTGCAGCTGCCTGCCCAACTATCTCATTCTCTCCCCTTGCCACTCATTCTACTTCATCATCTTATATTTCCCTAAACTCAGTCATTCCCTTACATCTCCTACCACCTCAATTTACTACCTCCACCATTGTACCCTCCTTTCCCACCTACTGACGCAGGGACCCACAAACCCCATCCACTTGTTTTATCCACTTATTACAATAGGCAGAAGAGTGGTAAAGGCTAGGCAATAGGGGTCAAGTGACTTGCCCAGGGTCACACAGTTAGGAAGTATCTGAGGCCAGATTTGAACCTAGGGCCTCCCATCTCTGGATCTGATTCTCAATTCACTGAGCCACCTAGCTGCCTCCCCCCCCCCAACCCTGTGCATTTTTAAGATGATACAATGACCCTCTTTAGCTAAAGAGCAGTTCATCTTAAAAGGTATGAACTGCATGAGTCTACAGTGTGAAAGGAATTCAGGGATTCCAAGAGATGCAGGTGAAAAGGGAGAGCCAAGGCAAAGGCAATAGAGATGAAAGATGGAATCTTGTAGAATAGGAGATAGAAGAAAGTCCTGTAGAATGCAAGGAAATAATATATAAGAAGGCTGAATGATTGGAAGGGATTCAAATTGTAAATAGCTTTACCTGCCAGACAAATTTTTCTTTCTCTAATTCTTTGAGATAGAACTAAACGGCAGAGTAGCAAGAAGCAGTGCACTGAGCTCTCTCCCTAAATGCCTTCAAACAGATTTAGAAAATGCTCCCAAATGGGAGATGTATTTCTGCAGAATTGGACAGAAATCAGTATTTTCTGATCCAAGCACCATAGGGGGCTGTAAGTGCCCTGGGAAAAGATAAAAGTTCTCCGTTTGTCCTTCAGAAAGGGGAGACATATAAATCTTGAGACAATTTTGCTGGTGTGGTGAGGAAAGAGCATGCTGCTGCTCCAATGGACCAAAGAGATTTTTACTGACACTTGTAATTACAGACACACACACACACACACACACACACACACACACACACACACACACAGGCAGGATTAGATCTAATGAATACCTACCAAAAAGAAACTTCATTTTTTTTAAACTCTTACTTTTTGTCTTTCCAACAAGGACTAGGCAGACAAGGTTAAGTGACTTGCCCATGGTCACACAGCTAGGATGTTTCTCAGGTCATATTTGAATCCAGCACCTCCCACATCCAATTCTGGTACTCTATCCACTGAGACAACTAGCTGCCCCAAACATACAATGTTTTGTGAGGAGGAAGGTCTGATAGAGAACTGGAGTCCTGGAAAGCAGTGGTCTTAGGCATTCCTTTCTCCATTGTTCTTCTCTGAAGCAGTTTTTAAAATCCCAACCTCCTATCCCTCAAGGGTGAGTTAGAGAGCAGTGACTTGGGTGGGTGGGTGGGTGGAATCATGTCCTTATAGACACCTGAGCTGGGAAAGATCTGCTTTGTCCCTTTGGAAGAAGGAATCAGAGAGAAGGAATAGCCTGACGCCATTGCTTCCAAGGGAAGTGACTCCAGCTCTTTCCAGGCACACATTGCTTTCCTGGGCTTTGCTTTCTTAAGCTTCCTAATACTGCATTTTTTTTTTCCAAATTGAAAGTTTGTGGCAACCTTGCTTCAAGCAAGACCATTGGCACCATTTTTCCAACAGCATGTGTTTACATCATGATTGTGTCACATTTTCATGATTTCCACTGATTTTAAAACTTTTTCATTATTATATCTATCCCAGTGATTTGTGACCTTTGACATTCCTAATGCCAGCCATGTGAGCTGTCTAACATCATTGATAAATGTTGTATGTGTTCTCACTGCTCTACCAAACTGCTGTCTCAGTGCCTCTCCCTCTCCTCAGGCCTCCCTATTCCTTGAGACACAACAATATTAAAGTTAGGCCAGTGAATGGTCGATGGTCCCTGAGCATTCGAGTGAAAGGAAGAGTTCGCCAAGGACACAAACTTTATTGTGGTCTCATTTTAAGAAATTGTCACAGCCTTCAGCATCCATCAAACACTGAGGCAAGACCCTCAACCAGCAAAAGGATGACTCTGAGGGCTTGGATGGATTGGAGTAAGGAGAGAATGAAGGCAGGGACATAAGGACTTTGTAAGCCTTCTAGGCTGGAGGTGATGAAGACCTTCCCTGTTGTGCCTACCTGCTCAGCTCTCTGGAGCAAATAAAATTTGTGAAAGCCAACAGCTGAATTAAGCTAACGAGAGTTTAATCTTAATAATAGCTTTTAGAAAGGCCTAGGTGAATGATACATTAAAAAAAATACTTAAAAGAAAAAGAGATAAACTTGGATTGTTAAAGGCATGGATGGACCTTCCAGGAAAGAGGAGGACCACTGATGTTCTCTGCAAACAAGGACAAGGCTGAGGGGTAAACAGATGTCAATACTGAGTCCTTCAGTTGTCTCCAGCTTTTCGTCACTCCATGGACATGGCGCACCAATAATGTCCTGGGCTTTTCTTGGCAAAGATCCTCCCTGGTTTGCCATTTCCTTTTTCAGTGAATTAAGGTTAAATGACTTGCCCAAGATCACACAGCTAAGTGCCTGAGGCTATATTTTCACTGAGACCTTCCTGCACTACCTTAGCTGTCCCCAAATTGTACTCAGGAGAAAGCTTTAAATTTCTGCTCTCTTTGTGGTCTGACAAGATAAAGATATCCACCCTTAAAAGCTTTAAATTAAGGATGTTGCAAATGACTTCAGATAACTCTTTCCTAATGTTTTGTACTATCTGGAATTTGTTCTAATAACCTCTACTTTTGCCTCAAATTATATCTCTTAAACTTGAAGTTTTATCTCATCTTACATTTGAATATGTACTCCCTCCTGCCTGGAATGCCCATCCAGTCTCAAGTCTGCCTTTTATTCTCACCTTCCTTCAGAGCTCTCCCTAGTTGCTAATATTTCCTTCCTCTTTAAATTACTTTGTGCCTGTATACTTATTGTATCTCCTCCCAAGAGAATATGAGCTCCTTGAGGACATTTTCATCATTATGTGCTTAATATCTGTTAGGCTGAATGAGAGCCTCTTAATTTGGTTAAATAATTTTTAGGCTTTATATGTATTTGACACCTTTCTCATTGCATTTACAAATTATTTCAATTATGCATGCCCTATGATCCAGCAGTACCACGACTGGGCTTATATCCCAAAGAGATTAAATTAAAAAAAACTGAGCAAGGACCTGTTTGAACAAAAGTATTCATACCTGCACTCTTTGCAGTTGCAAGAAACTGGAAAATGAGGGGGATGTCCCTCGATTAGGGAAGGGCTGAACAAATTGTAGTATGTGATGGTGATGGAATACTATTGTGCTGTAAGGAATGATGAATCAATTGATTTCTACATGAACTAGAAAGACCCACATGAATTGATGCTCAATGAAATAAACAGAACCAGGAGAACATTGTACACAGTAATTGAAACTTTGTGGGACAAATGTAATAGACTTTGCTATTAAAAGCAATGCAATGATCCAGGATAATTCTGAGAAACTGATGAGAAAGAATGTTATCCTCAACCAGAGAAAGAACTGTGGGAGTAGAAATCCATAAGAAAATGTGATTTATCACTTGTTTATATGGGTATGTGATTTAGGGTTTGGGTTTTAAAGGACTGCTCTTTTACAAAAACGAATAATATGGAAATGGGTATATATGTATAAGCCAGTGGAATTGCTTTTCAACTCTGGGAGGGGGGAGGGAGAAAACATGAATCATGTAACCATGGAAAAAAATTTTAAAACACACACACAAAAAAATTTCAATTACTTATTTCCTTTCCCTCAGTTCTCTCATTATTCACCATTTTCTGACATGTCACATGCCACAAGAATTTATCAGTATATCATGTTATGAGACAGCTGGGTAGCTCAGAGGATTGAGAGCCAGGCCTAGAGAGGGAGGTCTTGGGTTTTAATCTGGTCTCAGGCACTTCCCAGCTGTGTGACCCTGGGCAAGTCACTTAAACCTCATTGCCTAGCCTTTACCACTCTTCTGCCTTGGAACCATTACATAGTATTGATTCTAAAGCAAAAGGTAAGGGTTTAAAAAAAAAAAGAATATCATGTTGAATTATTTCCATTTCTAGGTTTTTGTTAAGTGTATTTTCCCTCATGGTTTGCTTTTTTAATAGTTATTTTCACTTGAAGTAGCATTAACATCATCTTTCTTTTAAAGATTTTTTTCTATCATCAACTTTTTCATTAAAAAAGCTAAATATATTTAAATAATTCTCAATCAAGTCAAGCAATTCTAAATCACTGATTTTTAAGTGCTCATATATAATTGAAGTAGTTTATTTTTCACCTTTCTACTATTATCAACATTGGTATGCATGCACTAATTAAAACATACTAAATTATTTCTTATCTACTCCAACTTAATTTTCAATTATTCTGTGACTTTATCATATGATTACATCACACATCATATACGTGCATAAATTAAGAATGCAGTTCTACCTTGTGGCTATAGTCATCTATGCAAAGTATAAAATGCTTCTTTCCTAAAGTTTTGAATAGCATTTTATTCTCTTAACATTTAAAAGTATCTAGGCATAAGACATGATTATATTTTTTATTATAAACCACAAGATTGTTTTTCTTATTCAAAATGTTAAGGATTATTAAAATTGGTTTATTCTCAAATAAAATTTATTTTTTATTTTGAATTTAACAAATACCACACAAAAATGAGAATATTTCTTTATAAAAAGAGTAAGATATGATATTTTATCTCTATGAAATACAGATTGCTTTTTAAAAAAGGATATAATAAGTCCAGTATGTTACTTTGAAAGTTGTCCTGCTTGTCTGTGTTTCCCTGTAAACTCCCTTCTGGGCATTTAAAAAAGATGTTTAAATGCTCCTCTTTTTCTTTTTACAACATTATTGCTGGATCTTTCCTCCCACCTAAATTCTGTCCCTCTCAATTAAAAAGATGAAAAACATAAATCCACACATTTGCCTTGTCCAGAAATTAATCTCTCAGATAGACAGAAATTGTGAATTCATCACTGATAGGGCTGGACATGACTTTATGTATGTCTGTTGAAATAATAAGTGGGTTTTGGACATGGGATAGATGTTATTTAGGCCAGTATCAGAAGAGTAACCTGGGTTCTGGGAAGGCCACCCAAGCACAGGGTTGGCAGAGCAAGACTCAGATGACACACAAACACCCACTTAGAAGATATATAAAAGGTGCTTAATTTAACAAGGGAAAGGTAAATGGTAATTGGATAACTTAAACTAAAGGTTTCTATCTAAATCCCACAAGATCTAAATGTCCTGTTGCCAGGAGTCTGTGGATTTTTCCCTACACTGAGCTCACCTTTCTATCTAGGGACCCAGACCCTAATATAAATATCCTACACTAACCCAAAATAACCCCCCTTTTGGTGGTAATGGAGGTAGTTAAGCAGCTAGGCAGGATATGGCTCAAGAAGTGGTTTTGAATCCAAAAGGATCCCAACCAGATTCTCACAGACAGATGGTTGAGCTGTACAGATCACACAGGAAGCTCAATAGATGGTTCAATCAGGTAACGGAGAAGCAGGTAGAATGGAGAAGTCCAGATATACCACAGCTAGCAAAGAAACGTATCCAATTCCCTCTTCAGGTAAAGAGAGAATGAATTCTCCAGCATAAGCTAACTGACTCTCTCCAGTAGAATTCTAGAATTTCTTTTCTCTGCTTTCCCATGCCTTTTTCCTCTGCACACACACATAATTTTACTTAAAACACTGTAATCCCTGCTCTTGCAAAACCTTCCTGGGAGAGGCTTTAATTGGTGGATGGCATGAGCTCAGGAGTTCTGAGCTACAGTGAACTTAGCAGGTTGGGTGTCCACACTAAGCCTAACACCAACACTGGTGAACCTCTGGAAGCTGAGAGAGGGAGGGAACCTCCAGGCTGCTTAAAGAGGGTGAAACAGACCATGGCAGAAATGGAACTGGTCAAATCTCTCGTGATGATCTGTAGTGAGATTGAACCTGTGAAAGGCCCCTGCATTTCCAGCCTATGAATAGGGAGACCAACTGTCAGGAAAAACAGAAAAAAGTCATTAGCATTTATTTCTCAACTCTCTTCCTAAATAAAGCTGAGAAATCAAATTATACAAATATTACAGAGATTTAATAAAACAAAAAGGCAGGGTCCTTAGGAATTGATATAGATTAATTTTTAATAGTTTTATTGATGTATTTGGTTTTTACATTACATACATTTTTAAGTATCTTTGTTAGTGGCCTCATAACAAAGTAAAATAGTTACAAAAAACACAACCATATCTGAAAACATAGACAACATTTCACTTCTATGCTACCCTCTACTTCTTCTTTTTAAAAAAATTTAATAGAAATAGAATTCCTGGATTAAAATAGAAACACAAGTTAAATTTGGGCACATGAAAGAAAGACAAACAAAAAATTGCTGAATATAAGCTAATAAACTAACTGAATAATGCTCATGGTGGTTTATGTATATCAACTAAAGATATGATTTGTGATGAGAATAAAACAGCAAACTGTCAGACTCAATAAGCAAATCTAACAAATAGTAGGAAATCACTATGAAAAGTTTTGTAGGTCATGCAGAGAAAGGATTACTTTGTCCTCATGGTCCTACCCCCAACCCTAGCCTAAGATCCTGAGAAAAATGAGGCTATAACTTGTTAATTCAAGTGAGATACACATGTAGGATATGTGTGACAAAACCAAATCACGATTCCTGGTACTACAGAACCTGGAAGTTCTTCCTAGGGTCCACAGCAAACTCCCCTTGGGTCCAGATCTCTGCCAGGTAGTTTGCCCAGATAAGTTCCCAAGGTTTACTCCACTCCACAGTTCAACTGTCAATTGCCCAGGTTAGCTCTTGCCTTTTGAGTCCATGTTAGTTCTCTTTGCTGTCAGAGGTATTGTTCTTTGAAGCTATTTCCTTAAGTGACTATCTTTCTGTATATCCATGTCTTTCTGGAGATACTGAGAGAGCTGTTTCAGTTGAGTGATGAGGTTGGAAGCCAGATTATAAAGGGTCGAGGAGTCAGAGGAAAAGATATAGAAGCAGTGATTGTTGACAGCTCTTCAAATAGTTTAGCTCAGAAAGGGAGAAGAGATACAGGTTCAGGGGCATGCAAGAGGGGCTTCCTAGAACAGATGGTAAAATTTTCAGTGTGATAATGTACACCTCAGAAATCAGCAACTACTACAATCAGAGCTTTTTTTTATTATGTTGTTGATCATCTAGATCAGTGGTTCCCAAACTTTTTTAGCCTACTGACCCCTTTCCGGAAAAAATATTACTTAGCACCCCCTGTCACATACTATCACTGCCCCCTTACAGTTATCCATTGCCCCCAAATGCGCCTGTGGCCATCACCGCTCCCCTGGATCACTGCAGCACCCACCAGGGGGCAGTAGCGCCCACTTTGGGGATCACTGATCTAGACTTAAGCAATTGTTAATTAGATAAAACTTAAAAGTATGTGTGCAAGTATTTTTTCCCAGCTCAGTTTCTAAATATTTACCAGCATGACTCTAAATAGGACAACAGAATGAGGAGATAGTAGGGTCTAGTGAAAGTTTTTTAAGAATGGAGGAAAAGGGGGCAGCTGGGTAGCTCAGTGGATTGAGTCAGGCCTAGAAATGGGAGGTCCTAGGTTCAAATGCGGCCTCAGACACTTCCCAGCTGTGTGACCCTGGGCAAGTCACTTGACCCCCATTGCCCACCCTTACCACCCTTCCACCAATACACAGATGTTAAGGGTTTAAAAAAAAAAGAATAGAGGAAAATCAGGTATATTTGGAGGTAGTAGGTAAGGAAATTGTTTATAAAAGATTCAAAAGAGAGAAGGATAACTGAAAATATAATCTGGAAAAGACAAAAAAGAAAGGATGTGATCAAACAGACATGTTAGAGGGGTCAGGCTTGGCTAAGAGAAGGATCACTTCTTTGGCAGAGAGAAGAAAGAAGAAAAAAGTAGGAGATAATTTCATGTAGTTCTGAGAAGAAGAGAATGGGAGAAAAGAGAATTCATATTGAATGGCCTCAATTTTTTTCCACAATGAGAAGGAGGATCCTTGATTAGCCTACTGCCAGCTCTTCTGGCATGGGTGTGATTTAGAGGGTGGAAGAATAGGTCTAGACATTCCAACTAGATAACCTTTCCAAAAAGTTTAATAGCAAAGGGGTGAAATGGCAAAGCCAAAGGTGAAGGCTACTGAATTCACTGGAAGGGTCAACATAGAGTTGTTGTTTTTTTGTTTTTCAGAATTACAGAGACTTGAATATGTTCATAGGCAGAGCAGAAGAAACCAGCAGAGAGGAAGAGATCGAAGAGCAGAGGAGAGGATCAGACAACTTTGGGAAAATATCCTAGAAGAGGAAGAAGGAATGGCATTCTGAGCACATATAAAAGCAATGGGATTAAATGCCTTGCCCACAGTCACACAGGTAGGAAGTATCTGATCTCCTGGAAAGACAAAAAAGGATGTGATAAAGGGGGCATGTTAGAGGAGTCAGGCTTGACAAAGAGAAGGGTCCTCCCATCACCAGGTCTGGCTCTCTATTCACTGAACCACCTAGTTGCCCCTTCAATGGGTTTTTCTGAAACTATCACCTTCATCACTTCTTATAGCACAATAGTATTACATCACATTCATATATCATAATTTGTTCAGCCATTCCCCAACTGATGAGATTTCTTTTGGTTTTCAATTCTTTCTTACTACAAAAGCACATCTATTATATGTTCTTTTATATCTGTGTCCTTTTCTTTTTTCTGTGATGTGTAGACCTAGTAACAGTATTTCTGGGTCAGAAGGGGTGAGGTGGTTTAAGTAGATAAGATCCAGGCCTAAAGATGGGAGGTCCTGGGTTCAAATCTGATCTCAAGATACTTCCTAGCTGTGTAACCCTGGGCAGGTCACTTAACCCCAATTGCCTAGCCCTTACCTCCCTTCTACCTTGGAACTAATACTTAGTATCAATTCCAAGACAGAACGAATATGTTTTTAAAAACCAGACCATATTGTTGGATCAAAGGAGATATGCACAGATTAACAGCTTTGTAAGCATAGTTCCAAATTGCTTTTCTGAATAGTTGGACCAATTCACAGATCCAGCATAGTACATTAGTGTACCTTTTTTCTCACAGTCCCTCCAGCATTTGTCATTTTAGTTAACCTGATGGGTGTGAGGTAGTATTTCAAAGTTGTTTTTATTTGCATTTCTCTAATAGTGATTTAGAGAAATTTTATATGGCTATTAATAACTCAAATGTATTCCTTCAAAAATTGTTTTCAGTTAAGGAACAGCCCTTATTGTTGTAATTTGACCCCCATTCCCTACATATCTTAGGATAAGCCTCTTATTAGAGAAACTTGCTACAACGAATCTCCCCCTTCTCCAGTTTTCTATTGAAAGAAGGGATTTGGACAGAGTGAAGATGGAATGCTGAGGAAGCAAGATTGACAGCAATGGCAATTAGAAGGTGGGAAGAAGCAAAGGCTTCTGGGAGGAGGAGTAGCTGATGGGGAGTTCAGTTTGAACCCTGGACTGAAAGGAGCTCTGAATCTGACCTCTGGATTGAATACATAGCCTTTGCAGATTTCCCAATCATTGCTATTGCCATATTGACTGTGAAGTGCCTTGTTCATCAGTATCTGGAGACCTGAGGGCTTCCAGGATATTCAGCTGTCCAAGAGGATTTTGTCCCAGAGGGCAGTCTGTGTCAGCCCAAAGAGAGAAACATCTTCCTCTGTACCCACCACATCTACAATCATTTGATTCTCCATATTGATAGATTAGATAGTTAGCACTAGAAAGTCAAGAAAATTGAGACAACTTCCAGGCTGATCCTGTTAGCCATTGGCCAAAGCTAAAAGGAACCTGCATATCTCTCTTAGCCTTTAGATAGGGAACTCCTGTTTTACCTCTTTCCTTATTTCACCCTGTTAGCCTATCATCAACAAATATCATTGATTACAAACTAGAAGTCAGATTATTGGAAAAGAGAGAGTAGAGGCTAAAGAGAGCAAAGGTTTATTTGAGGGGGAAACCTTTCTTTTAACTTAGGTAAAGTGCAAAATCCTAAGTTGCCAATTACTGGTTTCCTTTGGTAAGGGTGTGATCAGAAAAGAATATTTGGGGAAGGTTAGGTAATGCAAAATTCCCTAACCAACCATCAATCTTCCTTTAGTATTCCTCATTCTGAATCATACCTCCTTATTTACCTCTGCCATCATCATACTCAGGGCACAGAGGGCAGCCATTAGCTCTCTGGCTGGTCAGGAGAGGGAGTATCCTGGGCTTAGTTCACTAGTACAACCCAAATAACCATTTTAACATCATCCCAGGGATTCCCTCTTTTAACACTATTTTCTACTACTTTTAGGTACATTGATTTTGTTTCTACAAAAACTTTAAAACTTTATGCATCCAAAATTGTCCATTTTACCTCATATGAAAGTTGATACTGGAGTCCTAAATTCATGAATTTTGAGAAATAGATTAATATGTCCCAGAGGGAAGGAACTGGCCTATCATTTCATATTTTGCAGCTCACTCATATTAAAGCAATATGATATTTTTTTAAACTTGTAGCTAGTACAAATGCATCAAGTTCAGGGAGGTCACTGTTGTGTTTGCCAGAGAGAGTTGTGATTCTAACTTAGACTAAGGACAACCAGGGTAATATTATTTTAGGAATCTTAAATGAATACTAGTCTTAGCTGAAAACTTCCCCAATTCTCCACCTGCTTTTGTTGTACTTGGCCATAGAGCCAAGATGAGAAGATTCTGGGTTTTATCCATCAGCATTTGCTAGCTAAGGACCTACAATGCATTAGGCAGTGAAGATTCAGAGACAAAAAGCAGAATAATCTCTTACTGTCAAGGTGGTTATATTTTATTGGAAAGGATGAGAAATATAAGTACATACAGAATAAATAAAAAATAAATGAATGCAAAGTAGTTATCTTAGTATGGCACTAGCAGATGGGGAATTGGAAGAGTTGGCATAGGTGATGCTTAAACTAAGACTTGAAGGAAGTGGGGGAATCTAATGAAGCTGAAGATCAGGAGAGAATTCTTTCTAGCCATGAGGGATGGCTAGTACAAAAGCATGAAGATGGGAAATATGGTGTTACATGTGAGTGTCAGAGCCCAGTTTGGCTAGACCACTGAATGTGGACAGGAGAATAACACAAAATTAGTCTTGAAAAATGGGTTGAGATCTGATGGTGAAGGGCTTTAAGAATCAACAAGAGTGGGAAATCTAGGTGGCTCACTGGCCTGAGAGCCAGGCCTAAAGAGAAGAGGTCCTGCGTTCCATGTGGCCTCAGACACTTACTAGCAGTGTGACCCTAGGCAAGTCGCTTACCTCCCATTGCCTAGCCCTCACTACTCTCCTGCCTTGGAACCAAAAGTAAGTATTGATTCTAAGATGGAAGGTAAGGGTTTAAAAAAATGAAAGAAATTTATATTTTTCCTAGAGGCAATAGGAACCTGAAATAAATTATACTAGGAAGGGTTTGGGGGAGGGAAGGGAATAAATATTTTTATAGCACCTACTATATGCCAGGCATTATGCTAATTGCTTTGTAAATATTGTCTTATTATCTCATTTGATAAGGGTGGGTGACGTGGCTACATCTGTGCTCAGGGGAAATCATTTTGGCAACTATGTGGAAAATGAACTGTAGGGGGGAGAGACTTAGAGATGAGAAGCCCAATTAAGAAGCCATAGCAGTAATCCAGATAAGAGGTCTGAATGCAGGCTGTGACTCTAGGGATAGAGAAGGTAAGTGATGTAAACTGGAGTTAAAAGCAGGATTTGGCACCTGATTTGATATGTGGGGTGAAGAATACTGAGAAATTGAAGATAATAATGTAGATGTTATGAACCTGGGATAGTAGGATCCTCAGAGACACAAGTTTAGTAGACAGGAAAGGGGATTGTGAGTTCTGTTTTGAACATGTCAAGTTTGAGAGATCTCCAGGACATCCATTTTGAAATATCTAACAGGCAATTGGAGATTTGGGATAGAAGATCAGGGGAAAGGCTAGGGCTAAATACATAAATCTGAAAGTCATCTTCACACAGATAATGGTGAAACCCTTAAGAGATAACAAAGTCAATTGATGAGAATGCAGAGAGAAGAGGGCAAAACAGAAGAAAAATCTCAATGATGATAAAGTACTTCAGGGGCAACATGTGCTGGTCTGGAGTTCCATATTCTCATTTATTCCCAATTCAGCTCTATTCTATGCCCCGAGTTGGACTACCCTAATCAGAAAATATAAATTGAATAAATCCAAAAGTGTAGAATCTAAATTATACCAAAATAGCTTAGAGCTTCTCTATTTTAATTCTCAAAGTAGAATTTTCCTTGTAAATGGCACAATGGACAATTCTTTCTTAGATGCCCTGCTTGGCTGAAAAATAGTACAAAAATCCCAGATAGTGTTTCTGATATGGCTGTCCCCCTTCTTTCCAGGCAGCCAGCACAGGTTGTGCTCTGAGCACATAGAAGGGAGCAGTTGCTTTGCAACTGAATCCTGTTTTTATAGCTGTTACCCCATTTTTTTGGCACTGAGACTGTGCCCTAAGTATGTAGAGGGGTCTGACCACAAGACATCCTGTTCTTCTAACCCTTGACCCATATACCTGAGTCTGGGTATACTGACACCCCTAATAAAAGCTCTCCCAAATCTGCCTGCAAAGGTGCTGGACCCCCTGAGACTAGGCCACTAGCTTTTCTGATAATAAAGGTTCCTTTGTATTCTCAAAAAGACTCCATGAATGTTTCACGTTCAAACCTACACTGACCAAGCACTTCAGTTCTAACTAAACATGAGCCATTAGCTCTATTCCAAATATATAAGCCACCTGCTTGACTCTATGTGGTCATCTAATAATTGCTTGCCAAGTTACAAAAGGGTTACTCTACTAAGCAGCAGCTTTTAGAAAAGCAATTCCAAGCATAGTGCCCTGCATATAACAACTGATCATTTTCAGCAGCTACCTCAGGGTTGTTGTAAAGATCAGATGGGTTAGTATCTGTAAAAAGTGCTTAGCATAATACCTCAAACATAGTGGGTGCCTTGGTGTAGGGATTATTTTCTCAGGCTGCTTCTGTATCAGCATCTGGACAGCGTTTTCCCTCAGGAGGAGGGTCAGTAGGCAGACACTGAGAGAATTCTTAACAGACAACAGGTCAAGATCACTATTCCCTTGATGATATATAACTCAGTATCTTCCTGATGTAATTATAAGCTATGCTGATCTGGCTGTGGATAATATCTGTGATCTTGAGTTGATTGGGAATTAATCACAGGCAAGAGTTGGTAAATAGCCTATGAAACCCCTCACCACCAGGGAATCAATCCCATCTGTCAGGCTGGACAGTGAGAATCTTCTTGAAGATGGACTAGGCCAGTAAACAGCTTTCAAATAACAATTTAATCAATTGAAAAAGGAATATCTTGATGGATTAGGGATTGAGGAAAAATGGGTGAGGGTAAAGGGTTTTTTTGGTTGTTTTGTTTTGTTTTGAAACCCTTACCTTCTGTCTTAGAATCAATACTGTGTATTGGCTCCAAGGCAGAAGAGTGGTAAGGGCTAGGTAATGAGGGTTGAGTGACTTACCCAGGGTCCCACAACTAGGAAGTATCTGAGGTCAAATTTGAACCTAGGACCTCCCGTCTCTAGGTCTGGCTCTCAAACCACTGAGCCACCCAACTGCCCCCAAGATAAAGGTTTTAAGGTTAAACTAAAACTAAAAACTAATTGATAGTCAGGCAGTTCTCTTGGAAAAAAGTCTCAGACAGAATTCTGCCACTCTGGCTGGTTTTGTAGCCTCGGCCTAGTTTAGCTCCTGTATGTCAAAACTGGCTAAGCTTGGCTGATAATAAATAACTGATGTTTCTTCTGAGATGAATTTGTTCATGATTTTTTTAAACCCTTAACTTCTGTGTATTGGCTCCTAGGTGGAAGAGTGGTAAGGGTGGGCAATGGGGGTTAAGTGACTTGCCCAGGGTCACACAACTGGGAAGTGTCTGAGGCCGGATTTGAACCTAAAACCTCCTATCTCTAGGCCTGACTCTCAATCCACTAAGCTACCCAGCTGCCCCCTTGTTGATGATTTTTGTTGATGATGATGATAAATTATACTTCAGATTGCAGGATATAACAGTAGACCTAAGTAGCTGGACCCTAATGTAGATCAGCTAACGCAAATCTTTGGTGAAGCTTCTGGGTTCAAATGGAGAGCTTTTCCCCTTCTACCCTTTTCACCCACCTAACTCACAACTGAGTCAGTTTGCTTGGGGGTGACCTCCTACTTATAGGGGTGCTCCAACAGTCTTTCCACTGTCTCATGCCTGCTCTGGGATTCTAAAATCTTAACCCCCATCTTGCTACAGTTTGCACAAGATGGCTACTTGCAAAACTATTTACAATAGAAATGCATATTCCTTTCCCTTTTCCCTTACAGATAATGAAGGGCTGTGTGAAGTGTTCAGGAAGGACCAGTGCTTCTGGTGTGTGGACTGCCGAGTACTTTTCAGGGCTGCTCATCTACGTTGGGTGTCCACTTGCTACTCAATTCTCCCCTATGGCTCCAAGAAGCTGAAGCATGCACAGCAAACACATCCCTGTGAACTATTGGAAGACAGGCTAACCTAGGTTAAAAGTTACAAGTGGGAACCCTTTGGTGAGTTAGTGGAGTGTCTACCCCAAGCATATGAAGACTTCCCTATTGGAATCGGTGGATGTGAGCAATTTGTTCTAATGTGTCATGCAGGTGGTTGAAGCAGGTACTGTACAGCACTTAGAGCTTGGTCAGACATTGAAGATGCCGAAGACATCCACTGCCCAAGCCATCACTGGTCATGTTGACTTTTGTCATGCTCCTGACTTTGATAACTCTGGAAGAGAGTGTGAGGCCAATGACTTCAAGCCACTCTACCTCACTTCGATCCAATTTATGAGATAGTCAAGACACATCACCCATACCATTTTAGTATTTTACATTGTACAATTTAATTATTTTACTATTCATTTTGCTATTTTATTGTTCTGCTATTCAACTATTCTCTTATGTTACTATTTCACTGTTTTTACCTGCATTGAAATTCTGTGCAGATACACTTGCAAGTTGTAATCAACAATGTATGCAGGTAGCTCAGAATGGAGTTGTCTTCTCACTGACCTGAAGCAACAGTGGGATTTGGCAGCCCCCTGCATGTCTGATCAGCCTTTTAAAAGTATTGCACTGTTAACCTCCTGGTAGAAGGGACTAGAAAAGGGACCCTAGAAATTGTCTGCTTCACCTAATTCTAGGCTGCTTACCACAGCTGGCAGAAATCCCACCTTGCAATCAAAACACAAAAAAATATTCAAAAACTTTTGCAAAGATGATTCAATTCACCATCAGTATATGGAATATGCACACATTTATGGACAACACAAAATCTAGTAGACCTGAAGACAAACAGCTCTAACTGTGAGAGTACTCAGCAAGTATTGCATCCAAAAAGGAGCCTTGAGGAAAACAAGGCTAGCAAATGCAGGCCAGCTTACTGAAGTGGGAGCTGAATACACATTCTTCTTGACTGGTTGCCATGATGAGGAATGCTGCATTGAAGCTGGTGAAGGGTTTGCTATCATATCTAATCTAGACAACAAGCTTGTGTATCTTCCAAAAGGAGTGAACAACAGGTTCATGACAATGCCATTGCCGCTTGCAGGAAAGTGCCACAGCACCATCATTAGTGCAGATGTTCCCATCCCCTGATATGGTTAAAGAGAAATTTTATGAAAATCTAGAGACCCTCACCATTAATGTGTCAAAAGAGGACAAGCCTATAATTCTAGGTGGCATTAAAACCAGAGTAGGTACAAACTATAAGACATAGCAGGATCTCCTTGGGAGAAATGGCGTCAGAAACAGCAACAATAGTCACTTACTAATGAAGACTTGTGTGTTTCGTAACCTTTTTCATCACCAACACTATCTTCCATTTACAAAAATGCAATAAAACTTCATGGATATATCTTTGCAGTAAACATTGGCATTTTGTCACTGTAAGAAGAAGAGACAGACAAGATATGAGAGCAATGAAGTGGCACAGAGTGCTGGACCAATCATAGCCATAGTCTCTCCAAGTTAAACATTTGCATTCAACAAAAGTGGTGATCCCAAGGCAAGACTACTGGAAGACTTAACATCAACAGATTAGAGTGCTTCTCCAGGTACTAACAGTTTGTTGCTTACTTAGAGGGAAAACTGAGCCAACACATGGCTGGCAACAATGGAATGGAAAAGGAGTGGGAAGCTTTCAGACATTTGGTGTATAGCAACACATTTATCACATGGGTCAGCACACTTACAAACATCAGGACTGGTTTGATGAAAATGATGGGGAAATTCAGAAGAACTCAACAAGGTTTACCAGCCAGATAGTTTATCTGTTTCTAAGCGGGTAGCCTTTAACTCCATTAAAGTAAAGTGTAAGTGAAGCTTAGAGAGATATAGGATTCTTAGCTCAGTAAGAGGGCAGATG
Organism: Gracilinanus agilis; assembly: GCF_016433145.1. NCBI lineage: Eukaryota > Metazoa > Chordata > Mammalia > Didelphimorphia > Didelphidae > Gracilinanus > Gracilinanus agilis. The sequence goes on along the minus strand of NC_058133.1, from coordinate 371,845,102 downwards.
AAATTCAGTTTTACACTGAGAGATACAATCCAGAGCACTCCTAAAATGCCCTGAAGGCTATTTATGGGTCAAATACTTATGGTACAGCCCAATTCTTTCACACTGATGGAGCCACACTGATGATATTACGGACAGGATACACTGAGAGACAGGCTGAACACTTCCATAGTGTTCTCAACAGAACATCATCAACCAATGCTTAAGTCATTGACCATGTACTTCTAATTGAAGTTAGTACTTTCTAGCTGAACTTCCAATTGAAGAAGAGGTTTTGAATGCCATTAGGCACCTCTTGTGTGGCAAAGCACCTGGTGAAGATTCCATTCCAGCAGAGACTTATAAGACAAGTGGTCCACTGTTCTTAGTTGATTAAAGCTGATTGAAATCTTCCAGGTTTTATAGCAAGAGGAGATTATGCCCAATGATACATGTATAACCCAGTGAAATTGCTTGTCAGCTCCAGGAAGGGGAAGGGAAGAGGGATGGGAAAAATAATGAATCATGTAACCATGGAAAAATATTCTAAATAGTTTTTTTTTTAAAGAAGGGGGCAAAGGGGCAGCTAGGTAGCTCAGTGGATTGAGTGCCAGGCCTAGAGATGGGAGGTCCTAAATTCAAATCTGGCCTCAGACACTTCCCAGCTGTGTGACCCTGGGCAAGTCATTTGACCCCCATTGCCTAGTCCTTACCACTCTTCTGCCTTGGAGCCAATATACAGTATTGACTCCAAGATGGAAGGTAAGGGTTTTAAAAAAAAAAGGAGATTATGCCCAAAGAGATCAAGGATGTGTATATTGTCCATCTCTATAAAGGAAAAGGAAATAGGTAGTCTTGGGGGGTAGGGTTCTCTCTTAGTCACTGCCAACAAGATTCTCGATTCTTCCTTAATTGGCTGATCCTTCACCTAAAGCAGTGGTTCCCAAACTTTTTTGGCCTACCACCCCCTTTCCAGAAAAAATATTACTTTAGCCCCATGGAAATTGAATTTTTTAAAATTTTAATAGCAATTAATAGGAAAGATAAATGCACCTGTGGCCATCCCCTCCTCCATGGATCGTTGCAGCACCCAGCAGGGGGCAGTAGCGCCCACTTTGGGAATCACTGACCTAGAGGGATAGATATCTACCCAAGAGCCAGTGTGGCTTCCAAAGAATAGTTAGTATGTGTTTGCTGCCCAACAACTCCAGGAGACATTCCAAGAGCAAAACAGATCTATACACATTGTTCATTGATGTGACCAAGACCTTTGATACTGTTAGTTATGAAGGCTTGTGGAAGATCAAGGCAAAATCTGGTTGTCCAGAGAAATTCTTCAGTATTCTATGCCAGCTCCATGTTTGCAAGGGCTCCAGATAATGGACAATACTCTCTCATTTTCCCACTCACTAATGGAATGAAACAGGGCTCCATGCTTTTTAACAGTTTAAACCTTTATCTTTTGCCTTAGAATCAATACTAAGTATCAGTTTCAGAATAGACTAGCTATAAGGGCTAGGCAATTGGGATTAAATGATTTGCCCAGGGTTACACAGGGCCAAATTTTAATTCAGGCCCTCTCATCTCTATGCCTCACTCTCTATCCACTGAGTCCCCTAGCTGCCCCCAAAAGATAAATTGTGAATGCTGCTGCCAAGTTCCCTTACTTTGACAGTCTACTTTCCAGGGATGTACATAGAGGTGATGAGATTGAATCACACATTGCCAGAGCTAGCTCAGAGTTTGGGAGGCTCCCACAGAAGAAATGAGATATTAGGCTGGGCCTGAAATCAGAAAGTCATCTTCCTAAATTCAAATTTGCCCTCAGACTCTGTTCAGTGTCAGACAGCTGTGTGACCCTGGGCTTAGCATTTAGCATTCTTTGCCTTAGTTTCCTCTTCTGTAAAATGAGCTGGAAAAGGAAATGAAAAACCACTCTACAATCTCTGCCACGAACACCCCAAATGGGGTCACGAAGGAGGGAAGAAATTAACCTAAACCTTGAGGGGAGGTTGGGAAGGGAGGAGAGGATTAACCTAAACCTTGAGGGGAGGTTGGGAAGGGAGGAGAGGAAGCTCACAGATACCTGTCATATTTAACACACCACCCTATCATTAACTGCCTGTTTCATAAGTGTCCTTCATTCATTCAATTTCAGAAGAGGGCGTGGAACCCTACCTCCCGACTCCAAACACAGATGTACCTTACTGGTTTTTTTAATTGTTCACCCTTTTCTATGACTCAGTTTCTTCATCTTAAAACAGGAGTAACATTTGCATTATTTCTCAGGAAGGTAGAGGAGGGAGGAAAACTTTGTAAACTAAAATAATGGAAATGGTACTTATTGTGCCATTGGGGCTGTTTGAAGTCAGAGGTAAACCTGGGACAGAGGGGCAGGGCGCGGCGGGACACGCCCCGGCCCCGCCTCCCATCCTCCTCCTGGAGGAACCGCTGAATGGCCTTTAAGGCGAATTCCCGTGACAGCCTAGAAAGGCCCCTCCCTCCCCACCCACTCAAGCCAGGAAAGCAAAGCTCCGCGTGCGCCTCGAGCGGGGTGCTCGGACGCAGCGTGAGACGAGCACGGCCGCGACCACAGCGGGCGCTAGAGAGAGGAGCGGCCTCCGTGGCCCCTTCCCCGCCGGCCTTTGATTGGGCCTGCTCCAGCGCGCGCGCGATCCCTCTCCGCCCCCGCTCCCGCCCGCCAGCTGGCCCGCCGGCGCGCTAAAGTGCTGACTGGGCGCCCTTGGGCGAAACGGCGACTGTCCCTCGCTTAACTTGTGAAAGTGTCTTGTTCTTCATGACCACCCGATACCCAAAGTCTGCCGGTAAGTGAAAAGAAGTGTTCTTCCTTTCGGCTCAGCTCTTCTGCCCGCTACGAGCCGCGGGGGCCTTTCGGAGTTCGCCGGATTCGGAGGCGGATCGTGCAGGGCTCCGGGTGCATCTGGTCACCTCGCAGCTCACTCTGGAGGGTTTAGCGGCCCGCGTGGAACGCTAAAGTTGGAGGAGGCGGAGTGAGCGGGAAGGAGGTGGGGCTGGAGGGGGCCCAGCCCTAACCTTGGGGACACGATCTCCCGGGGACTCAGATTTCTTTTTGTCTATTTCACTTCGGAGGGGAGTTGAGTGAGTTGCGTGGTAACAGAACAACATAGTTTGCCGTAAAAGGCAAAATCTGATCGTAGATTTTACTTTTTATCGCTTCCCCACCTTTTGTAAGTAAAATGGGTGACATTTGTCATTTGGAAAAAAAAAAAAGTCTACTGTTTTCCTGTTAATGCTTTGAAAGGACCAAAGTGAAATTCAGCCTGGGTATGTTTGGATGAGCACATGTAACCAATTGTGTCTGACGAAATTGTCAACCAAGCTAGGGTAGTGGTTTTTCCCCGAACCAAGAGCAAAGATAACTAATAAATTGATGGTTGTAGGGTCAGAAATGCAGGACTCTTTTGGAGAAATTCAATCTGCCTTGAGCCCCTCCCCTAAGTTTCCTCTATGACGTTTTTTCTCGACCCTAAATTTAAAGCAGTATTGCAAATCTCCAAAACACAAATTCTTTTCTTAAAACTCCCCAAGAGCATAATTTCAAACCTCATGAGGTTTTCCTTTGGGAACATATTGAATATGTACCCTATACTGGCTTTCTTTGCCTGGAAAGTTTTCATAGTCGCCCTAGTTAATTTTAGTTTTTTATAATTAGATCACATGCTGTACACATTTCAGAGATGTCATTTACTTCCATGCTTTTGTAATTAATATGTAATTGATTTTTTTTAAAGTAACAGATCCATGCAGTTAACTAAATCTACTCAGTAACTAAATAATAAAAGTAACAAAATCCATCCAGCAAGACTAAATTTGGAGGCAGGATCTGGGTTCAAATCTTAAAACTTAATAGCAGTGTGTCTTTTTCCTCATTTGTAAAATTAGGGATACCTATCTCAAAGGGTTATTCTGAGAAAATATTTTTGCAAGCCTTGCAGTCCTATATTGTTTCACCAATAGTTCAGTGGATCAGTGATTTCATCCTATTTTCTTCTGGATGAAGATCACAACCTATCCATATCTCTGCTCATATAATTGCTCTTTCTTCAAATCTTCCTTAGAAAGTCTACTCACTTTGCTGGGATCTCCCTTTAGTTCTTTTTATATTGTTATAACTCATGGCAACTAAGTTATTAATATTACCACGATTATTATTATCCTTTTGAGGATTGCCCACCACAATCTCAGATGGGTTTGTATGGAAGCAGGTAGTGGCACAATGAATAGATAATCCTAGACTGAGAATGAAGAAGCCCTGACTTCAAATCTCCCCTCCAATACTTCCCTTTGTGACTCTGGGCTAGTCACTACCTCTACCTGTTCTCTTTATCTGTAAAATAGAGATAAGATAGAGATAATAGCTTCCTACTTTCCAAGGTTGTTGAGGATCAAATGAGATATTTGTAAAGCACTTTCCACACCTTTAAGCACAATATAAATGCTATTCACTAGCTAATGAAACAATTTCTTCTTCCTCCTCTCTCCCCAAATTCCTTCTGACTTCCCTCACTTGGTACTTTTACTTGGTGGAAAGAAAAAAAATGTTAGTATTAGCATGATTAAAACATTTATGAAAGTAAATTTCCATAAATTTCACTCCAAAATTAATTATAGACATGAATTTCAAAATCAAATGTACTTGTTTTTTAGACCATTATTTTGTATTATCTCTTCCATAAAAGTCCACCTTCAAAAATGTAAAGAACTCCAATTTGAGCATTGAGAGAATTAAATACTTAAAATTTATGACTCCTTCTGTACAAGATAAAGAGAATCTGGGGAAAAGTTATTGAAATTTGCAAATATGATGAAGAGAAAGAAACCCATACATTAAATGTATTCTTATTCCTAGTTACTGTGTCTTACTCTATCCTGATGCATTTATCTGTGCAGTTTTCTTTAACCAAGTTTCTTTATATTCCTATTGCAACCAAGTTTTCCCGGTGGGTTAGACTAGGAATGAACTCAATCACGAAATGTAAATTTCTAAGATAGACTGAAAACACCTTGAAAAGATTAAAATTGATCTTGTATCATTTCCTTATAGAGCTTATTTACAAGTGATTGATTTTGACCTGTAACTGCTTTTATCCTGTAACTGCTTAAGTCATGGTTCTTTGCCTCTAAATTTAATTCAGAATTCAGCCATAATGGGTTAAGTTTAAAAATCTTGCCCTCCTGCCAACCACTGATCTATTCTCTCCTTAAGGAATTTTGCTAACTTTAAAGAGGTGAAAAAGAAAGGGAGCTGGACCTAATATCTTTAACACTAAGCTGTCCTTCAAGGATATCTAGTTTGCTTTTCAAAAATCTGGGCCACTCTTGCACCTGGACACCACCAATGAGCACTTCTTATTCTGATGAAGGCTGTGGTTGTTGCTCACTCCCATTACCAAACTTTCTATCAGTGATGTTGTTCCCTGTGCCTAAGTTCTGTATCCAGTCATATTGCCCTTAATTCCATGATGTCATCTATCCTGTTCTGTTTTTTGTTATATACCCCCAAAACTTATTTAAGGGGAACTGTCATCTTACTCAGAGTCTTCTGCATGAATGGAGGCAAATCACCAGCCCATACTGACAGGAAGCTTGCTCTTAAATGTTATCTTGCAGGGAGATTTGCCTCATTTTACTCTTTTGTTCAAATTTAGTTGAAACAGCCTTTAAAACAGTTACAAGTAGGGACAGCATCTTAAGCAGTGTGCTCATTGATTTCTTGAAAGCACTTGGCAGATCTTGAGGCATTGTATGAATCAGGGGTCTGCAACCTTTTTGGCCATGAGAACCATAAACGCTACATTTTTTAAAGTGTAATTTCGTGAGAGCTGTACAATATGTTTACCACTGAATACAAGTAAATATGTGCATTTTATGTAAGAACAACCCTTTTAAAGTACAATAAGTCTCTGAACTATTTTTAATAATGTTATTATGTGCTAATCAATGATGAATAAAGTACTTCTTACCATTAATGTGACTTCTGGTGCTGCATGGTTTTGCTGATGGATTTGTAGTCTGGTTGATATGTGGTGAGGTTAAGCTTCATGCAGGCATTGAGACTTCCATCTGTTAAACATGATCTTAGGTTGGTCTTAATGTTCTTTAGATGTGTGAAAGACTGCTCACATGCATACGTAGAGCCAAACACTGTCAGTGCAGCAATACTCACACGCTATATGTGACAGGAAGGGCGTTCCAAGTTTTGACAGTCAGCTGATCCAAGGGTTGAAGATTTCTCCCCACTTGTGATTGCTTGCCAACTCAGCTTGCTGTCGTGCAAGTCTTTCCAAATCTTTGTTCAGTGACTTGAACTTATTCACCCACATGTTTGAGGCCTTCAGATCAGCAGCTTGAAGCTCAAAATCTCTGACGGAGACACCAGGGATGTAACTCAGGTCAGCACTGTCCACTGCACACTCTTGTGGATGGGTTATGAACTTAAAAAGACGAGTGCGCTCACGAAATTCTCCAAAGTGTGCTTTGAATGACTGTAGGAGATTACATGTGAAGCCCACTAGCTGCTGAAGATCAAGATGTTGAGCAGGGTCGTTTGTTGTGCATGCATCTTTAAACTCTCCCAGTTTTTCAAAGTGTAGTAAACGACCTGTTTCAATGTCAGTGATGAAGAGTTCTAGCTTATTTTCAGATGCAAACACTGCTTGTTGAAGGGATAAGACTGTGTTTCTAACGCCTTGCATTTTCACACTGAGCTGGTTCAGATGTTGAGTTATGTCTACAAGATAGTAGAACTTCAGGAGCCACTCCGTGTTGGCTAACTCAGGATGCTTGACATTTTTCATTTTAAGAAAAGTCCGGATTTCGCTCAGACAAACTGCGAAATGGTTGAGTACCTTCCCTCTTGACAACCAATGCACATTGCTGTGCAGAAGCAGACCAGAATAATTATTCCCAACTTCTTCCAGCATTGTTTTAAACTGGCGATCATTTAAAGCTCAGGTAACAATAAAATTGACCACCTGAATGACCAGCGACATCACCTCACCAAGCTGCTCACCACACATCTGAGCACAAAGTACTTCCTGATGTAGGATGCAGTGAAAACTTAGGATGGGTCTCTTTTCATGTTCATGAAGAAGCGCTACGAATCCTCTGTTTTTCCCCACCATGCACGGAGTACCATCAGTGCACACTGAAATAAGTTTATCCATCGGTAGATTTTTTTTTCATTAGCAAGCTCAGTGAAAGACTTGAATAAATCCTTCCCTCTTATTGTCCCTTTCAAAGGCAAAACAGCAAGACTTTCCTCACGTACTGTGTCACCGACAACATACCTTGCAATCATGCTGAACTGGGATAAATGGCTTATGTCTGTTGATTCATCCACAGTGAGAGAAGAGAATAGTGCTGGATTTATGTCCTTCAGTTGTGTTTCCTCAATTTGATTTGCCATCATTATTGTACGATTCTGAACAGTTTTTGCCGACAGAGGCATGCCTTTTATTCGTTTGATTATCTTGTCTTTATCTGAAAAGTCATCGAAAAGTTCATTGGCAACATCAAACATGAATGTTTTGGCATTCTCCCCATCTGTGAATGGCTTTCCGTTTCTCACAATTGCTAAAGTAGCAGCAAAACTAGCCGAATTCCAGTCACCTTGTTGGGTCCAAACATGGAGTTGCTGCTGACTAGCTTGCACTCTGCACAGTAGCTCTTCACATGCTTTCTTCCTGCTGTCCCCCGCAGGATATTTCAGTGCAAATGTAGTATGGCGTAGGTCAAAGTGTCGCTTTATATTTGACCGTTTCATCGATGAAATTTTTTCATTGCATATTAGATACATTGCAGAACCTGCAAAGGTGAATTCCTCTGTCCATTTCTGCTGAAAAGTAAAATACTCGTCATGCTTTAATACTCCTCTTCTTCTTTTAGCCATCTTCTTCGATAAAAGGGTTTCTGCAATTAGTTAGCCAACTACTTTATTAAAAGGAAGGAAAGTGCAGTTCAATTTAATTAGAAAATTTGAAGTTAAATACCAACAAGGGCTGTCCCCTTCTCCAGCTGTGAAAACAAAAAGAAAGAAAAACATCCAATTTAAGCTATTTTATTAATCAAAAAACAAGACTTAACGGGGCACTATAGTACTGATATAACTGCACACATACATATTAAACTCCTTTACACTAAGAAAATTGATGAAATAAAGAGAGAAAAATTCAGGGAAGAATACTTTTCCTCTCCCTCTCTCAAGTTAGGCAACAGGAGAAGAAAAAGCTGCCGGCCTGCTGGTTAAGCCATTTGGCCACATAAATTAAGTAGGAGATCAGGAGATAACAGAAAATAACATGACTTGTGTGCAGGCATTAGTAAGTAGTGGGGGAGGAGGGTACCTTTTTATGGAAAACTGGCCAGGACACATCACACACATTTCCTGGTACAGGTGTTTATCAGTGCTGCCTACTCAATCATTCTGTATCAACTACTGGGGAGAAATGCTTCTCACTAATGAAGCATATGTAAAGATGTAATCTGACTATAGTTCCCCTTTAAGAGCAGGTAGAAAAGTTAAAAACAATAACAGTCCCACAAATAGGGAGTGCAGACCCCATGAATAGAGGTAACAAATAAGGCAGTGTCCTCACTGAAAAATCAATATAGCAGCAGAATAGGTAAAACAAGTGAGACCGTTCCAGGGATGGATTGCAAATGTATAAATACACTGAGATAAAGCCGTGAAAATCAGAGGCAGAGGGGTAACAAACAAAGCAATGTCCTCACTGAAAAATAAATATAGCAGCAGAATAGGTAAAAAAAAGTGAGACAGGATTGTAAATGTATATATGCACTGAGATAAAGCCATGTAAATCAGAGGCAGAGGGGTAGAGAATGTAGACAAAAGTGATCAATCACTATACAGAATCCCAAGATGTCAGTAACTGGTGTGGAAAGAGTAAAAGGAGGGCAGGAGGAGGAACACACAGCACACCTACCAAGTTGAACTAAAGACCAGGATTCATCTCGCACGGCAATATCAATGAGGGAGCCTTCTAGCTTAGAAGATAGTCACGGTACTGAAAGGTACGTGACACGTGACGCACAATGTCATGCGTAAACTGTTAGTTACTGTGCCGTGGTTCGTCTGTCAGTGCTCACAGTGTGCGCTCCTATAACAGCGCCTGAAAAAAAATTGACTTTATGGCTCCTGCAGAAACAGCCATATCTGGCCCGCAAAAGAGCCAGATATGTCTCGAGAGCCATACGTTGCCGACCCCTTGTATAATAAATGTTTGTGTTTATTAGCATTCACTTAACTCAGTCATGGCCAAGAGGTCATCGTGAACTATAAGGTTAGATACTCAGACCTGACTCAAGACAAAACTAACCAGTCAGAACATTAGCTTTGACAAACTTTGAAGCCCTGTGTAACTATGAGATAATTAATTCTCTGTATGGAATGTGGCCAAACAAAATAGAAAGGCAATTTAGTGTTATCATAGACTCAATTAGAGAATAGGGAGTTGAGGGAGAAAAAAGAAAAGTTAACAGGAAGAGAAATTAATCTGAAGGGAGAGGCATTTGACCAAGTTTGGGCCAAAATAATCATTCTTTCCCTCTAGGCTCTAGTTCCATGATTTTTAAAAGATTCTTATTGATTCTAATAAATAATTAAGTTATTCTTGATAATTTTATTTTAAAAACTGATTAACTTAAGCTAACTAATGACATTTGGTTCATGTGGGAACTAATTAATACAAAATGGTGGCCCATAAGTTTTCTAAAATTATATATTTTTGGTTTTGTTTTGTTTTTAACAAAACTTTCAAAATACAAAAGGGGTGTTTTTTTTGTCATTGTACTTATTTTTTAAACCTTTCTCTGTCTACCTAGGTTCATGATGAATAAAGATCAAGTCGCTCTGATTGGTCAGGTGTTTGAATCATATGTTTCAGAATTCCATAAGAATGAAGTCTTACAGATCCTGAAAGAAAAAGATGAAGATACTCACTATCCTGTAGTGGTTGATGCTATGACTCTTTTTGAGACGAACATGGAAATTGGGGAATATTTCAATGCATTCCCCACTGAGGTACTCCCTATTTTTGATAGTGCCTTAAAAAGGGCAGCCCTGACAATTCTGCAATCTCTTTCACAACCTGGGGAATTTTGTATGAAGCAGAATCTTCATGCCAGGATATCAGGTGAGTATTTATCTTCCCCAGTGTTTCTCCAATTGGTGATCTTTCTTAGCAGGAATTTTTATGTTCTGGCTTTCTAATACATTGCAAAAATCCACTAACAAAGGGATGTCTCCACCCCCTCAGTATCCATCACGGTGCATAGTTAAGAAATATTTATTGAATTTAAATTATAATTGAAATGACTATTTTATAAAAAAGATTTGGGAAGTTTAATGGTGTTCTTTGTTATTATTTTAAGATAAGGGATGGATAGCATTCTATGGCATTTATACCATCAATCATAATTATTGATTATTTTATTCATGAGAACTGGGTTAGAAAAGAGACTCATATTTTCCAAAATCAGGTTGGGATGTATAGTCTGATAAAGGCTGTCTCTCCTTCTTCTTCTTTTTTAATTTGTTTGTTACATTAAAGTTCCCAGGTATTTCCCTCTTTACCAAAAAAAAAAAAAAAAATCTATATAAAACTGTCTTACTTGTTTCTGTTTATCACTTCTGGAAGTGGACCTTTAAAAGTTATTCTTTAAACAGTATATCTGTTGCTGTATACAGTGTTTCTTGGTGCTATTCATTTCATTCTTCATAATTTTATGAAGGCCTTTTTAAAAAAATTAACCTCATTATTTCTTTTGCTACATTAGGTTAAAAGATAGCTTTCTTTCAACATTAAAATAGCTAGCTAGACCATTTATTAAGCACTTGATATGTATAGGCCTTGTGTAAAGCACGGGCATACAAATACAAGTAAGCAAGACAGCCCCCTGAGGAACTTATATTCTAATGAGGGAAGACTACATATAACAGGGAATCAGGTAGGAGTGGGATGGGTACTCACACAAGATGCAAGACAGTTGTTGAAGACATAGAGGAGTCTAGAAATAAAATGAGCACTGCTGAGGGTCCTGTGGAAATGCTGGTTTCCAGTGGGACATTGGGGCTTACCATAGCCCCTGGCACAGAGTCAAGTGGGGGAATCATTAGTTAGGAAAGTGGGACTTAAGGGTGGAGATTTCCCCAGGGTATGAAGGAGGGTAGTGAAGAGGTGGAAAAAGAGACCAGAAGTTTCTGTAGGCATCCTGGAAAGAATCTTGAGTTTCAGGATCTGACATTAGCTAACCTTAGGCAAATCATGTTGGTTCCCTTGGCCCCATTAACCTCATCCATGAAATACGGGGCCAGATTAGGTCAACTCTTAAATGTTATCATCTATGATAGAAAGAAGGTGATGTAGAGGAGACATGGGAGAGGTTTCTGAAATTGGGTCAGTGGAAGAGGATAGAAGAATGAGATTCTCTCATTTATCCAAGAGCTCCTGGAGTTTTTGAACAGAAGAGGGACGTGGTCATTCTGGTGCTTTAGGAATATCACTTTGGCAAATTGTATAGGGGGTGGATTGCATCAAGAAGAAAAGTCGCATGTTGTCTGATTTGCACTAGGTTTTGGGATAGTAGATTTCTCAGTGTTGCGAGAAAGAATAGAGAGGATCCAATGGCATGATATTCTAGAGAGAGTTGGTCCAAGAGGGATGGGAAGCCCTCAAGAGTAAAATTCTGAAAACACAAACTGAAATGATTCCAATGAAGAAAATAGAGGGAGCTTTTTAACGAGACTCATGCAGATAGATGGGGAATTCATGAAGAACTGCTCTGTGAGGACTGGTTAAAGGAACTCGGGATGTTTAGGCTGGAAAAGAGAAGGCTTTGGGAGAGGGATATGATAGTTATGGGACGTACTCTTGTGGAAGACTGATGAAAGTTGTTATTGTTCAGTCATTTCAATCATGTCCAACTCTTTTGTGACCCCATTTGAGATTTTTTTGGCAAAGAGGCTGGAGTGGTTTGCCATTTCCTTCTCTTTTTGAAAGGGCACTTCTCTGTACTGCTGGCTGGATGAAGCTTGATTACATCTGGATCTCCTTTTGTGTTGGATTTGACTGTATTTGGTCAGTAGTTTGAGAATCATGATGAATTTTGTTCATGTAGTTGGGAGGTTTTTAGAAACAAGGAACAGTGAAAAAAGTAGAAGAGTAATCACACACTAATCTCAAGTCCCAAATATTTTACAGCCTCAACTGTAAGGAGTTTGGTGTAATGAAAAGATTTAGAATTAGAGATCTTCAGAGCATACTGTCTTCCACATTAATTTATTTATAGTTTTATTTCAGGGTTTTGGTTTTATATGAATATTGTGTTGCAATAGTAACCAATATGGAAGTATATTTTGCATGATAATACATGTATAATCTAGTTCCTTAACTGTAAAATGGGAACACCCTGGAGAAAGAAATGGCAAACTACTCCATTATCTTTGTTAAGAAGACACTATGTGTGGACTTTGTCCACAGTAGCACATACAGTCTGACATGACAGAACAGTTATGTGCCAAGTGCTGTGAATTCACCTAAAAAGAATGAAATAGTCCCTATTTTCAAGGAACTTAAATTCTACTGAGACACGTATGGGTAGAATAAATACAAAATAAATACAAAGTTGCTAAGAGGGTGTGACATGGGGATCAAGAAAGGCTTTCACAGAGAAGGAGGAGCTTGATTTGAAGGAAATGAGGATAAGGATGAGGTTGTATCGAGATGGGGAAGTGGCAAGGAGAGTTCTTGTTGGGTATGAAGATGGCCTGCAGGAGCCTGGGATGAGTGCAAGATGAATGTCTCCTGAAACAATACATGTTTGTTTCATTTAAAAGATAAATACATGTTGGGCGAGTTTACTAAAGGCAGGGAAATGTTGCTAAATAAAATGTGACACAGTGTTACAATTGTAAAAAGATTGTTCTAGGATGTTATGTTAAACCTGTTGTTGCCACTTGGACGCTGGTCAATTGAATGGGAGTTAGAAGGGCCCATCTGTGGTGTTTGCAAGTTGTGCATCTCTGAGAAAGCCACTTCATTGTGAAGTTTTTTCATCAGTAAAATGGGGATAATTGTGTCTACTTCACAAGATTGCTGTGAAGCTAAAATATGATAATGAATATCAAGTATTTTGTAAGCCATAAATTGCTTGGTGAGTGTCAGTTAAGATGATGATGAAAAACCTCTAAGTTCCTTTTTAAGTCAGATTGTGTGATCCTCTGTGAAAGGTACTGAAATGTAAAGAGATCAGAGAAGCAAATGGGGGAAATGACATTTATATGTTATCTAAAATGATGGATGTACTTCTATCATTAGCACACAAGATAAAACTTAAGAAATGCCTGTAATTCCTCCATCCTGATAGCCCGAATGCCAGAGTATTAACAGTTTTTATATTCAGCTCTTATGATGGCTTCATGTCTGACCTTGAAGATTTGACATTTTTCTGCCTCATTGTAGAATCTGAAGAATATATGCAATTAGACAGTAGGATTAGAATGAATTAATGTTCATCACAGCCTTCTTATTTGAGGGCTTTTTGTGTGTGAGAGAGAGATCAGTTTTTCATAATATATTTCAGTACCTTTCCTTAATAAATTTAAAGTAAAACTGAGACCCAAGTCGTAACAAGAAACATCTGAAAATTCAAAAAGTCTTTAACTTAATTAGCATTAGCTTGCTTTAATATAATTCCTTCATTACACAAAATATAATAAACTGATCAAATCTAAAAATGAACGTATAAAAATGACCTAGAGGAGCATGAACCCACACATTGGAACAAAACACTTTGTTTCATTTAAAATTCCACATGTGTAAATTGAATGTCAGTCAAATTTATTCTACAGTTTAAAATGTTCTTATATTGGGCATGAAAGTTATATCCATTTTACAGATAAAACTATACAGAAGAAACTGAAATACAAAAAGATGAATTGAGTCATCAACGATTGATTAGATTACACTTTCAAATTTTAAAAAATTAATCATATTTTGTTTTTACTTCTACCTTTCCCACCATATCCTTCTCCTTCATTGTACACCAAAGCACGTTTAAAACAGAAGGAAAAAAAGTGAAACAGAACTAATCCGTGTAGTCCTGGGACTCCCTCCCCTTGCCAAGCTGAGCCTTGTGTGAGAGAGAGGAGAGCAGAGGGTCTGGGTACCGCCTCCCCAGGAAGTGCAGTGCGCTCTGATTGGCCCTTAACATAGAGAGGAGAAACCTGGGGCACACAACTAATAGTCACCAAGTAGAATTTGACTGGCTCCGGTCACATGCTGACCAGCTGGTAGCTATTATAGGTGTTGGAGGCAGGTGAAGAGTAGACAAAATGTACTTCCTAGCTACAGGAAGTGTGTGGTCCTGGACCGACATCACCTGAATCTGAGTGAGTCCTGACTCAGACACTTTCTCTAACTGGGATTCTGGGTAATTCATTTAACTGCTTTCAGTTTCCATTTCCTCATCTATAAAGTGGGTATAATAAAAGCTCCTATTTCACTAGGTTGTTGTGAATTTCAAATGAGATAATGTGTAAAGTGATTTACAACCCTTAAAGTAGAACATAAAGACCAGTTGCTGTTCTTCTTCTTCATCATCATGTTCTGTAGACATAGGCTGTGCCATTTGGATGGATGCCTCTCACAAACTTCATTCTTGGGTCCCACATAGGGCCTGTCACAAGTATGGCTGGGCTGGTGGGAAAAAAACATTAATTCAAAATGGACAACTACAAGGTAGACCAAAAAGAAAGATAAAGCTAAAGATAGGAAAGCCAAAATGAGAGATTTGTAAAAGTCACAACACCCCACCCCCACCCCACCCCAATGAAACTGAAATATCATGCAGAGAGTGAAAAAAACTCTAAAAGGCCTCTGCTCTAAAGGCATCCCCTAAGATGGGCACAACCTAGAAAACAGCACCTGTGCCTTCCAGATGTCCCCACAGAAGAAGGGGTCTGGGCCCAAAAGGCAGGCACACTCAGAAGGATATGGGAGAGGGGCCAGCTGGGTAGCTCAGTGGATTGAGAGCCAGGGAATATCCTGGGGAATTCTAAGAAGATGGGCAGCGTAGAAGCAGCTAGGCTCCAGACCTCCGTAAAGCCCTTCACCACCAATCAAGAACAAAGAGCTCCGAGGGAACAGAAAACCAAATCTGACTACACAACAGAGCTGGGGGATCCTCCAGCTGAACCCAACTTAAAAGGGGGGAAGGGGGAAGAAGAGAAAAAAAAAAGCCTGAATTCTTGGAACTCTCAGGTGGGAAGGGAAAGAAAGGAGGAAGATCCCAGATCCCCTCCTCTACCTAATGTGCTGAGTCTCCAGCAGATCTGGGTGGGTAGGGGCACTAGTCTAAGATAGTGCCTCTCTGGCACAGCTGTGCCAAACTCAAGGCTCTGATCACAGACAGCAGGGAGGCTGCTGGGGGAGAAACCCAGAGAGGGTGAACATACCCTCCAGCACAACCCTCCATCTGTGCTGCTCCCACCCTTTTCTCTCTAGGTTTTGACCTTAGGGCACTCCTAGCTATGCAGATCAACTACACCTGGGCTTAATCCTATCAGCACAGCCGACTGGAAGTCTTCAGAGGGCAGGGAAGCTCCAACAACCCTCACCCACAGACTACAGGGAAAGTAGCCCAATTCACTTCTTTAGCTTTTACCACCAGCTGGGGAAAATCTGGCTTCAGGTCCCACTAACCTAATTAATCAACAAAACAGAAGAAGCCCTCCCAGGGCTGAATAGCCCAAACCCACAGATAAAAAAAATGATCAGAGGATCAAGATTACAGCCAATTACAGAGGAGAAAGAAGGAAAAAATATGAGTAAACAAAAGAAAAAAGAAACCACAATTGACTGCTTTTATCCAGAAATTGAACAAACAGAAAATGGATCAGAAGAAGATAAAGGAACACCAAGAAAAAACATAAAACTTCAGTGAAATGGCTACAAGCTTTGGAAGAACTTAAAATCAGTTAACTCAAGAACTCAGAAAACAATCAACAGAGGCTGAAGACAACTGGGAAAAGGAAATACATGCTCTAAAACAAGACAATAATCTCTTAAAAGCCCAAATTGACCAGCTGAAAAAACGAAGCAAAGAAGGTGAAAGTTGATCTACAAAGAAAAGCAGACCAGAAGGAGAAGGATGAGCAAAAAGCCAGGAATTGAGAGCCAGGCCTAGAGATGAGAGGTCCTAGGTTCAAATCTGGCCTCAGACACTTCCTAGCTGTGTAACCCTGGGCCAGTCACTTGACCTCCATTGTCTAGCCCTTACCACTCTTCTGCTTTGGAGCTAATACTCAGTATTGACTCCAAGATGGAAGGTAAGGGTTTAAAAAAAGAAGAAGGAGGAGGAGGAGGCGGAGGAGGAGGAGGAGGAGGATCTGGGAACCTGAGGCTAAAAGAGGCTGCCCCAAAGGCCCTCTCCTAGAGAAAAGTCCCTTCAAAAATCTGCTTCCCCCACTCCTGTAGTCCACTCTGCATCACAACTGCTTGAACACATGGATTGATGCAGACATGATTGGGGATGTAGACTTGAAACTACCACACCAATGCAACTATCAACAATTTGGAAATAGGTCTTGATCGATGACACATGTTAAAACCAGTGGAAATACGTGTCGGCTATGAGGAAGGAGGTTGAAGGGGGAAAGTAAGAACATGAATCATGTAACCATGGAAAATTTTTCTTAAAAAAAAAAAATCTTCTCCCAAAGCTAACAAATGATACGTTGCCAAGCGTCAGATAAGATGATCTGTGATTTCAAACAAACAAAAAACTAAATCAAAAATAAACTAACCAATATATGGGAAAGTCTGAAATTACATCCAGTGTTTGATACCCCCATTCCCCTACCTCTTCAGAGGCAGGAGTCAGAATCTCCTTCCTTTGGGACAAGCTTGGTTGTTATAATTTTCCTTATTTGGTTCTGGGGCATGTTGTTCTTTCCTTGACATCATCGTAGTTATTGTTTATGTTTTGACATCATCATAGTTATTGTTTATGTTGTTTTCCTGGTTCTACTTATTTCATTGTGCCTGGCTCTGTATTTTTTCACACTCCTCCGTATTTATCATATTTTTTTATCTTTTATCAGTTTGCTGAGTATGAAGTACAATCTCAGGTATACTGGATATTAATTTATACTCCATGTTCTTTTTCTGCTAAGTTAAAAAAGGTTTGCTCAGAGAGCTTCATGATTGCTGATTCCACTGAAGGAAATCAAATTTCCAGAAGTGGTGAGATTGTTTTTTATTGGGAGATAATTTCTATATTGTAACTTCTGGTGGTTCTGTTCCCCCTTGGTTTTATGCTCTGACCAATAGTTTCTTTTTTCCTCTTTCCTAGGCCATTTAGTCATTTTTTTCTCCTTGATTTTATTAAGCATGTGCCATGTGCCTTGCTTTAATAATAATTTCATCCTTCAAAAGGTAGAGGAAGCAACAAGTGGAAATTCTGTTATAGAGCCAATTATAACAGCGAATAAAATGGTTGCTAGGATGAAAATGATGGGAACCCCAGGATACGTGATCATTCCCTCCTAGAATCTGTGATGAAGGAAAGAAAATCTAGATATAGTCTGGCATGCACTCTCAATTTAGGGAAAGCAGATTTCAAATGTTCAAAGGAAAGATAGAATCCCAATTTCAAAAAGGGGAAAAGAACAGAGTCTCTCTTTCATATGCTAGAAAAATATACTTTGTTACTTGGGAAAATTCTAGAACAAATTGTTAATAAGATGGTTGGTGAATAGAAAGGAAGCAGAAGAGCCAACATGGCTTCATCAAGAATTGAGTCATGCCAAACAATCATTTTTTGATACAAGTAACTAAATTAGTGGAAGGAAATGTCACAGTTATAGTTAACCCAGATCTTAGCCAAACTTTTTTTTTTTAAACCCTTACCTTTGGCTCCGAGGCAGAAGAGTGGTAAGGGTAGGCAATGGGGGTCAAGTGACTTGCCCAGGGTCACACAGCTGGGAAGTGTCTGAGGTCAGATTTGAGCTTAGGACCTCCCGTCTCTAGGCCTGGCTCTCAATCCACTGAGCTATCCAGCTGCCCCTGAAATAAGAATTGGAAAAGAAATGGATGAAACACTGTCCACCTCCTCATAATGAAGGTGATGGACTCAAGTTGCAGATTGACATTTTTTTTTCAGATATGACCCAGGAATTAGGGGATGGGGTTGGGTGAGTGGGGGGTGGGGTGGTACAACAAGGTGGCTTAGTGAATTAAGAGCCTGGCCTAGAATAGGAGGTCCTGGGTTCAAATCTGCTCTCAGACACTTCCTGGGCACCCCCATTGCCTAGCCTTTACTGCTTTTCTGCCTTGGAATCGATACAGTGTAGTGATTCTAAAGTGGAAGGTAAGAGTTGTTTGTTCCTTTTTTTAGAAAGAGATAAAGAGTTTTGGAATGAAAATTAACAGATTGGAACAAGAGATAGAAAATCTTACCCAGATAACAGATTCCTAAAAATTATAGTGAACCAAATAAAAGTTAATGACCACATGAGGCAGTAAGAAATATTAAAGCAAAGTCAAAAGGTTGAAGAAAATGTAAAGTATAATATAAATAACTGATCTAGAAAACAGATCATATAGAGAAACTTTAAGAATCATTGAGTTACCTTTTAAAAGAAATGACCCAGGAAAAAAAGAGACTGGATATATTTCAAGAAATCACAAAAGAAAATTGCATATTAGACTCTTGGAACACTAGGACAAAGTAAAAAAAAGAAAGACTCTATTGATCATCTAGGAAGGAACCTCAAAAAGAAAACTAAGAATGTCATAGCCCAAATCCAGAGTTTCTCAGCAAAAGAAAGTACTGTAAGCAATCATGAAGAGTTTAAGTCCTAAGAAACCATAATCGGGGATCACATCCAAGTTAGCAGCTTCGACCATAAAGGAGCAGAGAGTATGGGATACAATGCCCCCAAAAAAACAAGACAAAGGCCTATAAGCAAGAATAATTCATCTAGCAATTCAATATAACCTTACAATGAAATAGAATGAAACAGAAAGCTTCCCAACATTCTTGATGAAAAGACTACCTCTCTAGCCCAAGCCACAGTGAGATGTCTCCCAGAAACTTAAAATGTAAGCACAGAAGTTAAGAGAAACATAAAAAGATAAATACAAGTGAGCAATCAAAAAAGAC
This sequence comes from Gracilinanus agilis, assembly GCF_016433145.1. Taxonomy (NCBI): domain Eukaryota; kingdom Metazoa; phylum Chordata; class Mammalia; order Didelphimorphia; family Didelphidae; genus Gracilinanus; species Gracilinanus agilis. The sequence continues at coordinate 371,825,899 of NC_058133.1, read as the reverse complement.
TTTATAAGGGGGAAATGAGAGTGAGGGGTAGGGAAAAGGATGTTGCAAGAGTTCTCTGAGAACCATAACAGCAGCAGGGGGCATAGAAAGAATCAAAAAAAGGCCTGGGATTGGTTTCTGTTATATTTTGTTTATCTTAAAAGGAGAAAGCAAAGGAGTTTGGGAATACATTAAGAAAGAAGAGGGGAGGGGGCAGTTAGATGGCTTAGTGGATAGACAGCCAGGCTCAGAGACAGGAGGTTCTAGATTTAAATCTGGTCTCAAATACTTCCTAGTTCTGTGATCCTGGGCAAGTCACTTAACCCCCACTGACTAGTTCTTGTAACCCTTCTGTCTTAGAACTAATATTACAACAGAAGATAAGGGTTTAAAAAGAAAAAAAAAGGAAGGGGTGCCGGATAGAGAGAGGCTTATTTTATTATTGAGACTGCAAAAGTATGAGTTTATATAAAAGAAGGTGAAAGGACGTGGTATCTCTTGAGCCTCACTTTGAATCTATAAAGTGAGCAGAACCAGAACAATTTATAGTATAATAACAAGTGTAAAAACAACTATTTTGAAAGACTTGGAAACTGATCAACATGATGATTAAACATGATTCTAGAGGATTCTGGAGTCAGAGGACTGGAGTTCAAATCTCACTTCTGATGCTTACTACCTGTGTCAAAAAAAATGTTTTAATAATCTCCCAAGGCCTTTCCCTGAAAGTGGTTAAACTCCATAGCCTCTGAGGTAGGTCCCTTCCAGCTTTAGATTTATTTTTTTCTATATTAATACTTTTTTTTAACATTTATTAATATTCATTTTTAACATGGTTACATGATTCATGCTCCTCCTTTCCCCTTCAACCCCACCCCCGCACCCCCCCTACCCATGGCCGATGCGCATTTCCACTAGTTTTGTCATGTGTCCTTGATCAAGACCAATTTCCAAATTGTTGGTAGTTGCATTGGTGTGGTGGTTTCGAGTCCACACCCCCAATCATGTCCACCCCAACCCATGCGTTCAAGCAGTTGTTTTTCTTATATGTTTCCTCTCCTGCAGTCCTTCCTCTGAATGTGGGTAGCATCTTTACCATAAATCCCTCAGAATTGTCCTGGGTCATTGTATTGCTGCTGGTACAGAGGTCCATTACATTC
>NC_058133.1:371725760-371819760 GCF_016433145.1 Gracilinanus agilis | reverse complement strand
AGTTGATCCGTGGTTGCAGGCCCAGCTCTCTTGCCTTTCTGAATATTGTATTCCAAGCCTTACGGTCTTTTAGAGTGGAGGCTGTCAGATCCTGTGTGATCCTGATTGGTGCTCCTTGATATTTGAATTGTCTCTTTCTGGCTTCTTGTAAGATTTTTTCTTTTGCTTGAAAGCTTTTGAATTTGGCAATAATATTTCTAACCGATTTCTTCTCTGGGTCGAATGTGGTGGGTGTTCTATGAATCCTTTCGATGTCTATATTGCCCTCTTGTTGTAGGACTTCAGGGCAATTTTGCTGAATAATTTATTTTAGTACGGAGTCCAGGTTTCTATTAATTTCTGGTTTTTCTGGAAGGCCAATTATTCTCAAATTGTCTCTTCTAGACCTGTTTTCTTGGTCTGTCACTCTCTCATTGAGATATTTCATGTTTCCTTCTATTTTTTCAGTCTTTTGACTTTGTTTTATTTGTTCTTGTTGTCTTGAGAGATCATTAGCTTCCAGTTGCTCAATTCTAGCCTTTAGGGATTGATTTTCGGCCCCAATCTTCTGGTTTTCGGCCATAATCTTCTGGTATTCCTTTTCAATCTGGTCATTTCTGGTGTTCAATTTGCTTATCAGTTCATTTGGTTTCTGAGCCTCACTTTCCAGTTGCAAGATTCTACCTTTTAAACTGTTATTTTCTTGCCAGATCTCTTCCATTTTCCTCAAAATCTCAGTTTTGAACTCTTCCATAGCTTGTGAGGAGTTTTCCTTATTTGAGGAGGGTCCAGATGCTTGTTTGTTCTCCTCCTCTGTTTGCTCGGTTGTCTGGATTCTCTCTGTGTAAAAGCTGTCGAGTGTTAAAGACTTTTTTCTTGTTATTATTATTCTTTCTCTCCTGAACTTCCTGTGACTGAGTAGCCATCATTAGCCCAGCAGCTTCTCAGATTTATCCTCGCGCTCAGTGTCTGTTCGTGGTCTTTTGGTTCCTGAGGTCTGAGTTCTGGTTTTTTCCAAGGTCAAGCCCCCTGGTGGACCCCCTTGCTTGATCCTCTGCTGGAGGTTTCTTTACAAGTCTCAGGGCGCTGCTTCCACAGTCGTATACCCGTCTGCACTGGTTCCCCACTCAGGTTTTCAGAGCTTTAGTTCCTGGCTGTGTCTGCCTCCACCCATGCCTGCGCCCAGCATCCACTCTCTGCTCCCGCGCTTAGATTTCGTGTGCGTTTTTTGACTTAATGGGGTCCTGAGTCTTGCTGCTCTCAGGAACAGGTCCCGGAGCTGCTGATGACTCGATGGGTGCCCCAAACTTGCTCTATTTCTTTTTAGCTGGGTTCGGAGCTATAGATGAGTGTGGAGGGGGTGGGGGTGGGGCGGTTGCTCAGCCCGCGATTAAGTGAGAGCCCTTTATAGCCTGGAAATGTCTCGATTCCACGTACCTTCCACGCTGTGCCCTGTTGTGGGGTTCCTCCGTTCGTCTGGACTTGTTTTTATGTCCCCTTGAGGAGTTTTGTGTGTTTCGGTCAGGAGAGGTTAAGAGCTGCTTCTTACTCTGCCGCCATCTTAACCCGGAAGCCCCAGCTTTAGATTTAAGATTCTCAGAACCATTTGAGAAGCTCCCATTCCAGAGAGCTGATCCTTGGCCCTTTTGGCAGGGGTAGATGACTAGAAATGTCATCTTTAGGAGAGAAACGGGTTTCTGAAAAGATAATGGTACAAAGAATAGAGAAAGAAGAGCTCTGGGATGAAGGAAAAATCTGACTACAGTGGAACAGGGATTCCAGAAGGCACTGTCAAAGGAGGCTAGTAGAAGGGATGAATGAGGGACGGTACATTTTGAATTCAAGGCTTGTAAAAGTTAGGTAAGGGAACCTGGTTTAAGCAGTGGTTAAGGAGAACTCAAATGGAGAAACTTTGTGGGAAACAAAAATGGGGCTTCAGGAGTCAATGTTACATATAGAATATTGGCCAATTTGAGAAATCCTGATTCATTTGTATTTTTTTTTCATTTTTATTTTTTCCTTTCTTCTGTTATAAAAATTATGAGAAGTTATCATTGGATTAGTAATGAAGATTTTTCAGATATTTTGGAAAACAGTTTTTATTAAACATGTTTTTCATTTTAGTGTCAATCAGCTGTTATATTTGAGGACATTTAGTAACTATTTGAAAATTATTTTTAAAAATGTTATTAACTCCCACACTCCAGTGGAAAGCCTGGGGAACAAAAGGAAGGTAGGTAACTAAGACTACTAGAACTGTTAAGTTGTGTTGACATTACTTATTCTAATTAGGTTAAATAAGCAACAGGCACTATTCTGAGGGGTTCAAACAAAGAGATGACATCCCACCTAGAAGTAGTGTGAATGTTAGAACAGGATTCTTTTCAAAGAAAAGTTCTGGGCCTTGTGGTGTTTCCACTGAATTGTATTATAAAAAATAGCAATGTAGGCTTAACTGAATTAACAACATTAACAACATGCTGAGATGTTTTCAGCAATCTATGAATGCCAGAGACAACAGTAAAAAATAGAGTGAATGTTGAATGAAAAATACTTTGAGGTTTTTTCTCTCTCATTCTATCTTGCTACTCTCTTCTTGCCACTTCTTTCTTCCTTCCTTCCTTTTTTCTCTTTTTCTTTTGCCTCCTACATTCTTAAGTATATGAAGCCCTGTAGCTCTCTTCAGTCTCATTTGCCTTTGGTTTCTGAAGGATACAGAAACAAGCTTTTTAAAGGGAAAGGTGATGTCAAGGGTTAACCTGTAAATTTATGCAAGTTTTTTTCCGCTTAGTAAAAAACATGCAATCAAATTTATGCAGGAACTGTCAATTTAAAATTTTAAAAAACAATAGCTTTTAAGAACATTGAGTGCCATTTTCGTATTCTAAGTGTCAATAGGTTATTACTCAGCTTGATAGTTTAGTGACTGAATCAGTGACTGTTCTAATGTTTGGGGGCATTAAGGAATATACTAGTCTTGGGTAAGGCAGGGGAGATAGATTTGTCAAATTCAGGCTTTGTTCTTTCAAAGGTAGCAACTCTCCCTTGCAGAATTCTAATATTTGTTTTAGGTTGTAATCTTTTTAGATTCTGTGTTCAGCTTTTAAAAATAAAAAGTTCAAGTGTTCTTTCTATTCTTAGTGAAATTGATTGTATGACTCCTTAAATTGATTCTTAAGCAAAATACAAAGAAGTTTTTGCTTGAAAGAGATCTAAAGAATAGTGTACTTTTCATGTATGGTAAGACATCACAAGGTAACGTGACTGTCGCTTCTCTTTCCTTATTAGGTCTGCCTGTCTGTCCTGAATTGATGAGGGAGCATATTCCTAAGACCAAAGATGTGGGCCACTTTTTATCTGTCACTGGGACAGTGATTCGTACCAGTCTGGTCAAGGTCCTGGAGTATGAACGGGATTACATGTGTAATAAGTGCAAACATGTTTTTGTGGTTAAAGCTGACTTTGAGCAGCATTATACATTCTGCCGTCCATCGTCATGCCCCAACAAAGAAGGCTGCAATTCCTCTAAATTCACTTGTCTCTCAGGTTCATCATCCTCTCCTACACGTTGTAGAGATTATCAAGAAATAAAAATTCAGGAACAGGTAAGAAAACTTGGAAATGTGGGACAAAAGGCATAGATTGATTTAAAGAAATAAAATCATTTTTTGCTCTTAATTAAAGCAAAGTTTTCATTGTTTTAAAAGGGAATAGAGAGCTGGGTTCAATTGAGATAATTGGAAAGTACTTAACACAGTGCCTGGCATACAGCAGATGTTATAAAAATGCTGGCAATGATGATGAAGATGATGATACTGATCTGGGTTCAAGTCTAGCCTCAGACATTTATTAGTGATATAATTATGATTTGGCCTTAGTTTCTTCATCTTTGAAATGAGGATAATTGACACCTCATAGAATTATTTTGAGGGAAAAAAATAAGATAATACATGTAAAGCATGTTTTTAATCACTTATTAAGTGCTTACTGTGTGCGAGGCACTTAGGCTGGGGATCCAAGGAAAGGCAAAAACAGTCCTTGACCTCAAGGCACACTTTTAAAGTGGAGACAATATGCAAATAATATCAAATGAGATATAGAGTATAAATTGAAGGCAATCTCAAAGGGAAAACACTGGGATTCAGGGGAAAGGTTTCTTGCAAAAGATTGGATTCTAGCAGAGACTTGAAGGAAAGTCTTTGGCAGATGTTAAAGAGAGCTCTCTAAATATCCATTATTATTATTATGGTATATCACAGCCATTTCTGCAGAGTTTTTATCTCTCCCTGTAAGACTGTAAACTCTTTGAGGGAATCAGTTAATCATCAGGCATTTACTTAGTACTTGTTAGGTGCCAGGGATACATCCCATCCCCAAAATTAAAACATTCCCTGCCCTCATGTAGCTTACGGTATTCTTTGAAAAAAGAATGTTTAAATAGTAATTCATCTACAACTTTAGTAAACTCCAAGACCTTCATTAGGTATGATTTTCCCCTCTTTTATTCCCACTTAACCTAGTTCAGGTGGTCTTCCCTTCTCAACTAAGGTAGTATAATCATTTCCTAACTTGTCTTTCTGCCTTCAGTGTGTCCCTTCTATAATGTATCTTTTAATTTCTTCCTAAACAGCTTTGGTAGTGTTGTTTTTTTTTTCTGATAATTTTTAAAAGGGAAAGTGAATTTAACTTCTCATTTCCCATTGAATAAAGCATAAATTCCTGCTCTTGGTGTTAAAGATTCCCTATAAACTAGATCCAGCCTACATTTCTGGCCTGATGTCATACCATGTTCCTTAATCTGTCCTGTATACTCCTTTCAAGTCCTGCTCTTGCATATCCTACCCCCTGCCTGTGATGAACTCTTCCTTCTGAACCTAAAATTCTTCAGAGCCCCTTTCTTAGACTTCTTTCTTATATATATTTGTTCCTGTTCTTTCTCCCCTCCCCAGTTAATTTGGCATCTCTTTATTTTGTATTTTTTATTTTTTTGGAGAGTGTGTAACTTCTTTTTTTTCTTAATCTTTAAAATTTTTAATTAATTAATTTGGGGTATTTACCCATGGATACAAGATTCATGTTCTTTCCCTCCCCTCCCCTACCCCCTTCCCATAGCCAATGCACAATTCCACTGGGTTTTTACATGTGTCAAGACCTATTTCAATACTATTGATATTTGCACTAGAGTGATCGTTTAGAGTCAAAATCCCCAATCATTTCCTCATTGACCCATGTGATCAACCAGTTGTTTTTCTTCTGTGTTTCCACTCTCAGAGTTCTTCCTCTGAATGTGGGTAGCGTTCTTTCTCATAAGCCCCTCCGAATCATCCTGGGTCATTGCATTGCTGCTGGTACAGAAGTCCATTACATTCTATTGTACCACAATATATCAGTCTCTGAACAATGTTCTTCTGGCTCTGCTCCTTTCACTCTGCATCAGTTCCTGGAGGTCTTTCCAGTTCACATGAAATTCCTCCAGTTTATTATTCCTTTGAGCACAATAGTATTCCATCACCAGCATATACCACAGTTTGTTCAGCCATTCCCCAATCAAAGGGCATAACCTCGTTTTCTGATTTTTTGCCACCACAAAGAGCACAGCTATAAATATTTTTATACAAGTCTTTTTCCCTATTATCTCTTTGGGGTACAAACCCAGCAGTGGTATGGCTGGGTCAAAAGGTAGATAATCTTTTAATGCCCTTTGGGCATAGTTCCAAATTTGGCATCTCTTTAGGAACAGAGACCATATCATATTTTAGTATCTCTAATATCTATTGCAGTGCCTCTCACATAGTAGCAACTTGAAAACTGTTGAAACACAGACACCATAAAAAATAATCCTCATCCTTGAAGTCAACTATTATTCATATTAGCCAAATTGTTCTTTAAGAAATACACTCTTGAATTTGAAAAATAAAACTATTGGGATTTAAGTGAAACGACATTTTCCCCCCCTTTCATCATGACCTATGATTTCATTGGTTTAGGAAAATTGCTGGTCTGGAAACTCCCTCCATCAATTTATAATTTTATAGAGTTGCCTCAGTCACTGAATATAGCCAATACACATAAAAGAGTATGTATCAAAGATTCATTACTCAGGACTTCCTGACTCCAAGGCTGACTTTCTAAAATGTAAATCTATTAAATCCTTTTTCTTTTTTTCCCCCTTCTTTTAGGTTCAAAGGCTGTCTGTAGGAAGTATTCCACGATCTATGAAAGTTGTCCTGGAAGATGACTTAGTAGACAGTTGTAAATCTGGTGAGAATTAAGGGGAATTTTCTATTGAATGCATGCCCTTTTGTGCAAAGAACTTTTTATTTTTTAGAAACTTTGAGATTATCACTTTATATTGGGGATGGTGGAAATCAGGAGTGGAGAAGGAGAAGTAGAGGAAAGCTGACCTAGCATCATCAACAACAATAACAATACCTAGCATTTATATAGCACTTGGAGGTTTGCAAAGCACTTTACAGATGTTATTTTATCCTCACAAAAAACCTGGTATTATCCTCATTTTAAAATAAGGAAGCTGAGGCAGTCAAATAGCTAGTTAGTGTCCGAGGCTGAATTTGAACTCAGGTCTTCCTGGCTCCAAGCACTGTCATCTTTCCACCTCGATACCTGGCAGGATACCTTGTAGGTGCTTGATAATCCCTTGTTGATACTGTTGAAATCTTGGCATGCCTCAGAGCAAAGGTTATGGTTGTACATCTCACTTGGAGGTCAGATGAACATTCAAGATAGACTTTGCTTTCTAGGGTTTTAGAATTCCTGTGAGTACATTCCTTATTAAAGGAATATCTTTATGTAATATCTCTTTTTAATTAGTTTAAAAGAAGTCTAGCATTGTCTTCAAATATTTGGAAAAAGAAAATCTTTTAGTACAATAAAGAGGAAGAAAACATGTTTTCAAAAAATCTTGGATTACACCTTAGCAGAGGGCAGCTAGGGAGCACAGTGGATAGAGCACCAGGCCTGGAGTTAGGAGGACTAGGCTTCAAATCTGGCCTGGTTGATACTAACACAGATGATGGGGGTTTCTAAAAAACCCACTAACTATGGACTATATTTTCAAAGAAATAAATTGGAGGATGTTAGTTAAAAGTCATAGTCGTGCCTGAGAGAGTGGATGCTGCTTTGTTGTTCCTTTGCAGCTGTGTCTGAATGCACTCTCACTTATTTTAAATAAACTTCAGTATGTTTTTCGCAGGCCTGTTGGTGATTTCTGATGGGGCTGGATCTATCCGTGTGTATATATAAAGAATGTTTGCTTGATTTGGTGGGGAATGGAACATGAAGAAAGTTCTTTTCAGCTCAGAACTCGACTCAGGGCTGGCAGAGGAATATGCGTCCAGGCCTACCTTCCGGCTAAAAGTGTTAGGAAATGGCCGGTTTTCTTCTCCTTCCTTAGGATCTCCCTCCCCCTGCTCTCTTTAGTCCTGAGGGGGGCAGCCCTGGCTGTGGGGCACAGGCCCGGGAGGATGCTTGGTGCTCCCTGAGGGCCAGCCTCACAGCCTGCCTCTGCTTCTAGCCAGGCACCTCCTTCACCTCCTGGTCCCCGTCCCACATCTGTACATGGAGAGCCTGGCCTGGGCCACTTCTCAGGGCTTCTTTAATCTTAAGAGAGCGATCCTGGCTTCTTCTCCATCCCCTCCCCACCCCATGTTCCAGGCCCGCCTCCTGTCTCTGCAGAGATCCTTCCCTTCCCTGACCAGGCCAGAGACCAAAAGGAAGGCTGTTCTCTTTACTGTGCAACCAGATCATTTACTGTTATAAAGTGAAAGGGGCCGGGGCAGCCCATTAGGTCACACGCTGGGTAGAGCGGTACAGTCTTACCATGCAGAGTACTCTGAGACGATCGTCTTCTTATTCCTCGAAGCTATGGCTTAATGCAGACTAAGATGAGGGAAATTTTCCTGGATGCTACATCATACTCTTCTCATTGAGTTTGCTGGCCACTAAAAGACCCAAATCTTTTTTTTGTTCTTCTCAGAACTGCTATTTAACCACACTTGCTAAATTTAGCCCAATGTTTTACACTAACAGAATTTTTCTAAATTCTTATTCTGTCATCCAGGGTATTAGCTGTCCCTCCTAGCTTTCTATTCACTGCAAATTTGAACGCCTTTATCCAACATCCTTGATAAAAACATTAAAGACCCCAGAAGCAAGTGTAGATCTCTGGTATTTCAGTGGAGACCAACCTCCCAAAGTGAAAGGGAGCCTTTGATGACATTTCCTTAGGTCTGGAAATTCATCTAGTTCTAAATCCATCTAATTAGGCTATTATCATTTTCCTTTGCCCCCATCTTTTCCACAGGAATGGCTTTGTTCAGAAAAAAAAAGGAGGTGGGGCAGGCAGCTAGATGGCTCAGTAGGTAGGGAGCTGGGCCTGGAGATGGGAGGTTCTGAGTTCAAATACAGCCTCAGATACTTCCTTCTATGGGACACTGGGTGAGTCACTTAACCCCCACTGTCTAGCCTCTACCACTCTTCTCCCTTGCAAATGATACCCAGTATCAATTCTAAGATAGCAGGTAAGGATGTTTTGTTTTGAATGCAATAAGAAGTAATCAAGGTAAGAGGATGTTGATTCTAAGAAGGTATGGGTTTAAAAAAATTATTTAAATCTAAATATTCCACCTCCTGATCTAACATTCTAGAAACTTTGTAAAAAATAAGCTATAATAATAATATAAAGTAAAAATTAATTTCTCATGACCTATTCTCGATCAAGCAGATTGATTCTCTGTGGTCACTACTTTTTTTATCTAAATGTTTGTGAATCATCCTTTTAACCATCTAGATGTTTGCCAGGAACTGAAATGAAACTCTGGCCTTCAGTTTGCAGACTCCATTCTCTTCAGGGTTTTTTAAAATTAGTTTAATGTTTGTCCTGCTCCGGTTTGGTGGCTCCTCCATTGTCTCTCTCTGACTGCTGTCATACGTGCCAGTTTTTTCCCCCTCCTCTGAATATTGTTCATCTGAGCCAGTTTGGCTTGAACTTACCCAGGGCTAGCTCAGTGCCCTTGTCTGGTTTATCATCTTCCTATTTCCCGTGTTTATTTAGTCTTGTTTTGTTCAAAGATTGTTTTCCTGGGCAGAGAGAACAAGCAAGATCAGAAATGAGCTGTTCTACCTTCTCTTTGTCATCAGTGATCTGCATCTTACTCTCCTAGAACAGTTGTCTTATCATTCATTTGATATTCCTCTTTTTATCTGATGTGGAAGAAAACATATTAATACTGTATTTCACATTTGGGGTACAAGTCTACTAGACACAATTCTATTTAAGATGACATTATTATATCGGAGCATTTTTAGCTTAGAGACAGATTTACAAAGTGGCTGTCTTTCCTTCCCTCTTCCCCATGCCCTTGGACATATCTCCCCCAAGATAGTTTGAGGTAACATTTTGATGAGTTTTGAACAAGTGATATGCCATGATATGTTAAAATACCAGGTTGGTTCATGTTCCAACACATTAGTCATGCCAGGGGCTTCCTTAACCACCCGAAAGCGGTGACACCTAGTTTAGCTACCTTTAGATGCACTGGGCTTGGAGTCAGGAAGACCCAAGTTTTAATCCAGCCTCAGACTCTGCCTAGCAGTGTGACCCTAGGCAAATCACTTACCTCCTCCCATCTGCCTCCTTTCCTCTATGGTAAAATGGGATTCATTCATAATAGCCCCTACTTTGGTTATTATGAAGATTAAATGAGGTACTGTTTGTAGAGTACTTAGTGTAGTGCTATAGGAAGGGGGGTGAATGAAGATGATGGGGTGTGATATGGTAATTGCTCAAACTCTTACAGTCCTAGCACATAGTAGATTCTTAATACATACTTATACACACACACACACACACACACACACACACACACACACACACACACACACACCATCCTCCCACTCACTTCCAGGACTGAAAAGGATCTTTTTCTTTTAATCAATATTTTACTTACTTTTTTCTGAAAGGAGAAGGGTGAGTCCTAATTAGGACCTTAAAAAGATAAGAGGTACAATTTGTTTTGGGGTAGCAAGGTGGCACAGTGGATAAAGTGCCTGTCTGGAATGAGGCTAATCTTCCTGAGTTCAAATCTGGCTTCAGACCAGTGGTGTGACTGTGGGCAGGTCCCTTAACCCTGTTTCCTTGGTTTCCTCAGCTGTAAAATGATCTAAAGAAGGAAATGGCAAACCATTCCAGTATCCTTGTCAAGAAAACCCCAAAATGGGATCAGGAAGAGTCCAAAGGAACGATCTAAGGTGACTGAATAAAAACAAACTCTTTAAGTTGGTTGTCTCCCTTAATTTTTTTTCCCTAAGAAAGTCTTTTTGTCTTCAACCTACCTTCCTAAGAGGATAAGAGGAGAAAGGATTCTTAGTCTAAAAAAAATAGTATTTGTGAACATTTCTAGGGAAACTGAAAGAGACTTTTTAAATATACTTACACATTAATATAGTAAAATCTAACCCCAACCTGCAAAAACCAAAACACTTTGATTATCTTAGCTTCCCTCATTAACCTCAGCTCATTCTGAGCTTTAACAAATCTAACACTGTTCCTAAAAGACCATTTATATAAACCAATTATGCATCTCCTTTAAGAGGCCCTGCAGTGTTCTAGGGCTCTATGAAGTTAGCAGTGTCATCCACAAAAAAGAACATCTGCAGTTTCTCCCCATCTGTAGTACTGTTTTATGAATTTTATGGAACATATACTTGGGAGGAGGAGGAAGAAAATGTGCTTCAAAGCTTGCACAGCTCTTTAAAATGCTACCCACAACAGGGAAGTAGATGCTATTATAATTCCCATTTTACAGATGAAGAAACTGAGACTTGCCCAGGGTCACACAGCTAAGTAAGTGTCCTGATTCCTAGTCTACTGCTCTACCCCTTGTACCATTCTACCTACAGTTACATACATTTATACACAAATGTAATCCCCCATTCATTTGGATTTTGTGCTAGAAATTTCCCATGAAGGCGGCAAATATATTTTGTGAGAATGTCAACTTGTTTTATGCCTTACTTGATACTAATAATGAAAGGGCTATTGAACAGTTATGTTTTTACATAACTCAAGAAGCCATGTATGGTTTTGGCATATCCTTGGGAGTCGTTTTTTTTGAAGGAGAATCTTTTAAGGTGGCATTTGCTTTTTCAAGTCTTATGCCTTTTATTCTCATTGGACAATAAGCCCAATGTTATTTTGTATTTTTAGCCTTTCAATTCAGATCAACAAGTAATTATCACCTGCTAAGTACCAGGTACTAAGTGCTAGGGATATAAGAACAAATTTATTTCAGTAGTGGGGACACTAACAACTGGAGAAATTAGGAGGAAGAGCCTCTTGTTTGCAGATGCCACTGAATCTGAACATTGGAAGAGAATTAAGGGTTTCAAGAGTTGGGGTGAAGAGAGAGAGCATTCTAGGCATGATGGGACGGCTTGCACAAAGGCTTAGGGATGGGATAATGTACACAGGAAACATTAAGTAGGTCAGCTTGGCTGGAATGTAAAGCATGTGAGGCAAAGTAATGTATAATCAACTGGAAAAGATAATTTGGAGCCTGATTGTGAAGAGCTTTATATCCCTTTATGTCTTTCAGGCAATTGGTGAGATTGTAAAAGTGCTATCTCCTGTAGAAATTTGTGAAAGCCCCTCTATTCCCTTCTGATATTTCATAATCAAAGGATATCCTTGATTCTTAGAAATAATGGAAAGTAGACTTGTGAGTTAATAGTAGATATCTTCTTGATTTTTTTTAGGTATTATGTCTTGAGATTTTTTTATTCTAAGTACTATATTTGGCATCCCTCTTAATTCTAGCACCTTCACTCTTTGGATTATTTCCAATTTGTCCTGTATATGGCTTGTTTTTAATGTAGTGATTTACCAACAAGTACCTTTCCTGAGTGGTAATTCTACCAAAGCCCTTGGGAAAGGGAGATCAATACGCAGTCAGATAACAAGATTTCTGATAGCCAATCAATAGCCTATCAACAATTTATCCACCACCACTAAACTGTGAGCTCCTTGAGAGCGGGAACTGTGTTCTGCCCTTCTTTGTAACCTTGGCACATTGCCTGGCACATAGTAGGTGCTTAACAAATATTGACCAAGTCTTCTCTTCTGGCTATAGAGAACTGTTCTCTTAGTGCCTCCCAAACTATATTACTCTCAGCACATGCCTGCTCTAGCACTTTTATTTTCCTTAGCTCCATTTTTAATGTCTCGTGTAAAATATATTGAGAACAGTGATATTATAGTTCAAATATGGTGGCACTACTATCATTAAAAGAAAAAAAAATTTTATAGGAATTTTGCCAAGTCTTTTCTTAATTTGTCTGCACATTTTTGTCTTTCTTCCAGTTTCATCTATAAGTGATCTTCAGTGATCTGTTCCTCTTGGGTTTCTTGTTTTTCTCTCAACTACTCCTTACTATTTGATCTCCTCAGTGAGATTTTACAAGCTAGTTGAAATGGCCTGCTATTGATCTGCCTGCCTCATGTGGTCCAGGTTTCACACAGCCAACAAAGTGATATACTTAAATTCACATAGAATAAATATGTACAACATGTACACATTATGGTATATACAGAATAAGCACAAAACAAATTCAAGATAGCTAAATATAAAGTAGTTAGAGAAGGAGGAGTAGAAATTAGGAATAACTGTGTATGTAAAGTAATGCTTAAGCTGAATCTTGAAGGATGTAATGGATGCTATAAGGTAGAGATTTAGAGAAAGTAAAAGTGCGCCGTAGGTATGGAGGATGGACAGGGAAACTAATGTGGAGGGGGCGCCCTCACCCCATCATTCTGTAGCAGCAAACTACAAGTGTTGTTTCCTTCTCTTGACAGAGTGGAAGCTCCTTGAGCTCAGGGATTGTTTTGCATTTTGTCTTTGTATACTCTGTCTGGAACATCTTGGGTTCTCAATAAGCGGTTGCTGATTGATATTCCAAAGCACTGTTGCCCTTCACTGCCATCTCATTCTGCTTGGCAAGGAGATCCAGTGCTTGCTGGCTGAGACAGTTTATAAATTCTTTTGTCCTCATTGTGGAACCTGATTGGTGTTTGTTGAATTTCATTAAGAAATTGTGATGGTCTGTTAGTCTTGATCCTTTTATTCATTTTAGATGTCAACAGCTTGTTGAATAGTTCAAGTTAGAGTTGCTCTTGTTGCATACTATATCTTATGGTTTTTATTCTTTTAATTTTGTATTGGCTTTGATCTTTGCTCTAATAGGTTGATGGTTTGACTTAATAGGTAATTTATTTGGAGGTGATGCCTGCTATATGTTAGTCCAATCAACATTTATTAAGCCCCTGCTATGTGCTGGGCACTGAGCTGAGCACTGGGCATATAATGAATAAAAAAGTCTTGCCCTGAAGGCCAGAGAAATCTGAAGGAGGAGATAACACACAAAGAGAGGCAGGCAAGGGCGTGAACAGGGATGGAACACCAGGGTAGCAGGGGTGAAGGCATCTCTTTCCATGGATCTGAAGCCCAGCAGGGTGGCAGATGCTATTGAAATCCCTCTCCTCCTGCCCAGGGTCACCTTGCTGGGCAGTAGCTGAGGCCACCTATGAAGCCCGGCCTTCTGACTCCAGGCCTGGTGCGCTAGCCGCTGTTGATCTGTCTTTTTCTCTGCTGTCTCCTTTTCGTATCATTATGTAACCAAAGTATTTAATTAAGCATCCTCTTCAGCTTCACTGCTCCCCAGTAATACTCAGTTCACATTGCTAAAGCTGGCTTAAAGATAACCTTGGTTAACAGGTGGAGTGTGGCCACTGTTTGGTCCTCTGAACATTCTTTGGTCTTGTTCTTCTTTCGATTGGGCCATAAACTGATCTTTTCCAGTCGGTGGCCACTGATGAGTTTTCCCAATTTGCTGGCATATTGAATACAGCACTTTAATGGTATCTTCTGTTAGGACTGGGGATCTCTTTCCCTTTCTTCTTTGCCTTTAGCTCTGCACTTAAGCAGCTCTCTGACTCTACTAGTCTATTTTTTATTTGGAATGCTTGTTTTTTTGTGGCTGCCTCCCATTTCATATTCGGAGCCTCTGTCCATAGTTCTTCCCGTACTCTTGTCTACCAGATCCAATCCTTGACACATTCCTGGCCCTGTGCTGTTGCCAAGCACTGGGGGCACAAAGAAAGGCAGGGAGATAACTCAGCTCCTGCTCTCAAGGAACTTACATGTTAATGGAGAGAGAATGTGAGTGGTAGTAAACAAAGAAGTTTAAGAATATAGAAATGTTTTTTGGGAAATTACTTAGATTTTTGACTTGAAAAGCTGCTGTAAAAGATGCAAGTTTGAGGAATAAGCATTCACTCTGGTAAAAATTGTTAGTAAAACTGGAAAACAGTCTGGCACAAACTAGATATAAATCAATATTTTACACCATTTACCAAGATAAGTTCAAAATGGATACATAGAGATGTCTAAATATCATAAGCAGTTAAAAGAACAGGGAACATACTACCTGTCAGATTTATGGATAGAAGAAGAAATTACGAATAAAAGAGAGGAACAAAGCATTGTGAGATATAAAATGGATCATTTTGATTGCATTAAATTAAAAAGGGGTTGTACAAATAAAACTAATGTAGCCAAGATTAGAAGTAAAGTAGTAAGTTGGGGGGGGGAGAATTTTATAGATAATTTTTCCATTAGAAGTCTCAGATCTGAAAAATATAGAGAACTTTGCTAAATATACAAGAATCCCCCAATTGATAAATGGTCCAAAGGTATTGAACAGACAGTTTTCAGTTGAAGAAATCAAAGCTGTAGGAAACTATGTGGAAAAAAATGCTCTGAACTATTATTGATTAGAGAAATGCAAATAAAAACATTTCTGAGATATTTCACACTTCTCAGATTGACTAAAATGATAAAAGAGCAAAATGACAAATGGAGATTTAGAAAAATGAGGACACTGATACATTGATGGTGGAACTGAACTGATTCTATCATTATGAAGAATAATCTGGAATTATGCCCAAAGAGTTATAAAACTGTGCATACTTTTTGACCCCAAAATAGCATTGTTGAGTTTATTTCCTAAGGTGATCAGGGAAAAAGAAAAAGAATCTAAAATATTTATAGCTGCTCTCTTTGTGGTAGTAAAGAACTAGAAATCCAAAGGGTGCCCATCAATTGGAAAAAAGCTAAACAAACTGTGACATGATTGTGATGGAATACTACCATGCCATAAAAAATGACAAGCAGGCTAATTTAAAAAACAAAACAAAACATGGAGAGACCTACATGAAATTATGAAGAGTGAAATGAGCAGAACCAAGAGAACATTATATACAGCAGAAATAATGTTTGAAGAATGATCTGTGTATATCTTTTTCCAGAGAAAGAACTTAAAGACATAAGACATAGTTTTACATATTCATAGAACCTTTTGTCAAATGATGCCTTCTCTAATGGAAGGAGGGGAGAGAGAGAAGGAAGTTACCTGGATATTTTAATGTAATATGCAAATAAATTTAAATTTAAAAATGGAAAAAAAAAGGCTCCTGTAAGGTTTTCAGTTAGCCTTTGTTACCTATAAAAGGAAACTATGGTCTAGGGGGAAAATTGTTTTAGAAATAAGAACTTTTTGTTTCATTTCATTATTTTCATAGAATATAGAAGGAATCATATTAGGAATGTGGCTTCTCTCCTTATTAAGAATTCTATGTATTATCACTTTTGTTTTGGACCTTTAACTTCATCTATGTAGGGAACTCCCCAATTTTAAGTTCTCCTTTCAAATGGGGAACTCTGCTTGTAATTTATAGTCTTAGAAGAGGTTCCTGGGGTTCTTCAAGGTTAAGTGACTTGCCCAGAATCACAAAAATAGCATGTATCAAAAGTAAGACTCTATCTACACTTTAGCCTTTAACAGTGACAACTGTGAAAAACAGAAGGGGAAAATTTTTTTAAATATATTTTTAAAATCCTAATGCCAAGAAGGGGACAATACATTGAAAAGCACATTGGACCTATATTAAAATCCTATCCCAGTAAAGAGTCTCTGGTGCTCTTCCCCTTTCTTTTCTCAATTGGTATACCCTCTTGCATGGAATGCCATTTGGTTGTGTCTTTTTGCTTGATCTTGTAGGGGCTTTTGTCTGTAGAAATGCAGAGAAATCTGGACCAATGAGCTTATCTGGTTAGATTGTGAATTTGATTCCCATGCCAACCATTTAGCTTCACATGGAGAGAAACTGCTCCATCTGTCTTGAGAATGGATATATTGTTTGTGATGTGGGGAACCAGAAAAGTGTGGAGAGCTCAGCATAAATCCATTATCACTTCTAAAAAAAACATAATCTACATTTGAATTGAATGTTCCAGTGACTCTGTGGGTTGGGACTGTCTCATGTGTAATTACATCTGTGAAAGCGTGTTGATGATCAGGAGAGTAAAGAAGGATTGTGGATACAAGCATGGAGTCTTCCCTGGCTATTCCCTTAGGAAAGATGGAGTAATATACTGCAGAGTACTGGAATAGGGGTCAAGAGAGACTTGGGTTCAAATCTAACCTCATCCTTCTTCTTCCTGGGTGACCAAGAACACTTCAGCCCTCTGAACCTAAATATCCTCATATATACCTGCAGTACTTATCTCATAAGGTTCTTATAGAGACCAAATTAGATAATGTACTAAAGCCCAATAAAAACCATAACCCACTATATAAATGTTAGCTACTTTTAATGTTAGTACCATCGTGGCAAAAAGCAGCACCAAAACCCAGGAACTTCCATACTGCGTAGAATTCTGATCATCCACTGAAACAGGGAGATAAAATAGTTCCGTGAAATATGACCATTTCCAGATGAGGGAATAGCACAGGAAGAGACACGAGTTCTCTTTCTGATTCTGTCATAAACTGTTTGACTTCAGGCAAGTCATATAACTTCTTCCTCTTACAGATCTCAGAAGTTTGATATGAGAATCAGATTAAACATGTTGAATGGAACATATACCCCTCCTACAATCAGATTGCTTTAAAAGGAAGAAAATATGTATACATTATTCTCAAGTTACTGATTATGAGCTTCTTACTCATGTTGACTCCATCCTTCTACATGTCCTCAGGTCGCTTCTCCCATCGGTCCCTTTCTCTCCGCTCTGGCCTTTCCTCTTCCAGCTGTCCTTAGAAACAACAGCAAAGCCACCCTCACGGCCAGGGTCTGTCTGTCTGGGCGCTTCCACTCTCAGGTCCCCTGCTCGCTCTTCAGCCCCTCGTCACCTGCCTTCTGACCCTGTCACTACTGAAATTGCTTCTCTAGAGGTCACCAACAATATCTTAAACTGCCCAAGTTGGTGGCCTTTCCTCAGTGTGGGTCCTTCTTAATTTTGCCATCCTTTTTGGCCTGGCCCACAGCCCCTTGAGGCTTGACTCTCCTTTCCTCCCAGGACTTCTGGGACTGTGCATTCTCCTCCTCCTCTTCCCCGCTGGAGCAGCTGCTTCTCCACAGTCCCCTTTGCTAAATCATCGTCCTTCTCTTTCCATCTCCTCACCAGGAATCTTCCCCGAGATTCTGTCCGCAGCCGTCGTGGCTTCCATCTCCATTTTCTTTACCTTTTTTATTTCATCCGCTCTCATGAGTTATCAGCTTTGGGTCGACCACACTCCTATCTGCACATACAGGCCTAAAGCTCTCCCCGGTCCTCGGGTCCCGCATCACCGCCTGCTCCGTGTGGCTAGAACCCGACCCCAGGGGAGAACCGTGTGAGAAAAAATGGGAAGGGGGGGCTGTGCCTGGCACAAGAGCTGGAACTGGATTCGGAGGAGTGGCTGGAAGATCCGTGAATGAGGGAGCCACGTGCCTAGATGTGCGATGAGTGGTGGCCCCCCAGAGAGATTGGGAGGGGCAGGCCCCGTTGGAAGGTGTTGTAGAGATGGAATCAACAAGTGCGGTTATTGGTTATGTTTGAAAGAAGACGAGGAATCGAAGAGTTCTAAGCCGGAAACAGTCGTGCCCCTTACTTTTTCTGTGAATGCTGAAATCCCTGAGGATGATGGCAAAGAATAGGACAGAGAGGAGGACGGAGCCAGGCAGCTCCCTGTCGATGTCTCTCTAGGCCTGCCTTCGGTCCCTCATGGAACAAGCATTAGGTGCTTCCTGTGCCCCTGGCATCGTGCTAACCACGGGGACACAGACGAGTATTGGGGAGCTGAGGAGCCGAGGGGAGGGCTGGAGACCGTGGGGGGACCCATGTAGGGGTAAAGCACAAACTGGAGGGGAATGTAGCCTCGCTGGCCAGGGGCCACCCAGCATGCTGGAGGGATGATCCAGGAGCGGGGAGGGAGAGACAGAGACACACACACAGGGCAAGTCACTTAACCCCATTTGCCTAGCCCTTATTGCTCTTCTGTCTAAGTTGTTACTAGGACAGAAAGTAAAGGTTTTTTTAAAACATATTTGTAGATATGGTGATTGAATTCCTATAACATATTCATTATTTACTGTACAAAACACACAAAACAAAATACATCCCCTCTAGTAGGTGTTAAATATAAAATCCAAGTGCTTTATGTGATCGGTTTAGAGATGATCTAAGACAATCTTTTCAACCAGAAGGATCAACCAAAATGCATTTTTATACCTTCTGAATGCTTCAGGTAAAGTGATCCCAATCAATCAACTTGCCATCTATTCTCACACCAGGAAATGCTTGTGAGGTGATGTCAATGAATTAGCCAATTTTTCTTGACATTGTTTCTTCAATATTTAGAGGAATGGTTCTGGAAAGATCTTTACTATATGTGTGGGGCACCCCCTAGTTTAAACACTGTTCTTCCTGACATTTTGGGTGGAACTCCCTCTGACTAGAAATATATGTGGGTAATATTTCAGTCTGTGAGTCAGCAACATGAATTCTACATATTTAGCATTTACTGAGTGCTTTTTGCAAAATGCCAAAGTTCTGCCTGCAGACTACATGTGAAGCTGCCTAGGAATGGCAAAGTATTCTGGCACTAACAGAACTGGAAAACATTTTGCGTCACCAACACTATATTAAGTATACAGGGTTAGGATCTGAAGATATATGATTAGAAATTAAGAAATGTCAGTTCCTAGCACAAAAGAAATATCTTCTGTGTGAAATAAGGACTAGGCAAGGATTTAGGGCTGTACCCTGAGATTAACACCCCATGTTCCAACTGCATTATAAATTCTTTGAGGGCAATAATAATTTTTTTTAATATCTTAGACAACATGTAGAATAGCCCTGGGGACGTAGGAGACAATAAGTTCTTGCTAGTTGGCCAAATCTTATTTTCAGGTACTAAAAAAAAGTCAACAAAGGTTTAGTTTTCATTCTCTTTTAACAAAGATCACTTTAGCCTGGCTTAGTTTGTTTGTGTGTGTTTTTTTTTTTTTTGATCCTTAAAATGTGAATAATATCTGTAGTATCTGTCTGGGGGGGTGGAGATGGGAAATGTATTTATTTAAATATTTGTTTTTTTAGCAACTGTTTTATTAAATAACTAGTTTATAAAGTGAGACCAATGTAGTGACTTATTGGGGGAATAAGGAAGTAGTGCCTATATCACAACAGTTCCCCATGGTCACTCACCTTGATCTACAGTATTTGAAAAGGTCAAGGTAGTGCACTAAACACAATACAAATCTCAACAGGGCTTGGTTTAAGTACAACATTCTAGTTCCTCCTGCCCTTCTCATTCCATAACTTTAAATGGCATGTCCATGGGCTGGAGTCCCCATCCAACTGCATAAGAGAGAGGCTCTGTGGTTTCCATTTCTACCATCATGTGCCCTCCCCCCACCCCAACCCATTTAGAGTAAAACTGACTTTAGGAGAGCAAAAAATAATCATGATCAAAAACAAGTTAGAGTAAGGAAAAAGTGACAAAGGGAGAATATGTGGATTCAAATCCATAAAAATGCTAGTGGAAGGGGGAAAGACTGCCCCTAATATGTAGTTCTACAGCAGACCAGAGGAAGAAGCCAAGGGAGGATCTCCAGGCATTCGCTGCAGGAATTCTGGGCCTCATGGTATCACTGCTGTCCAGTGCTGCTCTGGCTGCTGCCCTGGAGAAATCCCTGGTACTGAGCCTGGATTCTCTTACTGGAGCCACATGAGCTATGGCTCTCCTCAGTCAAAGGGTGCTTTGTAGTGTGTTGTTCTCCTTAAAACTCTTCCTCTAGGGGGCAGCTGGGTAGCTCAGTGGAGTGAGAGTCAGGCCTAGAGACAGGAGGTCCTAGGTTCAAACCCGGCCTCAGCCACTTCCCAGCTGTGTGACCCTGGGCAAGTCACTTGACCCCCATTGCCCACCCTTACCAATCTTCCACCTATGAGACAATACACCGAAGTACAAGGGTTTAAAAAAAAAAACAAAAAAACTCTTCCTCTCCAGGAAGTGCTGGGCTCCTGCTCTGGCTGGAGGGCAGATCGGTGACCTGCAGAGTTGTTGGGGAGGAAACTTCAGGAGATGGCGTTAGATCCTTAGCTGCCCACGGATGCTGACGCCGGGACTTTCCACCACGGGCTTCGACAGCGGTAGCCAGTTCACTCAGTGCTTCCCGATGATGTAGATATTCCGTCTGGCCAGAGACTCCAGTTCCATATCGAGCGGTATCAGGGAGGGCCTTTCGGACGCCCTTGAAGGGAGTACTTGAGTTTGGAAGCTCTAGCAGATGGGATCGGAAATTCTAGCCCATCAAGGAATGAGGGTGCCGGCCTTCTGAATGGCATGCGATCTCAGAGGCACGAGCGGCATCCAGGGCTTCCATTCCGCACAGGCAGCTGTAGCCACGTGGATGACCTGCTGTGTCCAGTTGTAAGTCTGGCATCATCCTCTTCAAGAGGCCGAGGTTCATACTTGACATCCTGGACCTTGGATAGCCGGATGTCAGTCTCTTCTCTTCCCTCAGATCCTTAGGAGCATCGTGCCCCACAGGGACATGAGGCCTCTTTGAGACTTCCTAGCAAAGTGCAGCATCTGCTTCTCACAAAAATGAACAACGGCACAAAGGCCATCACCAGCAATACGTTCACCCCCAACAACCAGTTACTGCTGGACGCCACGGCCTCCCTCCAGCTTTGTTAGCTCAGGCTCCGTGGTAGCGACGGCCACAGGGCTCCCTGGCCATTTCCTTATGGGGGAAGCCAAAGCCAGGCCCGGTCAGAAAACATGATGGCCGGCAAGGGCACGGGGGATTGAGGGAGATGGGAATTTTAAATGACCAAAGACTCTTGGCAAACTTGAAAGCCCAATAGAAATGTCTTATATTCCCCTGTGTCCTGTTACCTCTCTCTTAGAACGTAGGCTTTTTTGAGTAGGGATTGTTTGTTCATTTTATTTTTATTCCCAGTGTCTAACATAGTGCCTGCCTCATACGAAGTGCTTTGGTGGATTGCTTTCTTGCATGCTTGGTTATTATTATTATCATTATTATTAATATGTGTAGACAGATAATCAACAATTAAAGCAAACATCAAAATAAATGCCAAGTTAGAACAAAGGAGAAACCTAAGAAGACATCTTGAACTTTATGAACACCATATTAAATTGGCATTTCTGTATATAAGTGGGAACTTGATAAGGATTGTATGTATAACTGTATATCTCAGCCATGTAAGGGACAAACACCCAATCTCATCTTAGGGAAGTTTAAGGTAAAATGTTGACCTTGACCCTGTCCATCTTAGAGAACTTTAAATTTTAGCAAAAAGGAGGCTGAGAAAGGCCAGAAGCCAAATTAGTCAGCAAATACATTACTCTCCTAAGCAGACACTGATGATGGATAGGAAAAATTCTAGTAAAGAATATAAGAATATTTTTTTAAGTGTTAACAGTGGATGATGGGAGACAACAAGAACTTGTGATCTCACAAAATAGTGAAGAGCTTTGCCAGTGTATCTTAGTTTGGCAAGGGAAGTAGGTAGACCATATAATCCCAAGAGTATTTGCAGATGAGACCAGAAAGAGGTTCAGAAGAGCAGCTTTCAGGCATTGCTGGTGATGGCTAATTTGGTAGTATAGTGTCTTCTCAGGTTTGAACCATTTGTGAAGATAACCCCACCTGGGGGTGACCTTCAACCAGATGTTTCTGGGGGGTACGCACAGCTGCCAATTTCATGGAAGAAACTGGGCACAAGGTCCAAACCAAAGAAGGATGACCCATTGAAGGCAAAGTTCTTCAAATGCAACTAGCTTTAGCTGACATAATACTAATTGCATTAAGACTCAAGAGTACTTCAAAGCTTCCTCAGTCCAATCCATCAGAATACAAAAATATTAGTTGAACAATCCACACTGGAGAAACAAAATTAATTAAAAATGCATCTTTTCAGACTGTAATATGCAAGTGAATGGGCAAGTTGCCAAAGAAACAATTTCATTGCTAGAAATGACCTCTCAGATATCAAGTTCAACCCGTACCTGAGCAGGAGCCAGTTCAACAGGCTTCGATGCAGCCTGTTGAAATGTCCCTAATTGTTGAAATAGCTTCTATCAAGCTGAAATCTTCTTCACTATCACTTCAATGCATTGCTTCTAATTCTTCCCTTTCGAATAAAATATTGTGCTTTGCACACATATACGTATCAGCTATTATTATTTTATCTGGAGGCAAACAAAATAATTTTATTTTTCATGGAGAATCCCCTTCAGACATTTCAAAAACAGGTATCATGTCCCTCTTATGTATTCATCTTCACTTTCAACTGATAGTTGTATGATTGGACTTTAAGAATCCTCTCACCAGCCTTGTCACCTTCCTCTGGGTATGTTTTACACTATCAATATACTTCTTAAAACATAGAACCTGGAACTGAGCAGATGTGGTTGACAACAAAGGCTGAGGATGACAGTACTATATTATCTTCCTTATTCTGTGCAGCAGGATACCATGTTGAATCATACTGATGTCCACGTACAGGTGTGTGGATTGGACAGTGGTAACTGAGGACAGAACTATTTATCTTTTATTTTTCTTCTTTTTTCTCCTGCAAAAATAATCTTTGGGCTAACAAAGACTGGGAAGAGATGGCAAATGAAATCTAAGATAAGTGGGGAGGTAGTAAGAGAGCACCACAGTTTATATTCTGGCTCAGCTACTCAGTACTTTCCTCATCTACAAAATTTTAAGATTTAAATCAAATGACATTTTAGGATGATCTCTAAATCTGCAATCCTGTGAACCTTGTGTCAGTCAACTAGCACTGATGAAGTGCTTTCTATGTGCCTGGCACTGTGTGGTCTCTTAACTAACTTGGTTTTCTTCCCAAGGTGATGACCTCACCATTTATGGGGTAGTGATGCAGCGGTGGAACCCCTTTCATCAAGATGTTCGGTGTGACGCGGAGATAGTCTTGAAAGCCAATTATGTTGAAGTGAATAATGAACAGTCCACAGGCAACATCATTGATGAGGATGTTCGCAAGGAATTTGAGAGTTTTTGGGAACATTTCAAGAGCGACCCTTTGGCAGGTTTGTGAATGAGGGTAGTTTTCTCTGATGTTTCATTTGTTATTCAAATATCATGAATGCTTTTAGAACAGATTAGAATTTCAAGTAGCTCAACAACTAGGTACATATAGGCTCAGAATCAGTGCCCCTAAGTTTATTATGCAATGCAAGCCTTTCTATCATAGGATGTTAAAAGAGCTTCTTGAGAAATTAAGGTTGAGTTTTCATGAAACTCTTAACTTCTTATAGCTGAACAGTATCTTTTGTAAGTTTCAGAAGGAATACATGTACAACATCTAATTAAATACACAGGATCTCCCTTAAAAAATTCTGTTGTTCCTCTAGATTAATATTATACTTTTGTAATTATATCTTTTTTGGGTGAATATTTTAGCTAAAGTTTTTAAATCAGAAAACATCTGTACACATATATGATAGAAGAAGATGAGGAAGAAACAAAAGGACAGATGTTAGTGAAGAAACTCGTATAGTTCAGGGAAAAGGTTTTATCAAATAGCAAAAATCCTCTGTCTTAACATAAATTGCTATGATGTAATTACGCATGTTAAAATATCACAAGTTTTTTTTTAATTGTGTTTAAAACTTTAAAATCAGTATACCACCTTTTAATTCCTAAGATATGTCAGTTCTTCATCATTAATTCTTTCCTAGAGGTATCTTCTGGGGGGAAAAAATGAGCTAGTAAGAGAAATTTTATAATTAGGTATTAAGACATGCCCAACTTTAAATATAAATCTCTTGGCCTTTAAATCAAAATCATAGCATATTCTTAGACATAAAAGTGTTAGTAGTGTGCTCTGGTTCTTATTTTAATCAGATATTTGTCATCTCACTAAACACTAAAGATAGGTTATCTTTTTTAAAAATCTGAGCAATTAATGCTGATAATAGTATTTATATATGGGCAATTTACTCTTTATTACTCCCTTTCTCATAGCCATGGGGTATCTATTATGGAACCATTTTTCTTGCATAATTTTATTCTTTCTAGTAGACCCAGATATTAAAATATATATATATATATATATATATATATATATATTTATACACACATGGTTATAGTCCAGTGATAGCAAACCTGTGGCACAGGTGCCAAAGATGCACACAGAGCCACCTTTGTGGGCACAAAGCTGTGCACCCCACCCCCAGTTTGTTACTAAAAAGACAGAGGGACTCTGGCAGAGCTGCTCCCTTCCCCCTCTTCACTGTGCCTGACATTGTTTCCCATCCCTGCCCCTCTGCCCAACAGCCACTGGGAGTGCACAGGAGGTAAGGTGGGTGGCTCACAGATGGCAGAGCTGGAGGAGAGCAGAGCATTCGGGCCACTCCCCTCCCCCTCTCTGCACTCGATGAGGACATTCCTCACTTCACCCACCCCTCTGCCCAGCAGCCCAATAGCAATGCTTCCTCCCTCCTGTGTGGGGCAAACAAGGGGGGCAGGGCAGGTCTGGCACTCAGGGGTGGCAGGTCATGGCACTTGTTCTGGGGATGGGGTGGGGGCAGGGCCAGGCACTCTGTCTCCAAAAGGTTTGCCATCACTGGTATAGTCCCTCTTAATCTGCTAATGAATTCTATACTTCATGGCCTTATCTAGAAAGGCCCACCATTCATTTCAATTTATGAAAAGATTTTTTTTTTAATTTCAGAAGGTGAATTTCATTGACATTCTTCAAATAACCACTTGAGCATTTGTTTGGAAGAATTTCCATTTTAACACCAAAGTCACTTCCTGTTCATTACAACTTTACTTCTTAGTTCTGCATGTTGGCAAAGGAGGATAGTGAAGCACAATTTTGTTGTCCTACTCTCTTAAGTACTTTGTATTTGAGACTGTCAAAACATGCTTCACTCACTGCACACAAAGGTTGAAGTAGTACAGTACTGACCAGATGACCCAGAAAGGGAGAAGTCCTTCCTCAGCCAAGACAGTATCCTTGGGAAGGAAACAAAGAAAATGGTAATTGGAGATCATCATCATCATCATCATCATCATCACTAGCATTTACATAGTGCTTTAAGATGCTATTTATTAACTCCATTTTACAGAGTGGGAAACCAAGGCAAGACAGCAAACATTTCCCTTTGTAATATAAACTGGTAAAGCCTTCTTATTCTACAAAACATAAAATAGAATCCTGAGTATCATTAATTCAAGCTAAAATCAGCTCATTACTTGGCAAAAAAAAAGCCTGGAAAATATTATAAATTTTACCTATATGCCTCACCCTTTGACCATCCTCCCACTGGCTGGCTCAGTTTTGGATTAGTTTTGATTCCAAAAATCTTGACTAGCTTGAAGCCTAAGAATTTGGGTTTTGAACCAGTCTTTGAGGTTAGTACCAAGTCTCTTTGATACTGGCTTATTCAACACCAAAGGACTTATTTCCTCAAGGCAACCCTGTCCTCATCCAGGAATGAAACAAACTCAACAGATCCTATAAACAACTAGCTTCTGGGGGTGCTCCAGGCCAGAATGGGGCTTGAACCGAGCTAGTGCAATTCTGGGGGATTCCAGACCAGAGAAGAATTAACATTATTAACATTCAAATGCAAGTTTAACAATAATAGCTAACATTTTTGCACTCCCCCCTGCCCCCCAGGCATCTCACACATATCTCACGTGGTTCTCTCCAGGCTAGGTCTATGCATCTCAAGCTGAGCTTGAACCAGTTTCTAAAAGTAGGGATTGGTAAGAGTTTTCACTCCACTGCATTTCCTTCAGTGATGAAACTACTCAGAAATTCTTGAATATGAAGTAGCTTTTATGTAGTCACTGGTCCTTTTCACTGCTACCAAACCAAGACATAAGAATTGCCTCTTTTGGACCCATACACTTTGCTCTCTACCTGTTTCTGGTAATTCTTCCGTAGGAATCTGAAAAAATAACACAAACTTAGCCATTTAGAAAGCAAAAATGCTTTAAATCTTGGTGTACAGAATATTTATGTAAGTAGTTATCACAGATTACCAGCTTGTCCATTAAATCCATTTCATCCCCAACAGTACAGATATCTAGTTACGAACATTTCCTTCTCTAGGTCATCTTGTACATTCCTAACCCTATGCTATATGTTGAATATCTTTAGACCTTTGTTAAACCTTTGTTATCCTTAAAACTTTGTTAGTGAAGGGGGTGGGGGAGGGGCAGCTGGGTAGCTCAGTGGATTGAGAGCCAGACCTAGAGATGGGAGGTCCTGGGTTCAAATGTGACCTCAGGCACTTCCTAGCCATGTGACCCTGGGCAAGTCACTTAACCCCCATTGCCTACCCTTACCACTCTTCTGCCTTAGAGCCAATACACAGTATTGACTACAAGATGGAAGGTAAGGGTTTAAAAAAAAAAAACAAAAAAAACTTTGTTAGTAGGCTTCAATGAAAACTCCTTTGTTTCCATTCTAGCTTGTCCCTTCTAAAGAGATGATATTGGAGTTCTTTTTTATTCAGTTTTAACCCCTCTTTTAAAAAGTATTTATATTAGCATCATTTAAAAAAAAAAAAACCCTTACCCTCTTAGAATCAATGCTATGTATTGGCTCCAAGGCAGAAGAGTGATAAGGGCTAGGCCATGAGGGTTAAGTGACTTGCCCAGGGTCACAGAGCTAGGAAGTGTCTGAAGCCACATTTGAACTCAGGACTTCCCATCTCTTGACCTATTAGCATCGTTTTTAATATACCTGTGCCTCTTGCCTATCCATGGTGCCACCTCTTATAACAAAGAATTAAAACAAAAGAAAAAAATGAAACAGTTCCATAAAAGCAGTCCACATCAAGGGTGTTTAACAGTATACACAGGATTCCACATCCATAGTTGTCACCTCCGCAAAGACAGAAAGGAAGTATGTTTTTTAGAAAACTTCTCCAGGGCCAAACTTGGCCATTCACTATAATTATGCTATTTAGTGAAATTATTTTTTTTTTGTTCAAGTTATATTGTAGTGATTGCATTTATTGTTTTCCTGCTACTGCTTATTTTACCCATCATTTGTTCATATAAATCTTCATGCTTCTCTGAAGTCTTCACATGTATCATTTCTTTAGGGCAGGATGACATTGTTATGCCATCACATTCAAATCACTTGACCTCCCTGGGCCTTCGTTTGCAAAACAACAGCAATAACCAACCTTTTACACAGTGCTGTAAGGTTTGCAAAATGCTTTAGAAAAAGGGCTGCATTTTATACTCACAACCAGGCTGGCTGGTAGTTGCTATTATTATCTTCCCTATTTTGAAAATGAGGAAACAGACTGTGCAAATAAAGATTAAGGGACTTGCCCAGGGACATATAGCCAGCAATTCTCTGGAGAAAAATCTGAATTCAGGTCTTCCCGACTTCAGATCTAGCATTCTATCCACTGTACTCTCACTGCCTCTAAAATGTGGAAGCTGGACTCGATGATCTCCGAGCTTTCTGCCAGCTTGTGGAATAGTCACCTTTCTGGGATCAGGCAAGTCTGAGTTATAATCATGTGCCCGACTCATCCAACCATCCCTGTCCCCCAGAGGAGTCATGGTACGGCGAGTGGGGTCCTCTGTTTGGAGTTATAGTACCAGCTTCAAATCCTGCCATTGCCTTTCTGCCTGGTGGCATCCTAAGGACCTTGGGCAAAGCGCGTCACCTGTGAGCCTTAGACTTGTGAGCTGTAAAATGAAGCGAGGAGCAGGTCACTATTCCGGTGTCTCTTTTCTAAATCTGCTCCCCCGGGGGCACGTTCTTCTTCAGCAAAGCTGGCTCCCTCTCCTCTCCTTCATCTCCCTTCCTCCCTTTCCCCTTCCTCTTCTCTTCTCTCCCCGAGCTCTATTAGTTCTTCTGTGGACATTTAATACCTCCTGCAACAGCTCCAACCGAGACCAAATCATTACTTTCAATGACCACCACCCCCCTTTTTAAATTTCCTTTACTCGTCGTGCTTGCTGCCCAGTACAACACTGTGGCTTAGGCATCTCTTCGGCAGCCTGCATCATTATCAAGCTCACCTGGACATCGGACTACTTTTGGCCTCTAGAGAAGGGAGTTAGAACCCAAATACACAAAGTGAGGAGGGAAATGATTGTTCCCACTTTTATTTCCTAAGGTTGTGGGGGAACTTGAAATTTCAGTCAGGGGTGGCTGGCTTATTTTCCTCCATTAAAGAAGACAAGACCAGGGGCAGAGAGCAAGTTCTAACACTTTCAAACCAGATATAAGCATACCCTATTAAAATGACCTGACTGATGTCATTAATACATTTTATTCAAACGTTACCCTAAAATCAGGTCAGGTTATATCCACAATACCAGCTAAGCCTTCTGCCCACTTAGTCTTTATTCATCTCTTAAAGGTACCACAAAGAAATGTGGCATGTTTTCTCTTCACTTCATAAGCTGTTAAATAACATAACTTTTAAAGTTTGGGGAATTTTGGGGTCCAGGCTTGTGATTTCATTGGTGTGGGAATTTCCTGGGTTTTTTTTTTCCCTTTAAACCTTTACTTTCTTAGTTTCTTGTCCTAAGACAAAAGGACAATGGCTAGGCAGTTGGGGTTAAGTGACTTTTACCCAACCTAGAAGATTTAGACACTTACTTATATACTACTTAGACTTACACACAGCTAGAAGCATCTGAGGCCAGATTTAAACCTAGGTCCAACCCCTCTCCAGGCCTGGTGCTTTAATCCACTAAACCACCAGCTGCCCCAAATTCCTGATTTTCAACAATTTATATTTTTAGAAATTTCTCTAGGACCCTTAGAAATTGGGTGATTTGCAAGCATGATTATATAGTCAGTCTGAAGCAGAACTTGAACCTGGGTTTTCTTTATTCCAAATCTAGGTCTTTAGTCACTACATATACCATACTGCCCTTGAGATATTAAGTACTTTGTACAAATGGTTCATTTATAAGGGCCATACCCTTACCTGGCACCATCCTATTCATAAATACAAAGGAATTTCTGTAACATAAAGGAAAAGATAACAAGAAAATGTTCAAGGTTTCTTAAACTTTCAGCCCAATTTTTGCATGTTCAAAGTCATTTAATGGATCAGCCTTTTTCAGTCTCTTGAAGAAGGATGAGGGAATAAGGGGAGTCTGGTTCCCATTCTCACCAGTCATTTTCCCTATTATTCCACTTGTTGCAGCAGAATTTGCTTTTCCAGTTCAGATTTTCTGAGGAGATGGATTATAACTTCCCCAACATTGGGCAACTGATTTCTTTTTTCATCTTTTAAGATAAAGTATCTAAAATTATTTCCTACTAGGTGTTGAATTAGAGGTTGAGGATTTCCAAAAATGAGAGGAGCTCCACGTCCCCATCTCTTAGTCAACCTGGATCATGATAAAGCTCACCTGTACACTGGACTACTTTTGACCTCTAGAAAAGGGAATTAGAACACAAATACACAGGAGCAAAAAGCAAGTTCCACCACTTTCAAACCAAATACAGGCACACCTTACTAAAATGATCTGACCAAAAATACCATTAATATATTTTAGCCAAACCTTATACCCTAAAATCAGGTCAGATTATATCAACAATCCCTGTGCAGTGTGACTTGAGACTTCACTTCTTGTCTCTCCAGCTACCCTTTTCCCTCTCTGATCTACCTCCCCAATACTTTGGCTGCAGACTTATCTCTGTAATGATTGGTTTTGCCCACCTAGAACCACATCCTCCATTTTGAACAATCCTGAAGTTGACCAAACAATCCCCTGAAATCTTGTTTCACCTCAAGTTTTTTTTGGAACCAGTTAGCAACATTAAGTGGAATATTCCTGAAACAGCAGGTGCTCATCAGTATAAAAAGAGGTTATTAATATTATAATTGTAAATATAATGAAGTCAGTTTTAAGAGATTCACTAAAAGTTTCTTTTCTCCAAAAACCTCTTTGGAGTAAATAGACAACACAGGAGTCACAGGCTTCATTTCATAACCTAATTCATTCAAGACAATAATAATAATAGTAGTACTTATATAATACTTTAAGGTTTACGTAGCACTTTACAAATATTACTTTCATTTTGTTCTCACAACTCTAGGAGGCAGGTGATGTTATCCTCTCCATTTGATAGGTGAGGAAAGTGAGGTTGACAGAGGTTAAGAGACTTGCTATATGTCATATAGTTAACAAATGTTACTGGATTTGAACTAAATTCTCCCTGACTCCTGGACCAGTGTTTTGTCTTCTCTGCCAATAAAACAGACTGGCAAATAAGTACTTTGACATTATTTATTTAAAGTTTGGAAGACAAGAGACTGACCCAGATCTTGTAATATATACTCTTACTGTCCTATCAAGCCAGTACTAAATTTGGGTCTTTTTTATAGATAAGACAGAACTTAGTATAGAGTTTCTCAAAACTGGGCCTAAATTGACCAGAAGGCATAATTTACCGCTTGTTTCATCCCCTAGGGAAAAGTTCTGAAGGCCACAAATAGAGCATTGCTCAGAGACAGGCTTCCACTGTTAAGGCATCATTTGTGAAGAGTTTAATGAACTTCCTCTTGTAAGCCACAGACTTTCTCAGCCTGAACCAGTCTTGATAGGAGAAGATGGTGAAGAAACAATGGCCATGGGGCAGAAACTATTTTTAAAGACTATAAATAAAAGGAGAAAAAAAAACAAACAACCCTTACTATATTACCTCCTAAGTTGGATGAGTATTAATATTTAAACTTGATGCACAGTGCAGATGGTGCCTGGAAAACTCATTTTTGCCTGAAATTAGGAGACGGGGAACTTGGAGTTTAAACCATAACAAAATGATTCCAACTCCTATGCTGTCTTTTCAATTGTTCCTTCTTGAGAGAGACCATCACAAAGTGGCCCTAGTATAGGGTTGACCTTGGAGTCAGGAAAAGCCCTGTGTCTGACCCATCAACACATCCCTTAACCTCCCAGGGCACTGGTCTGCACTTGGAGAGGATGAAATTACACACAAGCTGCAAGTCTGCAGAAGTGAAACTTTCATATCAGGCATTCCCCACACCAATAAAATCACAGGTCCAGACCCAAAACAAAAAGGGTCCTTCAAGCAGGATAGAGATGGTAAAATAATTGTTCACAGAAACCATTGGGGATGTCAACTATCATGTAAGTCATTCTTGAAAATCACTGCTGTCTTTTTTTTTTTACCCCTTTTCCTAGGAAGGAATGAAATCCTGGCCAGCTTGTGTCCTCAGGTTTTTGGGATGTATCTAGTAAAGCTTGCAGTCGCCATGGTGCTTGCTGGCGGTGTCCAGAGGACAGATGCCACTGGAACGAGAGTCAGAGGTTAGTCCCTGTTCCCATGTTCCAAGGAACACATGATGATATATGGAGGGCACAAGGATATTTTCCTCAGTGAAAAGCTCCTTGGTGAAGACTGGGGTTCTCGTAGCCGTCTTTTTAAGCCTAGAACTGTCTTAGTTGCATTATTGCTAACAACCTCGTGTGTTTCTGGTAATAGTTCAAAATATCCACCAAAACACAACTTCTGAAAGGCTCATATATAACAAAATTTTTTCAGTGGAGCCTGTCCCCAAGAATAAATTGTTAGCACTCCAATTGGTGTGTGTTTGGGGAAAGTCTGTACTAGGGTTCCCAGCCTTTCTTTAAGAGAGCAAGAAGGAAATAACGCTCTTTAATGTTACAATACCAGCTCCCTCTCCATCTGTGACTGTTAGCACAAGTCCCTTAGACCTGCTGCTCCAAATTTTTTGCCTGCTGATTCCCCTTCTGCCAGTGGATGGTAAATGAACCATCTGCAGTGAGATATTCCTGTAGGTCACAGATTCAAGCAAAGATTATTGTAAGGGCGTAGTACAGCTTTGCCAGTGTCACTGTATTCCAGCTTTAACAGCTCTCCCTGTAACTGAATTGAATATGTTCCATCCTAACTAGTGGATTAAAAGAATCGTGTTTTAAAACAGTATTATCAGTGTAGATCTTACAATAATATTAAGACAAAAGCTACACTATATCAGGCATGTGTCTGAATTAGCAAAAGAGGCAGTATTGGATTTGGAGCCTTAAGTTCTTCATTCAATCCCTGGCTACACTTGCAACTACCTGTGTGACCATGGGCAAGTTGCTTAAACTTCTCAGGGTCTCAGTTTCCTCATCTATAAAATTAGAGATTGGAATAGATCATCTCTAGCATCTCTTAGCAGCTCTGAATCCTACATCTTCCATGTAGTTATACAAATATTAAAATAAATTTTAGAACGTTTTGAATTCTTACAGTACTAAAGTTAGATTGAATTAAGTATTGCTTCATTGCAGTATGTGTCCTCTTTGGCACACAAATGGGAATTTTATTTACGTTTAAAAATACTATTCAAAATATAAATTGCCTATATTAACAGCAGAAGAAAAAGAATAACTAAATAATCCAATATAAAAAAAAATTGAACAAGCCATCAAAGAACTCCCTAAGAAAAAAATCGCCAGGGCCTGATGGATTCACAAATGAATTCTATCAAACATTCAAAGAACAACGAATCCCAATACTATACAAATTATGATTCCTTTTATGACACAAATATGGTACTGATTCCAAAGCCAGGTAGACCAAAAACAGAGAAAGAAAACTACAGACCAATCTCCGTAATGAACATAGATGCAAAAAACTTAAACAGAATACTAGCAAAAAGACTCCAGCAAGTGATCATTAGGGTTATCCATTTTGATCAAGTGGGATTTATACCAGGATGCAAGGATGGTCAACATTAGGAAAACCATTCGCAT
This sequence comes from Gracilinanus agilis, assembly GCF_016433145.1. NCBI lineage: Eukaryota > Metazoa > Chordata > Mammalia > Didelphimorphia > Didelphidae > Gracilinanus > Gracilinanus agilis. The sequence continues at coordinate 371,786,591 of NC_058133.1, read as the reverse complement.
AATTGACCATATCAACAAGCAAACAACAAAAACCACATGATTATCTCAATAGATGCTGAAAAAGCCTTTGACAAAATACAACACCCATTCCTACTGAAAACACTGGAAAGTATAGGAATAGAAGGACCTTTCCTAAAAATAATAAACTATATATCTAAAACTATTAACAAACATCATCTGCAATGGGGATAAATTAAAAGCCTTCCCAATTAAGATCAGGAGTGAAACAAGGATACCCATTGTCACCTCTATTATTTAAAATTGTACTAGAAACACTAGCAGTAGCAATTAGAGAAGAAAAAGAAATTGAAGGTAACAAAATAGGCAATGAGGAGACTAAGCCATCACTCTTTGCAGATGATATGATGGTCTACTTAAAAAATCCTAGAGAAGTTAGTGGAAATAATCAACAACTTTAGCAAAGTGGCAGGATACAAAATAAATGCACATAAGTCATCAGCATTTCTATATATCTCCAACACATCACAGCAGCAAGAGGTAGAAAGAGAAACACAATTTAAAATCACTCTAGACCAAAAAAAAGTACTTAGGAATCTATCTGCCAAGACAAACACAGGAATTATATGAACACAACTACGAAACCCTTTCCACACAATTAAAACTAGATCTAAACAATTGGAAAAACATTGATTGCTCCTGGGTAGGACAAGCTAACATAATAAAAATGACCATCCTACGCAAATTAACTATTTAGTGCCATACCTATCAAACTACCAAAAAACTTCTTTACTGAATTAGAAAAAAACTATAACAAAGTTCATTTGGAAGAACAAAAGAACAAGAATATCAAGGGAAATAATGAAAAAAATGTGAAGGAAGGGGGCCTAGCAGTTATTAAACTATACTATAAAGCAGCAGTCATCAAACAGTATAGTATTGGCTAAGAGACAGAAGGGAGGATCAGTGGAATAGACTAGGGGTAAGCGACCTCAGCAAGACAGTCTTTGATAAACCGGAAGAGCCCAGCTTTTAGGACAAAAACCCACTATTTGGCAAAAACTGCTGGGAAAATTGGAAAACAATATGGGAGAGATTGGGCCTAGATCAACATTTCACACCCATTCCAAGATAAACTCAGAATGGATGAATGACTTGAATATAAAGAAGGAAACTATAAGTAAATTAGGTGAGCACAGAATAGTATACTTGTCAGATCTCTGGGAAAGGAAAGATTTTAAAACCAAGCAAGAGTTAGGAAAAAAATCCCAAAATGTAAAATAAATAATTTTGACTACAACAAACTAAAAGTTTTTGTTCAGACAAAACCAATGCTACCAAAATCAGAAGGGAAGCAACAAACTGGGAAAAAATCTTTATAACAAAAAACTCAGGCAAAGGTCTAATTACTCAAATATACAAGGAGCTAAATCAATTGTACAAAAAATCAAGCTATCCCCCAATTGATAAATGGGCAAGGGACAAGAATAGGCAATTTTCAGATAAAGAAATCAAAACTATCAATAAGCACATGAGAAAGTGTTCTAAATCTCTAATAATTAAGAGAAATGCAAATCAAAACGACTCTGAGGTATCACCTCACACCTAGCAGATTGGCTAAAATGACAGAAGGGGAGAGTAATGAATGCTGGAGGGGATGTGGCCAAATTGGGACATTAATGCATTGCTGGTGGAGTTGTGAACTGATCCAACCATTCTGGAAGGCAATTTGGAACTATGCTCAAAGGGCTATAAAAGACTGCCTGTCTATCCAGTTATAGCATTGCTGGGTTTGTATCCCAAAGAGATCATAGATAAACAGACTTGTACAAAAATATTTATAGCTGTGCTCTTTGTGGTGGCAAAAAACTGGAAAATGACGGTATGCCCTTCAATTGGGGAATGGCTGAACAAATTGTGGTATCTGTTGGTGATGGAATACTATTGTGCTCAAAGAAACAATAAACTGGAGGAATTCCATGTGAACTGGAAAGACCTCCAGGAATTGATGCAGAGTGAAAGGAGCAGAGCCAGAAGAACATTGTACACAGAGATGGATACACTGTGGTAAAATCGAATGTAATGGACTTCTGTACTAGCAGCAATGCAAGGATCCAGAGCAATTCTGAGGAAGAACTCTTGAGAGTGGAAACACAGAAGAAAAACAACAGCTTGAATACATGAATTGATGCAGACATAATTGGGGATGTAGACTCTTAATGACCACCCTAGAACAATTATCAATAATATGGAAATAGGTCTTTATCGATGACACATGAAGAAAACAGTGGAAATGCACGTCGGCTAAGGGGAGTGGGGAAGAGAGCAAGAACAAGAATCATGTAACGCTGGGAAAAAATTGCTCTAACAAATAAATAAATAAGTGAAGATGCTATTCTCAAATACTGCATATTTTATGAAGATGTTCATTGTATATCTGTCTATATCTATGTATATATATATTTTATATACATGTTTGTGTATGAGGATATATGAAATATTTTCTGCTACTTAATTGTTGAAATATAGGGAAAGTGATTAGGTATTCAAAAGGAAGAAGACAGTTAGTAGATGAGCATTTAAAGAAAAAGTCACATGCAAGCCTAAATCAATGGAAAATAATAGAAGAGAACCCATCTTGGTACAATTTTTTGAATTTCACATTCATTAAGTATAAAATTTTAGCATCATAATTTCTGTGTTGAGAAAAAATTTGAGTATATACTCAAAAAGTTTCATTTCATGATTGAATGCTCTCTTTTTCCCCTTCTCCCCCCTCTCCTGCATTATTCTCTATACCATAGTTCCAGGGCCTACCCTTCCTAGAATTCACTTACTCTTTTTTTTTTTTTTTTTTTTTTTTTAGAAAATATTTACTCTTTAAAAAAAACTTTTTTTTTTAAATCAAGCAATTTCCCAATTGATAAAATGGGCAAGGGACATGAATAAGCAATTTTCAGATAAAGAAATCAAAACTATGCAAATCAAAACAACTTTAAGGTATCACCTCATACCTAGCAGATTGGCTAAAATGACAGTAGGGGAGAGTAATAAATGTTGGAGGGGATGTAGCAAAATTGGGACATTAATGCATTGCTGGTGGAGTTGTGAACTGATCCAACCATTCTGGATGGCAATTTGGAACTATGCTCAAAGGGCTTTTATAAAGACTTTTGTAAAGTCTTTTATAAAGACTGCCTGCCTTTGATCCATCCATACCATTGCTGGGTTTATACCCCAAAGAGATCATAGGGAAAAAGAGTTGTACAAAAATATTTATAGCCTCACTCTTCATAGTGGCAAAAAACTGGCCTTCAATTGGGGAATGGCTGAACAACTTGTGGCATCTGTTGGTGATGGAATACTATTGTGCTCAAAGGAATAATAAACTGGAGGAATTCCATGTGAACTGGAAAGATCTCCAGGAATTGATGCAGAGTGAAAGGAGCAGAACCAGAAGAACATTGTACACAGAGACTGATACACTGTGGTAAAATAGAATGTATTGGACTTCTGTACTAGCAGCAATGCAATGACCCAAGACAGTTCTGAGGAACTTATGGAAAAGAAAGAAGCTATTCATATTCATACATATGGCAGTAGAAACACAGAAGAAAAACAACTGTTTGAACACATGTGTTGAGGCGGACATGATTTGGGATGTAGACTCGAAACGACCACCCTAGTACAACTATCAACAATATGGAAATAGGTCTTTATCAATGACATGTGTAAAAACCAGTGGAAATGCGCATTGGCTATGGGGGTGAGGGGAGAGAAGAGTAAGAACATGAATCATAACAATGGGAAAATCTTTTATTATAAAATAAAAAATTTTTAGTCAATTGAAAAGTTCCCCATGTTGTCTTTCATAGAAATGTGAAAGCTTTGCATGTTTACTTTTTCCTAGGTGAATCTCATCTCTTATTAGTTGGAGACCCTGGTACAGGGAAATCTCAGTTTCTCAAATACGCAGCAAAGATTACTCCAAGATCTGTGCTCACCACAGGAATTGGATCGACCAGTGCAGGTATTTGATCTAACAATGGTGTGTGATATGACAGATCATAGCTTTTTGGCTTTGTTTATAGCTACACAGAAAAAGCAGTAGGGAAGCCTATGGCAGGTATGTGTGAACTAAATGCATATTATTGCAACAGAATAGGGAATTTGGGTACTTTTTTATTTTAATAAAAAGACACTTCATGGGCCAGCTGGGTGGCTCATGGTCTGAGAGCCAGGCCCAAAGATGGGAGGGTATGGGTTTAAATTTGACAACAAACACTTCCCAGCTGTGTGTCCCTGGCCAAGTCACTTAACCCCCACTGTTCTTATGTCTTAGAACCAATTCATGGTATTGTTTCTAAGATGGAAGGTACAGTTTTTATAAAATAAATAATTTTATTTCAATTTTTAAAATAGACTTCTTAGTCTCTTCTGTGTTGGCAGCATGTAAATAGCTAGCAGTCCTGACCTAGAAATGAGGTAAATATTCAGAATGAACAAGCAAAATTTTCCTTTTAAATATCTTCTCAGTCATCATGCCTTTAGGTAACTCACATTGTGACCTTAATGAGTTTTTATAGCCAAAAAAAATTAATCACTTCATGATGCTGGGTTGGTCCTTGTATGGCAGGTGTACATATTCATGGCCTGCACTCAAGGCCTTTCTAACTTGACAGGCTTTGCCAAGACCTTCAACAACTCGGGGCCATGCCACAATGAGGCATCAGAATAGAACTTCAGTGACAGATTCTTTTAGCTGTCCCATGAAAATCTTGAAAGGACCTAACAATTTAAAAGTATTTCTGCAGGAAAAACATACTCATTCTTCAGTATCATTCTTGTATCTTAACTTTGAATAATCCTATTATTTTCGTTTTAGTGACAACCTGTAAAGATGTATTCATGAGACAAAATACAGGCATCACTCATTTTAAATAAACCCAAAGTATGAAATTTAAAAATTATTAATGAATTATGGCTCAGATGTTGTCATTCCTCTGGGTCAGGGACTCTCAAGTCCAGGTTCCTTTTACCAGTCTCCACCCTCTGGCCCCACCAACCTTTCTTTTCTTATCTTCTATTGCCCCTTTAATATGCATCCCTACCCTTAGCAAACCTGGGTTATTTGCTGTACCCCAAACAGACCACATGTTTTGCAGATACTATTTATTCACTGTAGATGAATGGCTTTCTCCCTTCTCTCTTTAAACTAGTCATCCTTCAATGCCCAGCTCAAATACCATTTCCTTCTTGAAGTCTTCCATGATCTTTCCCTAATAATTGTGCTCTCTCATTTCCTTGATTTGTATGTAACTCTCACAGCACTTTTCATATTCAGCCTTTTACTGCAGTTATTTTTTAACTTGTCTGATGTAGCCCTTTCTCCATTAATTATAAGCTTTTAGAACACAAGAATATCATATAAATCTCTGCATCCCTAAGGTGTCCCGAATATATAAGTAAAATGAACAAATGAAGCAAGAAACTAAATTGATTTTACATATTCAGGTCCTTAAGGAATTTTCAGGCTATCATGGGATAAAAGGACAGGACCCATTGACATAAGCATATTAAGGCTCTCTCAGCCATTTGGGAACTTAGTATTGTTGTGAGGAAGATCATTTAGTATTAGTTACATATAGTTTCTATGGATCTTCCTCACAACAGTATTAAGAGACTTTAGGCATGGAAAAAATTCAAATAGTACAAAAAGGGACACAATTCTGAGGGGAGGCTAGAAAAAGTTGGAAAGGAAAATGGAATACCCAGTAGATACACCATATTTGCCTAATACCTCATTGTAGTACCTTAACCCCATTCTCACTAAAGATTTCCAGATCTGTCTGCTGGGGGAATTTTTCTATGATACACCTTCAAATTCCATAATAGTTTTAGCTTGTATAGCTGACATTGCCAAAAGGCATTCACAGATATATGTATGCACATATAGCTTTATTCCTTTGTTTTAGGAAATGAGATTGCCTTCTAAAATTTTTTTTAAACCCTTACCTTCCGTCTTAGAGTCAATACTGTGTATTGGCTCCAAGGCAGAAAAGTGGTAAGGGTAGGCAATGGGGGTCAAGTGACTTGCCCAGGGTCATACGCTGGGAAGTGTCTGAGGTCACATTTGAACCCAGAACAGGACCTCCCATCTCTAGGTCTGGCTCTCAATCCACTGAGCTACCCAGCTACCCCGAGATTGCCTTTTAATTAAAAATTAGAAACTAGCTTTTCATAGAGGGAAAGCAACAGTAGCTTCAACTAGTACAATGCACCTTAACTTCATATTTATAATGATCTTTCAGCAAAAAAAAAAAAAATTAATAACTAACAAGATAAAGTTACATGGTCTAGCTTTGAACCTTGCCCCCAACACTTACTAGTTTTAGGATCATAGACTTAATTAGCACATTATCTCTCTGATTACTCCTCCTGCTTTTATATTTCCTTAATGTAGGAAATTTAACATTGGGAGAAAATTGATTGTGAAAGACTTTGACAGCCACTAAATTTCTGCTGCAGTTTTAGTTGTATAATTTATTTTTTAGTCCTCCCACCTAAAATACCTTGTATCTAGCACAATTGTCATGAGCCTAGACAAATTTCGGTGGCATATAGGATAGATTTCTCTGAGGAAGCTTAGAAAGAAAATACTTCATACCTGATTATTAATTTTAAATTCTAAGTTGGACCAAAGTTAAGAAACAGAACAAAGATTTCTTTAATGACTCATTTCATTCCATATACAAATACTGAAGTGAGTAGGGATTTCTGAATTGGAAAAAGGGTAGAATAGAAATACAATTTCTGAATGAAAAGCAAGGGGTTTCTAACAGCAGCATCTTGTACACTTTTCTGAGTCCTCATTTCACTGGCTTATAGTTTTCGGTAGTGAATAGGAATGCTGGGATAGAAGTCAACATGGTCCAACTTTGAACCTTGCCCCCAACACTTAGTAGCTTTGTGACCATGAGCTTAGTACAGTATCTCTCTGAGCCTGTAAAATCTGTAAAATAAACCTGCAGTACCAACCCACATAGGGCCATTGTGAGGCTCAACTGAGGTCATATAAAAAGATGCTTTGAAAAATCAAAGCACTATCAAGTAAGAAGCAGGATGGTTCTTCTTTCTCTTCTCACTGCCTAAAGAAAAAGTACTTATTGTATGAGACATAACTAATTTCAGAATCTATTGATACCCATTACAAAGTTTAAGATAGATATGGAATTTTCCCTATAGTAATGAATAGCTATTGATTCACTGTAGCAGCATTTTTTTTCTTCTCCAAATTTTGTGCTAGTATCATATTTGAAACATATGAGGGAGAAAATGGCGTAAGGAATAAAATATCCATAGTAAAGGATATGGAAAAATTCTTCCTTCCTATTTGAAGGACCACCTCCTTCTCTTTTTATTCCTCTTGATCTCCATAGGCTGGTAATTCATTAACCTTTAAGGTAATAACTTCCCTCCTATCCTGAAACCAGAGTTAAGTGAGTAGAACCCCAAGATCTACATATGGATTACCTATGCTTTTTGCTTACTTGCTTGGTGTTTTATCAGCTCAAATAATTGTTCTCATTCTCTCCTACCCCCTCTTACCCATCTGTTCAATTGCATAAGTAAACTGTTATGCCTTATTTTTTCGGCAAACAATTAGTTCAAATGAACTTTAAGTCAAAACAATTTTTAAGTCTTTAAAAATAATAATTTAGTCTCCAGCTTAAATATTAAATGTAGTCCAATATATTTTAGTATAGTTTGTGTAAAAGCAAATGTGAGTAAAAAGGTGGGAAAAAAAGTTACTTAATTCAAATTTTTTTAGAGCTTGTACCTAGGTCTAAAAATTGCCTTTTTGCACTTAAAGTTTTGACACCTACAAACGATTTGTGTGACTAGAACTTAATGATCTAAAATCAATTTTTTTAAACTGTGGGATTTATATTTTAGTAGTTTGTCTTAAGCTTCTGGCTCAAGAAAATGAGCCTTTTACGAATTCTGGTAAATATAAATTGTGTGAAATTTTATTACAAACTGATCATTCTTGTATTCCTAGTCAAAAGTCAGTAATGATTCACTTAATTTTCATTTTGCCTCATAATTTTACTTCTAAAGATGTAGATGATATGGTTTCATATTCCTGTGAGTGTAACCAGGAAGAAATATGCCCATTATATACTTGAAGACACTGCAGTTTTAATAACTTTAGAGAGGTCAATTATTAGAAAGTATCATTCTAAATTCCAATGCAGAGTTCTTTTTTATTTGCTAATCATTCCCTACAAAAATACCAATTCATTTCTACATAGAATTTCCCAGGATAGTCATCAGGAATGGTTGTGAGATTTCACTAGTTTAAGGAGCTCCCCTGTACTAACTAACACAGGTTGGCACCTTCCCTCAGAGAGTTGTTGAGAAGTGGCTTGTCCAAAGTTGCACAGCTAGCCTTGTGTCAGCAACAATTGAACTCAGTTCTCCACGGGTTTCTGCTTCTCCATGTTGTTGCTCTAGGTACCTCCTTATATTAACTAGGTGTTAATATACATTGGTAGGAGTTTCTTCATCGGGGAGTTTCTCATACCAGTGAAATCTGTTCCTAATTCCTAGATAGTCAGATTTTTTTTTTAAGATTTTAAATTAGGGAATAAAGGTTTCTGGATATTAGTAAAAGTAGCTATAATGTTTATATTAGCACTGTAAGTTTTATATAGTGTTTTACATATTATTTCATTTGAAAATTCATTCAGCTCTTAAAACGAATTCATTATTTATAAACAAATACCTAACAATCTAGAATATCACATTTCAAAAGCTCAGCACACTGGTCCAGGGGAAAGAACACTGTATCTGAAAGCAGAAGCTATGGGTTCTGGTTCTGACTCTTCCACTGACTGGCTCTGTGATCTTTTCAGTTTACCTCCTGGGACTTACATTACTTTTCTCTAAATGAAGGAGAGGAGGGGAGTCTCTCTAAGGTCTTGTTTCAGCTCTAAAAACTATTATTCTATAACATTTGCACAATTTTCTAGGGCATTTTATTTTTAAAGTGGCAAGAATTATTTCTAGAATACATAGTATTCAAATTTAGATTTCCTCTTCCTCAAAACAACCTTAAAAATATAATTGTGATGTGAAGTTTTATATGTGAAGGCACTCATAAGGTTGTAAAGCTAGGAGAGTGTTCTATGGGATCTATAAAACAGGTACTAACAACTTTGATGGGACCCATGAAAGAGGAACGATCATGATTTTTTAAAAAACACTTACCTTCTGTCCTAGAATTTGATACTAAGTATCAGTTCCAAGGCAGAACAGTAAGGGCTAGGCAATTGGGGTTGTGATTTGCCCAAAGGTCACACCGCTATTAAGTTTTCTGGGGCCAAATTTGAACCCAAGACCTCCTGTCTCTAAAGCCTGGCTCTCTATCCACTGAGCCTCCTTAGCTGTCCTTCATGATTTTAAATTAATGGTATCTTTTAAAAATTATTTTTTAAATTCCTACTAAACTCCTTTAGGAAATCTAAATACATTTAACCTTATCTTTATCTGCAAAACTGGGAAAGAGTCAATGTCTGAAAATCATGCTTTTCAGAATTATCTGTTACGAAGTCATAGACTTCTTGTTGAGTTCATAATTTTTATATCAGTGTTGCCAAAAATATATTGTCATGCATTATTAAAAAACATTAAATACTTGTTCTAGATACCTGATGAAAAACTGGAAGCCGACTCAACCTCCTGTCCACTAAAATAAGAAGGGCTTCAGTTTTTTTTCTTTTTGAATCTATAACACACTAATTTAGGGAGTTGGCCCATTTAAAAATGTGTATGTATGTATATATCTTGTTTACATGGCTATTTTTTTTTAAACCCTTAACTTCTGTGTATTGGCTCATAGGTGGAAGAGTGGTAAGTGTGGGCAATGGGGGTCAAGTGACTTGCCCAGGGTCACACAGCTGGGAAGTGTCTAAGGCCAGATTTGAACCTAGGACCTCCCGTCTCTATGCCTGACTCTCAATCCACTGAGCTACCCAGCTGCCCCCTACCACGTCCTCTTTAAATCCTGATTGACTAAAATGAAGACTTGCTTAAATGAATAGTTCATGACATACATACATGGCTATTTTAAATAAATTCTATACAGTTAAAACTCCATTGGCATGTTTTACACTCTTATCTCCTACATCAAATTATTTGCTCAACCAATGTTGGGCAAAAAGAGAACTGTGTAGATAACAAAGGAGGTCATGTCAAGAAATCCTTTGTAGCTATTTGACTTCAGATTACCTCTTTTAAGGCATAAACACATAAGGCATAAAATAAATGGAAACTTGCTCTTGAAATTATGCCTCACTGTCTAGCTTCATAGAAGCAGACATTTTAAGGTAATATATAGAAAGAATTTTTTCTTACTTTTCACTTTGGTTAAAGTGAGCTTTGTTCCCAACCGTTTATTAATAGCTGGGAAACTGTAGTATGCTTTATTCATCTCATCCAAGAGATCTTGTCATATTTTTTTCATCCCGGTTAAGGATTTCATTGGTGGTGTTTAGTTTATATTACAGAGGAGAAGAAGAAAATATAATATATATGCTTTAATCAGATTAGTTTTAGAGCAAATAAAATAACACATTAGAGAAAAAAGAATTACTTAAAAATAGTTGTATTTATATTCCACAATTTGATCAAATACTGGTTCTTATAAACTTTCTACAGGATGTTTTTAAAACAAATTCTTCACATTTTGTGTTGACTATGTACTTACGGAATTTCAGGGAAATAGTTCTGTTTTTATAGCTTAACATGTACTAAAGGGATGACAGGTAGTCACATGCAGTCCATATGGGATTCTAACATGACATTTAATGAATTTTCTGATGTTGACCATCCCTTTGATGCTGAAGGCAATGCATCTGTTGAAAGAAGTGACTGTAAGTTTGGGTTACTGCTCTCTGCATCTTCCAGTTTTTCGGTATTGTCTTCCCAGTTAATGTGGAATCTTGTGACCCTGGGATTAGATGCCAAAATATTTCTTTGAAGCTAGAAGTAAAGAAGGAAAAAATAAATTTAGGTGGTAAGGGCTAGATCATTTGGAACAATGAGCTATGCAATTAAGCTGTTAATAAAAAATCAGAATAATTATGTGGAGTGATTAAAATACTGGTCTTGGAATCAGGAAGACCCAAGTTTGAATTCTGCCTCAGACACTAGCCATACTAGCCTTGGGCAAGTCACTCAACTTCCATCTCAATTTCCTCATTTGTAAAATGGGGATGATAACAACAATAATACCTACCCTCACAGGCTTGTTGTGAGGATCTAATGAAATAATAATAATATAGGTAAACCTTATCAATGATTTAAAGTATGTGTATACACCTTAGAGCACTGAAGAAATATGTTTCTCTCTCTTGCTGCTTGTTCACTAAGAGGTCTGTCTAATGGGTAAGCCATATGATAAAGTAAAGCAAGTTTTAGTGAATTATAAATGAAGGGTAAATGGTTTGAAAGTATCACTTTTTCTAATGGATTCTGCAATTTTATAGGAATGAACAAAAAGAGTAAAGAGAATGGAATGGGTAGCCAGGACAAATTACCTAAAAATCTTAATATTTAAATATCTCAATTTTCTAAAAGAAAAGGAAGAGCACAGAGTATTTTGGAAGTTTGAGCTATTTTTTATCTGTTCCATAGGTGAGATGGCTCACTAAGAACTAAACTATAGCTTAAAGGAAAATAAAAGCTTAGTATGATAATAATAATGAAAAACACATTGCAAATCAAGGGGAGAGACTTCAAATTCTTCATCTAATCCCAGAGTTATATTCTGGTACCTTTTAGAAATAGGATTAAACATTGTTACCTTTTACTACAGTTAATCAGTCAATAAGCTTTCATTAAGTACTTCATACATGCAAAGTCAAGAGTGGTTTCACCAATTGTTCGCTCTCTAAAAAGTCAGTCACAATACTTCACCACAAAGCTTCCTTATACATGTGTTTCCATGCAGGGAAGATTTCTTTTCTTCCTAACTTCAGAATTATTCAGGCAATAACACTAGCTATGGTCTATGCCCTATCTGTTTAAAATGCTCAAAATTCATGGGCAGATAAATTTTCAAAATGCTCTTCCTAGTTTGGAATTTCATGCTGTTAATTATCAAAAATATGTACATTAGAACAAGAATTAGGATATCAACAATTTCCATATTGTTCCACCATCTGCCACTGTTCATGAGTGGTTTCTCAGCCATTTAAATAGTAGGACTCATTCCCCATCTTTTGCTAAAATAAAGAAATATTTATATACAGACCTTCACCTATAGATTATATTGGGGGTTGGTGGTGGTCTGAACCCTCAATTTCACAAGTTAAGGGACCTCCTGGCATGGAAACTTCTTCCACTGATAAGAGTTTGCTAGTTACCTGGAACAGGTAAAGTGACTTGCCCATGGGTGTGAGTGTGAAACCCCTTACCCCCTTTTATGATTATAACAGTATTAGCCTTTTTGATTAATAATACATGTGTTACTTTTCAGTTAATAGTCAAATAATATAGTTAGATTTATGAATTATAAGCATTAGTTAAGAAAAATATAGCTTAGGGTGGTATTAAATCTTGCTGACAGACACTTTGACCTTAAGCCTGTAACCCAAATGTTCCTCCCAAGCCCAGCACACCCTGCTGTCAGTGAGGAGTATAGGATGCCCATCTCCTAGGTGCAATGGCTTGTCAGTCATCCTTAGGTGCCATCTTTAGGTCAGAGAACAGGAGGTGATTGATTCCTGACAGGATAAAAATTGTCAGCAAAAACCAGACCCTGTCCCTCTCCCCCCCTTATTGCTGAGGCCTTGCAAAGGTCAAGCCTAATAATAAGATATTAGTTACCACCCATAGTGATGATTTCTGTACTTTCCAGCTTATTCAGCACTTGGTCATTAATTAAGACCTGCCCATGTGGAGGATTTATATTTCATTCTATTTTAACTGTACATTCTGCCTTTAATCTGACACTGTATCATCAACTTTCTGGACACAAAAGAGGCAATCTCCTAAGGCTCGGAGACTTTGGTCTCAACCAGAGTCTTGCTTTATTGTGAGACTAGTCCTCTCTGTTTACCTCATTTTGCATTTTAGATCAATAATTTTTGCCACATAGGTCAGAGATAAAACTTGAACCATAGTCTTCCAATCCACACTATTGCAAGCTGCCTTTCAAGAACAATAATATACAAGTCAAATGTCATTAAGTCCCACCTATCTCCCCAAAATGCTGCCTATTCTCTGGTCAACATCTTCATCTCCACCCTTTTCTCCAACTGCAGGTAGCTGGACCACCTGATACCCTTCTGGGAACCTGGCCTAATTACATTTCATTAAATCTCAGCCAGCTCCTGACTATATACCTACATCCCAGCCATGATTCTCACCTCCCTCCTGACTCCAACCCCTCGTTCTTCCCTTCATTCCCCATTCTGGTCTTCTTACTCAGAACCAATCCTCCATGCCCCTTCCAGGCTCTCTATACAACATCTGATATACCACCAGGGCCCTTTATATTCTATATTTCCTCCTTAGATTGCAAGCTCTTTAGGGGCAGGAACTGTCTTGCTTTCCTGTATTTATGTCTCAGGTGCTTGGTACAGTGCCTGACTCATGGTAAATGCTTAATTGTCTAATATAAATAACTGTACCAGAGGGGGAAAAAATACTGCCTTATCCACCCAAATGAGTGAATTCCATGGCACTGTTTCCTATGGATTGGTTGGGCAAATTTGCTGTTATAGTGAACCTCAGTTTGTTTTCACTCACTGAATATATTGCCAGTTGAATTTAATTCAGCTTATTTCATATATTCCATTAGGGTAGTTAGAGAAAGGGCAGAAAACCATGAGTTTAACTCCCAGCTCCACCATTAAACTATCTTTGTGACATAAAGCAAGTTATTTAAACTCACTGGGCCTCAGCTTCTTCATTCTTGGAATGAGGACAGTTGGACTGGATCTGAGTGGCCAGCTTTTTAAGAAGCTAATAATTGAATATAATAATATCATAAACAAATGATAATTTGTACATTATCTCTCATTTATGCAGTCATTTTGACCTTTCATACTATGGGGAGAAATGACAAACTTTTCTTACCAATGTAATAAAATAAAAACAATTAAAATTTTGTTAGACTTGATTAAAGTAGAAGCTCTTTTTAAAAGAGGCATACGACATTAAACAGATTTACTTGAATCAGACTTGACGCCTAAGATTCCTTATCTTGATCCTTAGTTCCTGTACCAAAAGGAGGCACAAATACAAAAATTGGAAGAATCCTTAGGTCCTTCACAAAAGAAGACTTTATTAAAATTTGGATTCAAGGATTTTGCTTTATCTTCCTTTTACACTTCATATGAACTGTGGTAAAAATATTGTCTCTGCTAGTGATGCTTGACTGTATTATATTTTTAACTTATTCTTTAATCAATTAAATGCATTGTTTACTCAAGCTACATATAAACAAAAGCTTTGATAATTAAGATTTTTATCATGGATCTAAAAGATAGATTTTCATATAGGTTTTCAGATTCTGACAAGCAAATCTACAATTGTAGGTTATGAAGTTAGGCTAACTACATTGTTACTTATGAGACTGAATTCTTTTCAACTATGAAGCAGCATCAGATAGATCTGCTTGGTGCTATTTGTTTGCCCCAAATAACAGTCAAAAAAGTCCAGGCTAAGCAGAGATGACAAAAGGATGTTATCTAAATCATTTCAGTCTTATTTCCATTCCTAGGTTCAAAAATTAAAAGTCACTGGTATTGGGAAGTACTTAGGTCTCAAAGGTGGGGGACATCTTCCCATTCCACATGATCCTATCTTTGTTCTTTCATAAAACCCTTGAGAGGCCTTCCTCTTTTTTTTTTTCTTTTTAATATATGTCAGATAATTTGCTAAGCTGTATTTATGTGACAAAAATCATAAAGACTGCCCCCTCATTTTACAGAAAAGTAAAATGAGGCCCAAGAGGTAACATGCATTCACATAATGTGTGATTTTTAGCCCAGGATCTCTGACATTAGATGCAGTATTTTCCCCATTACATCAGAGATGTCCAACTACTGTTTCTCATTTTCACTTCAAACTGGCTTCCTTCTCTCCTACCCTGATCCATACATGTCCATAATAATATTTTGTAGAACTTTTCATAAATGCTATTGCTTTACCTGTTGTGACTTCTACATGCTCATCATAATTCTCTTCATTGCTCTTTTAGGTCACCTAAAATTTTAATTTCTCAAAGTCCAAGGTGTTGCACAATTCCTAGCCCTTAGAACCAGAAATGCCAAGAGACCATTTGGTCCAGCCCCTTCATAGACAGATGAGAAAACTGGGGTTTGGAAATTCATATACTCAAGGTTCCACAGATATTAAGTGGAAGAGTTTGGATTTGAACCCAGGTTTCCAACTCCAAATCTCATTATGATCATACTCATTATTCACAACAAAACTGTTAAGAGATAGGCTATACTGTAGCAACAAGTACCTAAAAATCTGTGCAGTTTCCAATGCAGTCCTAAGAGGGGAAGATCCCAAAGATCAGAATAATTCATCATGGGGATGAACTAAATATTCTATAAGGTCTTTCATGTTCTATAAATTACTTGCTATTAGGACCTATAGAATACTGAATCTTGGCTCTTAGGTACATTTTTTATTCCATAACTTGAAACTACTGACCTTCATCCCAGGATGAAGTAAGAAAGCAGAATGTAGTGTTTGTGGGTGTAAAAGCAGAGAATGGCAAAACAGAAACATCAATGGGAGAAAAAGGAGCTGGTTAATTGCAGTTACCCAAAGCTCCAAATGTGACTGCTTATCCAGAGCACACATATATTAATACACGAGGCTGAGGAGGGGAGTTGGACCTCCTAAAACAGAATCAGTATCTTTGGGTCCTTCACTAGGAATAATATTAACCAAATATCCCCTGGGTAAATGGCACTATCAATTCAGTTTCAAGTAACAACCTAGTCTTTTCAGGCAGGAACTGCTAGTGGGCAACACTGCTTTGGATACAGAGAAAAGTTATTAAAACCTTTAAAATAAAAATGCTAAGTAGAAGCCCTAAGCCAAGTAAATGCCCTCCTATAGCTAGGCTGAGCCAAGAGAGTTGTGGTCCCTTTGTTTTAGAATCTCAAAGCATATTACAAACATTAATGACCAAAGCTTCCTAAGGGGAGACCATATAGGCTTTGTGAATTATGCAGGGTTAGACTTGATGTTGTAGAACTAACACCAAAATGTCAAATTCTGATTCATAACTATTTCTTACTTAGTTTCTCACTTATTACAAAAGCTACACACATCATGAAATATAAATTGTCACTTTTTGATCCCTTTAAATTATGTAGTAAAAGCAAATTAATTAAAAGATAAGTTTGAAATGTTACTTACCTTAGAAAAGTCTGGTTTTACTGGTGGGTTTTCCCTTAATTCTGTCTCCGTATATTCATTATTTACATAATAGCCAACTCTAATAAATTCTTGACCTCGATAGGTACATGTAATTAGCACAACTGTTACACCTACTGCATCTGCATCTGGAATAAGTCCTGGATTTGGTGCATCAGCCTAGAATGATTAAAAAAGGGGAAAGGAAGGAAAGGTTAACTGCAGACAAGATGAGGATTTTAGTTACCTTAAAGCACTATCAGATAAAGATAGAGCAGTAAGATCTAGGGAATATTTACAATCATGCTGTAAAGGCAAATGTTCATTTCTGAGATTTATAGCTCAAAGAGTTCATGTGTCTCCCATGGGACACCTCTGTACCCCCCCACCTTTAAAAAAAAATAAAAACCTTTATATTCTGCCATAGAATCAATACTCAGTATTGGTTCCAAGGAAGAAGAGCAGTAAGGGCTAGGCAGTGGGGGTCAAGTGATTTGCCCAGGGTCACACAACTAGGAAGTGTCTGAAGCCACATTTGAACTCAGACCCTGGTCCTGCCTCTCAGTGTACCTAGCTGCCCCCATCCTTGAATCCCTAAAGGCATCACTGTATATAGAGAAAATTGTTATTCTTCCTCCATTCTGGGCGTTTTAGAATTTGGGAACATCCCATTATGAAGGATTTATATTAACCAAAAGAGCAATTAAAGATAAATGTTAAAAGTCATCCATTTGATTATCCAGATACACATATGGACTGTCTGTAACCTTCATCCTGCCACCCAGCCCCCTCTCATTCAACTCCCACACTGCCTGCCACCATTGAATTGGCCTAGGCTGGACAATGAAGGCAGCTAAACAGAGCTGTGTTATCTCGGCATCCTCTTTAGAAGGGACCAACACAGGAATCCCCAGAAAGATGATGCAGCTCCTGGTCCAGCCTGCAGGATACCTTACACTAAAGGATTAAGGAGCAAGACCGTAGAGACGTAATCAGAACAACACAAAGCAAAGTGCAATCCAGGTGCCAAAGTGACGTACAAACCACACAAATCCAGTAAAAGATAAGATTTTGGGGGTTTATAAAGGTGGGAAGAAGGCGTGTGAGGACATTCAAAGAAAAGGGAAAAAAGGCCCAGAAGTGAAGAGAAGAACACGCGCCCGGGGTCTGGAGCCTGGTGTCTAACAAAACCTACCCCGCACAATCAGACAGAGACCTAGATGGGCTGAGTGGGGCCGCTTTATTTACAAGGCCTAGAATGCCAGGCTAAGAAAGCTGAACGTGATCTTAGTGGCTGAGGAATACCAGAGAAAGTGGGTCACAGAGAGAAACTGCCTCCAGTCACAGGGATTTCTACAACCCAATATGTATCGACACAACTCTGTCGAGCACCTCCAATCTGATCATCAGTAACAAATATTATTTCCCAAGTGTCTACTATGTATAAGACATTGTGCTGTGTGCTAGTAAGAATACATAGTTATTAAAACATTCTCCCTACTCTGCAGAAGTTTGTGATATAGGAGTGGGGCTCTACTAGGATGAGCCCAATAGACCTTCTCTGGGTTGAATATCAATCATGGAAAAATAGAGCCTAAAGGGCTCTTGGAGACCATCTTGTCTGGGAGTTCTTAATCTTTTTAAAAAATCTTTACTTTCTGTCTTAGAATCAATAATTCTGTTTTGGTTCCCAAGCAGGAAAAGTGGTAAGGGCCAGGCAGTGGGGGTTAAGGGACTTGCCCAGGGTCACACAGCTAGGAAGTGTATAAGGTCACTTTTGAACCCAGGACCTCCCATCTCTAGGCCTGGCTCTTAATCCAATGAGCCATCTAGCTGCCCCTTCTTTGCCTTTTTAATATTATACAACCATCTGACGCTCTGGTGAGGCCTACAGTCTCCTTTTTTTTTCCAGAGTAAAAATTTTAAATGCACAAAGCTTCTTTTAAAAATGAGTTTGTAATGAAATAAATATTAATAAATGTTTAAATAAATAAATGAGATGAGTTTGTGAAACCCAAGTTAAGCTCCACTGATCTAGTCCAACTCCTCTCTCCACCTTTTAAAAAAATATGAAACTGAAACTAAGAGAAATGACTCAGCTACATCCACTCCTCAAGTCCTTCCAGTTTTCACATTTTTCTAGCCCCCACCCTGATAATAGTGTGCATTTTGTGCTCCTCTATAACCTACACTTGCTTCTCTGGTTTATGCTTGGTATTTAAGTCTTTGGCAGAAGTGGGACGTGTATTCATATGTATTTGTGTGTATTCAGCAAGGAAAGGTTTCATGAAAAGATATTTTGAAGCAAGATTGGTATGGGGGAAAGGTCTGCTTCTGGCCTGGAAATACAACCACTTAAGTAGTCAGACTAACTGGCAGAGGTCCATGAAGATTCCCTACCTGGTTGGGAGTAGGGAAAATGGAAGAAGATAAGCCTATTGTGAATGGGGAATTAACGAACGTTCCCCTATCCACACCTTATTTTCCATAAGCAAATTGATTCTGGAGATTACAGTCCATTGCATTTTGATATTTAATATGGACAGGACTAATTGGAGGAGCTGCAAAGGGCCCTTTGCTTAGCCAGAATGCAGGATGGGCATAGTTTATCTAGGGGTCTTGAGACATTTTACTGCAGCTCACTTTGGACAGATGTTTGTGCTTCTAAACCAGAGACTCTTCTTCAGCTTAGAAAGTCATTTAGTCCCTCCTCATTGCAAAGGGAGAGAAACTGAAGCCCGGAGAAGTGATTTGCTCAAGATCATACACAAGTCACTAAGAACCCGGGTCTCCTTACTCTTAAGTCTAGAGCTCTTTCCACAATGCAAGGTTGCCTCTCATCAGTTTACCTCTCACATTGCTGACACACCATTAAGAACAATCCCATAAATATGCTAACAAAGCAGGAAGTGACCCAAAGTCAAAGCACTCCCAAGGCCAATCATTGCTATACTTTACCCTATCATTAAACTATCTGAAATTATTAGAGTGGTTAGTTTGTTAAATGCGCAAATTTAAAACACTACCTTATTCTCACTGTATTTCATCTGTTCTTTTTTTAGCTCCACATTTTAAAGTCATATGGCCAAAGTTGTTGGATACCTTCATCATCCTTTATGTACCCAGCCAAAATTGTGGAGTGTTTTTAAAAGTATGGGGTATCCTGAATGTCTTTGTGCAGTCTTATTTAAGCTTTAGTAGCTTTAAGGCTGTGTGACAACAGAAAGCCTTCCTTTAAGCCAGAAAGATCTGGGTTCAAAGCATGCCTCTGAAACAAACTGACTGTGTGACCCAGGACAAGTCACCTAGCTTCTACGTTCTCTAAGGATCTCTCTAGCTAAATCAAGAAGCTTTCATCCAATACTGATTATGTGCCAAGACTTTCAGTTGCAGAGAAGGTGCCATTAAACATTTGTAGAGGCAGTTCCTTCACCCAGAGCTTGCTAAGCCCATGACACAGGCCTAGGCCCTTTCCCTAGCCTAAAACACACAGGAAAGGTTTCATGATGGCTTTAGTGTAGGACCGAGCAGGAATCACCAAGTATTTGTACAGCCTTGTATTAGACATGACTGCAGTAGCCTAACGTGGCTGTCCCATTAAAACAAAATAGGAAAAGTAACAGACAACTTCACACTTCGGCATGGTCAGTGGCAGTCTGCCACCCCGTGAATCCTCGCCAGACGTGTGGCTCTCCTCACGAAGCAGAGCTGATTCTACTTTTCTACACACAGAAACTTCAGGGAGGGCTAAGCTGAAAGGGAAGAGAAAAGCTGTGCAGGTATTTAAAAGTTCTAGACATAACTTCCAATGGCTCCAGTGGTCTTACGGAAATCTTTAAGCCATAGAAAATAGGACAAACACTTCCCCTTTAATGGCATTCACTTCTTTTTTATTCAGTTACTTGTTGAAATCTGCTTAACTCTCTATCTGCTTCCCTTCAATCATAATACCGTCTGTCTTGTGAGAATGCCATCTGTCTGGGGAGGAGCAGGGGCTGTGTAAGGGGAAGGTTAGTGTCCAGGACCAGGGAGAAAGCATTCACATCCTTCTAAGTTAAGGATTCACAATGTACATTTGTTCCGGAGGGCTGCAGCTTGTTAAGAGATACCAATATCTGAAGCTCAATGCAAGAATTTTTTCTTTGGCTTTCCTTGGAGAATTTTTCCCTACATGTTTCCTCCATGCCTTGGGATCACTGAGCTAACTGAGGGGGTCAGAGCCAGACCTCACGCAAAGGAAATGCTAAGTCGAAGAGAGGGACTTATTTTTGAAGAGCAATACAGAAGAACTTATTCAAAGGTTTCTTTGCCTGCTTACTTTTTCCTGCCTCTGTTAATGATGGAAAATTACTGAAGTTATTAAACAGCTAGGTAACAAAGTAGATAGAGCAGAGGACTGGGTTCAAATGTCCTCAGACACTTCCTAGCTATGTGACCCTGAACAAGTCACTTAACTCACATTGTCTAGTCTTTAGGGTTCTTCTGCCTCAGAATCAATACACAGTATTGATTCTAAGACAAAAGGTAAGCGTTTAAAAAAAAAAAAGAATAAGAAAGAAAGAAATCATGATCCTGGGGTTCATTGTGGGGAAGATTAAGTGATACCCCTAAGTGATAAAATCAAGGACCATTATGTGATAGTCTCAGCTCTGAAAAATTATACACTGATCTGTTTACCTAGTAAAGTGATTATTTTAGTGCTGGTAGAATTGATAATAGGTAAAGTAGTACCATGAGAAGATGAGATGGGAAATGGGATCATTGGGCCACTCAAAAAAATTATTTGCTTGATAGCACACCTCTGACTTCTACTTTTCACAGCTGAAAAGGACTTATATTTTCTGTGACAGGCCATGTTTTAAATTGTGATCACCTCTATCAGGGCCACTGTATATAGCCCTTGTCATCCCTATTAAAGCTTAATATATGTTAGTGATGCTCGAAGTAAGGTCAGCAGAAAGTTAGTGGACTATGAATATCATTCAAGGATTCATTCCATAGGCTTATCTATCCTTTTGTGATATTCAGGTTAACAATATGACAAGGTATATCTTTTTGTTTCTGGCATAAACCAATCACATTTAGTTTATTCTTCATTGGTGCCATTTTAATGACACAAACATATCCTTAATACAACAGGAGGGTAAATTCTGAAAGCATTCCCTCCATAATAATAATAATAATAATAATCAAGCACTCTGTAGTTTCAGGCAAAAGTAGACATAACCTTTATTTGCCTTAGTTTTCCTCATATATGAAATGGGAAGGATAATAGAACCAATTTTGCAACATTGTGAGGATCAAATGAAATAATAATTGTAAAGTGCTTAGCAAAGTGTCTGGCACATAGTAAGCACTATATAAAATTTAGCTATTATTAATAAAAGTATGGTGTTAAATAGAAGTGCAAGGTTTTACAAATGCAAAATACTTTCCAGAAACTTATTGGTACAAACATTTAACAGTAATCTTACCTGAAATACAAACATATGCCTTCCTGCAGGAACAGGGCCCACTAAAACAGAGTCTAAAACTTGGTCGTATTCTTCACTTTCTGCTGAACCCACATAGATAATTTTCCACTCCAAGTCTAGAGTTAAAGACCAATACACATTATTTTACACTAAAGGATTACAATACTGATTAATTCCAATACCCCTTTTAACAGCAACTGATTCACATCTGTCATCCCTAAATCCACCTCACCAAAGCATAGATCCAAAAAAGATTCTCAATTTCTGGGAGAACCTAATCCTCCCCATCCCTTGGCTCCTCCTGGAAAATCTCTCATTTCAGAAAGTAATTCCTTAAGACAAAGGAGTAAAAAAGAAAGGGGGGAGGGTCAATTCAGCAAAACTAATACATCAGCCAACTTTGATCTCTTTTCAAGCCAATAAGGCTTTCTTAAGTTTGCCATAATCAGAGGTATGAAAAACTGCCCACTTCAGCTCTAATGACTACCTTTGCCTTTATTCCTTAATTCAGCAAACATTAAGTGGCTATTGTGTGCTGAGAAGACAAAGATTTTTTTTAATGATTCCTGCCTGCCCTAGAGGAGCTTACATTCTATTGGGGAACCATTCACCTGAACCAACCATTAATACAGTTAACATGTTCTCTTTGAACACCCCAAATGTAAAATTTATCCCGAGTCAAAAATAATAAACCCTAAGAAGTAAGACAGGTTCCTGGGGGTGGGCTCAATGGGGCATGCTTGTTTGGGGCTACTTTTATGTTCATATTACATATACATATGCAAACTTCTCTGGCATATGCCGTCTATATACTATTTATACCCAATGTCCCATCTTCCCAACTAGACTGTAATCTTCTTGAGGAACTGATTCATTTAAGCAGCATTTATTGAACATTTCAAGGCACACTGCAACATACACAAACATTTATTGACGATGATTCATATAATAGCAGGGCTATATTTAGCTGGTTGAACAGCTCTTCCTCCTTTGACATGTTTTACAAAACTCCATTCTACTTTGTGTAATGAAATTTGCTTATTTTGACACTTAAATTTTGCTATTCCTTTTTTTATTCTCAGATAGTACATGATATAGTACCTATAGAACTATTCTTGTAATCATGAATTTCAAATTTTGTATATATACATGTGTATAAACCTAAAAAATAAACACAGGATAATTAGCACTAATAGTATCACAGTAGGTCAGCATAGGAGAAAGGAATATGATAGGGTATAAACACATCTCTTCTTGGTTTTATATAGGAATTGAAGGAAACCTTAAATAACATGGAATGTTCATTATTTAGGGGATTGTGTCTATATGTGAATATGCCTGTTTAGATATTTAAGTTAAACTGGATATATTTGAATGCATGAAATAACAGGTGTTATTTATGGCTGCTTAAATAATTTAAGAAAAATCACTTATATCACTTTATCTTTGTATTCTGAATAATCACTGCTCCAAGTGATTTTATTTCCATAATCTAGATTTGTTTGAAAAAGAAATGTTTCATAGGTCACAGTTTTTTCAATCAATGTGTTGTATTGGTTATGAGAAGATGTCTATGATAACAACTTCTAAAACACATGCCAAAAATGGTATGAAGAAGATCTCTAGGGTCCATAAACTGGCTATCTACTGCCATGCCCCCATCCTTACTTTCTTGAACTATTATTATTCTTTTCTTTGACTAGAACATTAAAATAGTTTGTCCAGGCTCTGGAAGGACAGGCTATTCTGAAACAGTAACCTACCTTACTAGAGAAAGCTGTTCACCTACAATATTAGATAGCATAATTACTACATCCAAATACAGGAGATGTGGAGGCAGATTTGAGTGAATGGTCCAGAGTTCAAATGTTGATTTTATGTAAGACCTTGGCCCTATATAATAAGGCCTTGCCCAAGTCACTTAACTTCTTTGGACTTCAGTTTCCTCATCTGGAAAATGAAGGAGTTGGACTAGTTAACATCTAAAGTCCTTCCATTTCTAAAACCTATGATCATGAGAGTAAATGTTTAAACTAAAGCTATTATATTTTATTTATTTATTTTAATGCCCTTACCTTCCATCTTAGAATCAATACTATGTATTGGCTCCAAGGCAGAAGAGCGCAAAGGGTAAGGGCTAGGACTAGGCAATGGGGGTTAAGTGACTTGCCCAGGGTCACACAGCTGGGAAGTGTCTGAGGCCAAATTTGAACCTAGGACCTCCTGTCTCTAGGCCTGGCTCTCAATCTACTAAGCTACCCAGCTGTTCCCTAAAGCTATTATATTTTAAACAAGCACTAATAATTGTGTGCCAAGCTCCATTGTGGTACCAACATTAATTTTTTTTTTCAGCCTTTACCTTCTATCTTAGAATCAGAACTAAGTATTGGTTCCAAGGCAGAAGAGCAGCAAAGGGTGGTTAACTGACTTACCCAGGGTCATATAGCTAAGAAGTGTGAGGCCAAGACCTTTCATCTCCAGGCCTGGCTCTCAATCCACTGAGCCACCTAGCTGCCTGGTATCTACATTATTAAAAGTATTTGTTGACTACACGCAGTTCCTTTAATCCACCTGGCCTTTAGCTGGAACACCACTCAAACAGACCACATTTTCAAAGAACTCCTTAGCAACTTCGGGGAAAGGGGTGGGTGACTCAGCTCAAATTATCTTTTAAAATATTAAATGTTTGTTCAGAGAAATGAAGTGTCTTATGTGATAGTTGGTGTATCCTTGACATCCAACCCTGCAAACCCCAGTACTAACTGGTTTCTCACTGGATGTCAATTAAAAGTTAAAAAGTAGTTTTGCCTCTGTCATAGTTTAGTGCTTTCACTATTCAAGACTATGGACCTAGAGAAGCTCTTCATCAAGATTTCTTATTAGCTATGAGACCTAAATTGGGAGGCACTACCAAAGACATGCTTATGTCTTAGGAAACTCATAAATAACATTTGGCAAAACCTCCTTTTTTTTTAACCTATTCATCTGTCTTATACTTAATGCTGATGGTGACTAAGAGACTACAGCTGTCTGCAATGAACAAGGTGCTTTTGAATGAGAAAACAGAAATACAATTCTGCATTTTGCCAGTTACTAAGCTTTATTTTAATTCTGTTCATTTTTTATAATTGGTCCATTTCTTGACCCATCAAGTTCAAATAGTTATGCACAGAAATTAAAAACTAGTTTAAAAAAAAACAACAGAAAATAGCCATTAACGATCATGAGAAAAGACATTTTATGAAGTTTGCCTTGACCATTGTCCACATGAGAAATTCAAAATAATTTTTAATAATGCTTAGGGTATACTATAAATACTTTACTTGTATTTCATCAGAATAATTCTCAACTAAAATTTAGCAGCAACAATAAAATAGCCTCAATGTCAAATGTGGAATAGCATCTTCACTTTCAGGAAACTAAATTTCACAAAATTTAGGAGAATTTTTTAAAAGCCGGGGTAAATTTTATTTTCTGAAATGGCCTATATATATATATATATACTTAGAGATGAAAATAAAGATGATGAAAATTTTTTATTTCTAAAATATACAGTTACTAAGCTTTCTAGGCCTCAGTTTCCTGATCTGTAAATAGTGGGTGTTAAATTAAATTCCTTGGTCCTCTAGATCCTATGATCATCTTATTTAAGCACTTAAAACTATTTTTTTTCCTTTCTCCTCCTCTTAATATGTTAGACTGTTTAAGAGCAATTTTCACTTTTCATTTGTTGATGGGGACTTATCTTAATAGCATGTCAACAAGTTCCTGAGCTTGGTCTTCTGAGTAGGTGGGATCCCAGATAAGAACCGAGAAAGTTCTACTTTTAACTGGGTTCTCATTTCCAAGCCCATACATTAAGTCCTGCATTTAACATATTTAACTAATTTATGCCATTGTATTCCTTGAAACTTTGGGAGGTTGCAATTATTTGCCCTCAGAAATAAACAGGAAATTTTTTTTCCTAGATTCACTTTAAATGTTCATTTTTTTTTAAAATTCCCAGAGTTATTAGTAATAATAGCTACCTAGCCTTTATAGCGCTTTTAACATTTGCAAAGCGCTTTGCGTTAGCATTCTGGAGCACCTCTTGTCCCTGGACATCCTCCTTGTAGCCAAGGCTGGTTGGAGGTGATTCCCTCTAGAGCCTCTCAAATTATTTGCAGTTGTCAGAATCCCCGGGGAAGGCAGTTTGGCACCCTGCCCTCTCCCGGGGCTGGTAGGGGCGGGGGGGGGGGGGGCGGGTGTAAGAGCACCGAGGGAGGCAGTGTGTGCATGCCTGTGTCGGTACCCGCCTCCCCACTAGATTCAGGAAGCTGGAGAGGAGGGCTGAAAGCTAGCCCCGGCTTTTGCCTGCCGGTCTAATTAGGCTATGTGAAGCAAGGGTCCTCTGGCATAAAGTAGTGCAACTTTAAAGGGAGTTCTGGCCTTTCAAAGTGGAGTAGGGGGAGGTGGGCAGGTGTAGGGAGTTATAAGCACTTAAAACAGCCGGGGGGGTGGTTTGCCAGCCTTGGAGCTAGCGACGCCAGGGGCTCGGAGCTCATTTTCCACTCTGGGCAAAAGATGGCTCCGTTTTCGAACTCTCCGGCGAGCACAGACACGCGCACACACCAGACTCAGCTCTTTTTTAAAAAAATCTCATTCCCTCCCACCCCAAGTCCCAGGCCATGCAAAACAGGGGGACTTGCACCCTCTCCCTTCGCGGGCTTCTCGGCATTAGTCTCCTGACTAAGCCAACTCCTCATCTTGGAGCAACCTAGGGGTGCCGAGGCTCGTGGGGGTGCCTGCCGGGCTCCTCTCTCTCCTCCCGTTAACCCCTCTCCCACACCCAGACAAAGCTGACAACATGGCTACCACCACTCAAACAAGTTACTTGCAACTTCAGCCCGGCTTTGCAAAAAGGTAGTGTAGGGAAACTGGGGCGCCTTCCCCTCCCTCCCACTCGGTCTCCCCGCCGGGGCGAAGGACACAATAGTGAAATGCACCCGCTTCAAGTTTCCCTCCAGCAGCAGCAGAAGCAGCCGCCACCACTGCCGCCGCCGCGCGCCTTGGCCAAAGCCCCACCGGCCCCACCGGAGCTGCATGTCTGCAGCAAGAGCAGCAGCCCATCCTCCTCCTTCTTCCTTCCCTCCCTCTCTCCCTTAGATGCAGCAGAGAATAAAACTAGGAAAGAGTGGAGGGAGAGAAGAAGGGGGGGGGGGGGGAGAACCACCAGGCCTTGGGAAAGTTTTCGCGTAGAAAAACCTGCCCCCGAGAACCCTGGGCTGAAGCCCCCCTGGCGGGACCCGATCTACTCACCTTCCGACAGATCCTCTATGCACTCAAACGTGATTTCGAACTGAAAAGGGTTGTAGAAAGGAGAAGGATTGTCCAGCACCACTACATTGTTCACCTGAACCTTTGCCATATTTTGAGAGAGAGGGAGAGAAACCCCACACAAACAATGGGAATGGGGTGTTCTTGCAGCACAACCAAGTCCAACGTGTTCTGGTTGGGCGAAGCCCCCGCTCCAGCACCGGCCCCGGGCCAACGGCGGGCGGCGGCGACTTGGGAAACTTTTTGTTGTCTTTCCCTCCTTGTCGTCGTCGTCTTCTTCTTCTTCTTCTTTTTTATTTACACCGGGAAAAAACTCCACAGTGTTTTTGCAGCTTTCCTATTTCACTCAACTACAGCCCATTCTGCTCGGTTAACTAGCAGCGTGGGCCCCGATTGGCTGCACGCTGAGCTCTGACCCTCCTCCTCCTCCAGCTCCTGCTCCGGGAGAGAGCAAGATGGGCTCCCTTCCCCTGAATGGGCTCCGAAAGGTTCGCGGCTGCTCCACCTGCTGGCGTAGACGAGGACAAAGGCGGAGAACAAAGTGAGCCGGGTGACAGCCTGGGAGGAACGCCGGGGAGGGCTCCTCCGGAGCCGAGCGGGGCAGAGCCGAGCGGGCGGGCTGGCGAGACCGGGAAAGAGCTGAGGAGAGCCGGGAAGCCCCGCCCACGGGATTGTTTCCACGCTGTTCTCACGTAGGGTGTGTCAGCCAGTAGTTACTGGGGATCTGGGAGGGGAGGGGACAGGGGAGGAAAAGGGAGGAGAAGAGGGAAGGGAAGGGAAGAAGGAGGAGGGAGGAAAAGGCTAGGAGAAGGGAAGAGAGCCAGGGAGGGGGAGGAGAGAGAAGAGGAAGAGAGAAAACAAGTGGAGGGAAAGAGACGAGCAGAGAGTGGAAAAGGGAAAGGAGGAGAGGAAAGCAAAGAACGCTGACTTTAATTTATTTAAGCTTACCAACACCGTTGTTTTCTCTCATATTTAAGGATTCTGTGGATTCACCAGATTGATGTATCCATATCCAATATAGAAACGTCTATATGAGTAAACGTGAATCACACAGTTGGGTTGAGGGGGTTGCTTGTGAATGCTTTGGGTATTTCAGCAAACAAAATGCTTTCTTAACAATGTATAAAGGTTTATTTTCCAAATGAACCCTCCGATGTTTTGACTAGTATCACTTAATTGGACATCTTGAAAAAGGATCCAGATGATATTTGCCTCAAGTCATGGGGATAGTCAGGAAACTTAGCCCTACTCTTCCCATGGGCTAACCTCTACAAATCTGCCATCTTCTAAAAGGCTGAGAACCACTCTATCCAAGGGGTTCCCAAACTTTTAAATTTCATGGACCCCTTTGGCAGCCTGATAAAGCCAATGGACTCCTTTGCAGAATCATGTTTTGAATGCCTAAAATAAAACAGATAAGATAACAAAGGAATCCAAGTATTTTGAATTTTTTAAATTTAATCCAAGTTCACAGACCCCCATTCCTCCCAGTTAAGAATCCCTTCTAAGTCTTTCCAGTTCTAGAAAACCTTTCCTAAATCAAGTGTTGTAAGAGGTTCAACTCAGGGCTCTTTTGATAGGACGGGAAAAGAAAAAGCAATAAATTAGGAGTAAAAAATTAGGGGTAAAGAAGAGAAACATAATAGAGAAAAGTTAAAGGATAGGGGTAGGCTAGAGAGATGAGAAAAGCAAAAACAAGCATTGCCAGATTTTAGATATAATTCAAAATCTGGTATCTAAAACCATTAGTAATTTTAGACATATTTTTAGGCCTCAGAAATATATTCAAAGGAGCCTCTGCATTCCCAAAGCCATACCAATATGGAAAAATGTTGATTCCATTTATAGCCCTTTGCTACTAATATGGGTTTTCTGATCTTGGGAAAGAAGGTTCTCATAAAACCTTTTGTGAGTTTTTACAACTTTTCATTTATTAGCAATTACTCATATAAAAATTAGCAAAATTAACACTAAAATGTTTTCGTTTATTCCATTCACAAATCAGCTGTTTATCTTAAATATTCATGACTAAATGAGTAGACCTGCTAATTAAAGTAAAATAATCTCCTACATATCCTATCAGAAGCATGGTAGAAAGAATCCTTAGAGTTAGAAGATCCTGAGTTCTAGTCCCACTTTTTTCCCCTTTTTTACAATTCTGATGTATATTGCTAGGGTGACCTTGAATGCTTTTACCTTTTAATCCTCTAAACTCTCTAAGGTGATAAATTTCAAAGAAAGTACCAACCTAGAAGTTGTTCACTGATATGGAAATTCCTTCTATCAAAGAAATGATATCTTCATTCTCTGTCTCCATGAAATTAGGGCATCAAAGAGATAGACCTTACAGACCATCTTGTACAAGTGCATCATTTTAAAGATGAGGAAATGAAAGATTCCAAATGCTGTGACTTGTCCATAGCCACCTATGTAGTAAGTGACAGAGCCAGCATTCAAACTTTGCTCTCCAAATCCACAGTTTCACACAGAGTAATAGACTAGATCTTCCCTAAGATCCATTCTGGTTCCGAAACTCTGTTGTTCACTTATGTCAGTCATGTCCAACTCTTCCTGTTCCCCATTTGAGGTTTTCATAGCAAAGATACTAGAGTGGTTTGCCATTTCCTTCTGCAACTCATTTTTTACATGAGGAAACTGAAGCAAACAGGGTTAAGTGATTGGCCCAGGGTCACCCATCTAGTGTCTGTAACCAAATTTTAACTCAGGTCTTTCTGATTCCAGACACAGCACTCTATCCTATAGGTCATTTGGCTGCCCTGGCATTTTCTTTGCAATAATACATGTGTTTGAATTTAAATAGTTATTGTTCTTCACACACACACACACACACACACACACACACACACACACACCCAAGGGATGATTTTGGTGACCTTTGCAAGATTCCTCAGTTCAAAAGATCAGTCATGTGAAGTAAGGAATCTCTTCCCTCATCCATATTTTTGCTTATCTCAGTCCTGACAATCTAGAAAGTAAGCTAGCTTAGGTCCCATCTGGTGCTTAGCAGAGAGACACAAAAGAATTCAACAGCCACATATAGAAATTGGCCAAAAAGATTTCCTCATGGTGTTAGTAGACATAGCATATGGATCAGAGTAATAAAACCAAACTGTTAACAGTGGCTGTGTGCTGATGATAGGCCCATGTGGATGATAGTCATCCTTTGTGTTAACAAGTAGACTGATATCACAACTATGTTAAGAGGAAAAGCTGTACCCTGTTCAGGAAGATACCCTGGATATATGCTAAAATAAATACCCCTTTGCAAACAATTTTTTTTACTGTAATTGTGAATAGTAAATGAAATTGCCAAAATATCATAAATGATTGTAAGGGGAAATTCTAGGTCATAGGATAATAGACTTAGAACTGGAAGAGACCTTAGAGGTTAAGTGAATTTGGCAAGGGAAAAAAATTACATTTTTATTTTCACTAACCTCTAACTGAAATTTAGCATTTCCTTCAATTTTTTGAAAACATTATTTAGTGAAGAGGTCCATCAGCATTCCCAAATTGCCAAAAAGAGGTACAAAACACAAACACGCACACACAAGATTAATAATCCTTGTTCTATAACCATGATTCTAGAACAACCCCTTCATTTTACAGATGAGGAAACTGAGACCCAGAGAGATTAAAAAATTGGCCTAAAGTGGTGGGGCTTAAATTCAAATCCAGTTCATCCTCTTTCAAAGCCAGTGCTCTTTCCACTGACTCCATGTGCCTCCTCCCTATTATTTTGGAAGTACAAATTAATGAACTACACAAAAACAGAGTGAAATCTAACTCAAATAATTTTGTAATCTTACCTTAGAAAAGAGCCTGGCCTTAAGTTCTACGCGTTAGGGAAGTCTCAACATTCTAAAGAAGTTTTAAGTCATAAAACTCCATTATGATGCTTATTTAGGGTGGGCAGTGAGGAAAGTTGGCTCCTTTTGAGTAATGTCTGAATGGTTCACCTTTAGTTCATCCATTTCCTTCATTGTTTCGTAGCCAGTGTGTCCGGAGAGCATATTTATTTTGTCTTTTTAAGACTGCAGTGATTATCTTCACAAGCTGGCATCTTCCTATAGTTTCAGTTCCTTATTGGTCCAAATTTTTTTTATTCTTCTATTCTTAATTATCATATGTTAAGGATTTCAAAAACTGACTTTTCTTGAATTCTTTTTTTATTCAAAGATATTTTATTTTCCCAATTACATGAAATAACAATTTTCAACATAAGTTTTCCAAAATTATAAGATCCAAATTGTCTCCCTCCTTCTCTTCCCTCTGTTCTCTCAGATATGGTAAGCAATTCATTCAGGATTATGCATGTATTACCATGTGACATATGCTTCCATATTGGTCATTATTGTAAAAGAATACTTATATAACACAAAACCCCAAAACAAAAACATAAATAAACTAATGCGAAAAAATAGTATGCTTTGATCTGCACTCCGACTCCAATAGTTCTTTCACTGAAAGTAGATGGCATTCTTTGTTATAAGTCCAAGAATTGTCCTGGATCATGGTATTGCTTTTCTTGAATTCTTAACCAATACCACCACTACCCCATTCAAAATTCAGTAAACAAAAGTTTAGAAATATAGTTATTTTCATTTATCTTCTCCACTATACTAGAAAGTACATTTTGGCTAGGACCTTGTCATATTTTTCATTGACTCTTAAGTAATCCCTTTTCACTTAGCACCATACATTGTGCAAAGTTGATTCTCATGAAATCTTCACTGAGTGAACAAATAATGGTCAAAAAAGGACTCTGTAATCCTTAGGGGTACCATAATATTTTTACATTTCTAAATGGTCAACAGAAAGACAGGATTTGTAAGCACTGTGATATTGGTAGTATTTAGTAAGATTTGCTATTTGCCTGAAATCTAGCAATAATTGTAAGAATTGTTAGAATAAATCTATGGTCTGGACGCATGGGGAGAATGGTGGAGAGAAGAATAAAATGAATAGGATGGAAAGAGGCTAGCAAAATTAGGGAAAGACCATTTGATGATTTTTCAGATTGGTAAGCAATCATTGATTATAATAGCTCTTTCTGTATTCCCCAATCAGAAACTCAATTAATCACAATAGATAAATTTTACTACATGTGGGAAAAGAGTATAGTTGAATAACCCTAGTTTAGTAATTGCTCATGTGAAATAAGATCTTCCTAGTATCCCTCAGTCCCTTGGGAGAGATTTGTTAAGGCCTGGGCCAAGTATACATCCCATTTTTTGGTCATACCACCATTTTTGCAGAACAATTAGGCTTTAATCAAATCTAATTTTTGAATTATCTCTTGTGTCCAAGACACTTGGCTTAGGTCCTGAGCATACAAAGACAAAAAATATTTTCAACCTTAGAGGAATCTATGTTCTAGGGGGATACAACATGTAAATATAGCTATATTTTGAGAAAGGAGAAAACACTGATAATTATGAAAATCATGAAGTCCTATCCACAAGAGATTTGCCATATGACCTTAGCTTTGAAGGAAAAGAGCTAAGAATTTCAAGAGGTGAGAGTGAAGAAGGCATAAATTCCAGGCATGGATAGGGACATAAGCTTAAGCAAAGAGATGGAGGTAGGAAATGGAATATACTGAATTTGTCAAATAACAAGTATGTGCCTACACATAGAGTGTATGAAGGGAAGTAATGTAAAATAAGCCAAGAAAAGAAAGCTGGAGCCACATTAGGAAAGGCTTTACATGACAGAGTTGGTATTTTATCCTAGGGGCATCAGGGAACTATTGGAAGTTATTGAGCAGGAGATTAATGTAGTCAGGCTTGAGCCTTAGGAATACTTTATTTGGCAGTTTTGTGAAGGCTGTAGTGAAGAAGGGAAGAGACTGGATGTTGAATTCCAGCTTGGAAACTATTGCAATAGTCTATGCAAGAGGTGATGAAGGCCTGGTCTAATGTGATGGCCATGTAAATGGAGAAAAGAAGACTGGTGTCAGAGATGTGGTTGTAGACTGAAATCAATAAGACTTTACCAGTTATTGAAACTGATATGAGAGGTGAAAAAAAAAAAAAGGAAGGGAGGTAAAGATGACTGAGGTTGTGAACCTGTGTGACTGCCTAGATGGTGGATGTAAGTGTGAAGAATGAGTCTCCTCAATACATAGAAATTTGGAGGAAGGGGTGGGTTTGTTGGAAAAGGTAATTATATTTAGAACCTTCTGAGACTGATCTCTCTCCAGGATACCTATAGGAGGATGTCTGATTGGTAGATGGTGACTGGAACCTCAAGGGAGAGAGTAGGGCTAGATGTATCATCTGCATAGATGTGAAAATTGAATCCACAGAGATTGAGGAGATCACCTAGAGAGAAGGAAGAGAGCCTACAACAGAAATTTGGGGAACACCATAGTTAGGCAGCAGCATCCATCAAGAGGCTAAGAAAGAGCAGGCTGCATCTAGAGAAAAGAGCACCCAAAAAAAAAAAAAGGGGGGGGGATTAATTTGAATAGCTTCTGGAGGCTTTCCAAGAGGAGAAGTGAATAGTGTCAGGTGGTGCCTGAGACCGAAAATGGCTATCAGGTTGGACTATGAAGAAATGTTAATGAACTTAAGGAAGAGCATCTTCATTTGAATGGTAAGATGTGGAGAGAGATATTAAAGGATTGACCAGTGGGAGGAGAAGAAATGGAAACAAAAGAGCTGAGATGTGCTTCTCTTCTGTGAAAGGGAGGAGAGACATGGCTGGAGGGCTTGGTAGAATCAAGACAAGTTTTTTCTTAATGGATAGAGGAAACTTGAGAATATTTTTTTTGCGGCTGGTAAAGGGCCAAAAGATAGGGAGAGTCGGCTTAGAGAGAGAAAAATGAGAGGGAGAGAAAGGATTTAAGAATGGTTAAATAGGCAAGCTCCCCAAGAGATGAGAAGGAATAGGATTGATCAAAAGCACAAGTAGAGGGTTTGGCTTTAGAAAATAGACCACCTCTTCATCAAAGACTAGAGAAAAGAAATAATGGGGAATAACATCAAGGGATTTCAAAGTATAGAATAGAAAAGAAAGCTCATATCTTGTGGCTTCCTTTTTTAATTATTAAACTAGGATTGAGGTTCTTTCTTCAGAGGAAGAAGGATAATATGGAAGACTTGAAGAGAGAAGGACTGGGACAGACTGAAAGGAGTGATAGTCAAATTTTTAAATTTTTTTATTTTTAATAAAGGATTTAAGAGCAGAGGGCAAGATATATTTGAACTGGGACTAGAAAAGGAAGGAAGGATAAAGTGATTAGAAGTCATGGTTAGAAAGAAGAATAGAGTTCATAGTCTTGAGACACAGGGAAAGATGGAAATATATATGTGTACATGCACGTACACACACATACATGTATTGTCTCGTCCTGAATTTCTATATTCTTTTTCTGACTATAGACTCCATATATGTGTGGATAGATAGTAGATCGATAATGTCAAGGGGTTTGAGATAAAGATTAGAAAAGAAGGAGCTCCAACCTTATAACTTCTTTTTTCTTATTCAAATAGTAGATGAGAAGGGTCTATGAGATATAGAGATATATCTATATCTTAGAGTAGAATATAAGTGTGTGCGTGCATGCATACATGTATGTGCATGTAGAAAGAGAGAGAGAGAGATTATGGTCAGAAAAATAAATTTAGGGTTCTGGACCACAAAATATTGAATGTTGATGGTGAAATCAAAAGTATTACTATTTCTCTGTGGGGTTGAATCTTAGTAAAGGTACAGGTCATAGAAATTGAAAGTGATGAACTTAAAGCCATGGCCATTTGAGGAGACATCAATATGTATACCAAAGTGAGTACCATCTTTCAATAAGCAAGTTCTTTTTTTTGGACTCCTACATCTAGAATTATAGAGTTAGAAATGATGTTAGTGATCAATTATTAGTCTAAGCTTATTTTAAGAAGAAGAAACTAAAGCCTGGAGATAGATATGATTTCTTCAATCTTAATCTATCCTATATGGAGCTTTCTACTACCTCTCCAAAACCTTCTGCCTCCTGACCAATTTCAGACTAATCTGGCCTGTATTTTTTCATCCTTGTTAATGTTGTTAAAGCCAAAGGTAGTGTACAAGAGATAGGGTTGAATAAATAAATGAACACTGGATTGGGAGTCAAAAGACCAGAGTTTTGAAATCTAGTTTTTTCCCATTTACCACCTGTATGACTTGGGACTAGCACCTCTGCTACAAGGGCTTTCCAAGCCCTTTTTGGGGCTGTTCACCTATCTTCAGTGTCCACCTTTCACCCAGCTCTCACCTGTGGCTCCTAGAGGCTGTAGCACACACAGCAGCTAAACTAGGTTGAGGGTAACTGAACAGGCCTCCAACCCACTGGTGAGTTAGGGGGATGTCTACTCCAAGCCAGTGAAGCCTTCCCCCCAGAGGAATGAGTGGATGAGAACAATTTGTTCCAATGGCCACAAAGGGGGTTGAAGCAGGCACTATGGAGTGCTTACAGCTTGGTTAGACATTGAAGATGCCAAGGTCATCCACTGAATTCCAAGCCAAGGCCAGGGTTTCTGACTTTTGTCAGTGGACTTGGATGACTCCAAAGGAAAAAAAAGATGCTGATAACTTTGTGTAATTCTGCCTCACTTAAATCCAATTTATATGCAAGTCAAGTCATCACCCCATGATGTCATTGGTCCTCTTCAAAAAGGAAGGACAGATAACAACTATGACTTGAGGCAAATTACCTCACCTTTCTTATTCTACTTTCTTATCCCTTGTTACCTCCAAGATTTAGCCAGCTCAGCTGTCCCCTTGGCCTGAGTCCTTTACTGATCCCAAGGACTGTTAGTACTTACCTATCCAAGGATAATGTGCATCTGCTTTATATGGCTCCTATATTCTTATATATTTGCAAATTCTCTCTTCAATTAGAATGTAAGCCCTTTGAAGGAAGGAACTGTTTCACTTTTGTCTCTGTATCTCCTGTGTTTAGCACTGTGCCTGGTATATAGTGAGCACTTAATAGATAGTGGATGGTTGATTAATTGCTCTATAAATGAGAAGGCTGAACAAAATGACTTCTCAGCCCTAGATTCTATGATTATAAACTAAGGGTATAAGAACCAAAGGTTCTAACCTGAGGTCCATGGACCTGAAGATTTCCCCATATTGGATGGGGGTGGGGGGAGAATAACTTTATTTTCATTAACCTCTAGATCAAATTTAGCACATCCTTCAATTATTTGGAAACATCCAAAGGGGACCTATGACACCCAAAAAATAGAATACCTGATATATTTACTATAACTTTGGGCAAGTCACTTAATATTTCTGGGCTTCAGTTTCCTTATTTGTAAAATGAGGGAGTTAGGCTCTAATTTCTAAGGATATTCTTTGATCCTTGGTATTTTCACAAGAAAAGTAGTACTATCCCAATTGTCTTTGCTCTGCAGAATTCCATTTTCTTTCTTTTTTTTTAGACTTTTTCCCTCTCAAACTCAGTATGGTCTTTATGTTGTTTAACATTTTCTCACCTTTGCTCTCTCTTTCCTCTAATCCATCTTTTATAGTGCTGCCAAAATAATCTTTCATTTGTATCGATCTAGTCATATCACTTTACTGGCTTCCCTGTTGACTTCCAAGAAAAGTTCAGTCACTTTACTGAGCATTCATAGCCCTCCAAAACCTGGCATCACCCTCCCTCTTCAGCCTTTTAGCTAATATGTACTACTCTTTATATATCAGTATATATTCTTTGTTTCTCAAATGTACATGCGTCCATGCTTATCCCATTGCTTATGTTAGGAATTCCTTCTTTTCCTTACTGATAAATGTCTCCTCATTCTCTGAAACCCAACTCAAATGCCACCTACCCTATGAAATTTTCCCCAATCACCAGTGAAGACAATCAGTAAATACATATTTATTCAGCATCTGTACTATGTGTCTGGCACTATGCTAGTCTCTGGGAATATAAAAACAAAAGTGAAAACAGCGCTTGCCTTGAAGGAGCTTCTTACAGAATGAGGAAGCCGACATGTACATATGTAGGTAGTAAGTCTTTATTGATGCTCTCAATTACTTGGTTATATAATGTTCTGTGTTATAGTGATCTCCTCCGAGTCTTATTCCTTGTTTGATTTTAAGCCTCAGAAGGGTGAGAACTACATTTTGACTGAGCTTTGTATCTCCTAGAAACTAACATGGTGCTCTGCATATATCGTTGATTAATGTTTTTTGAATGAATGGTCACTTTTATAGATGAGAAGTTGCCAATATCTGAAAATATTTCTTAAATAAGACGTTTTTTCTGCTTAGTTGCATACAGATTTTTTGAACTTAATGCATTTAACAATACAAAAGCATGTTGAAAAATAAATATAGTATTATTAATAGTAATGATAATCTTTATACTTTTAAAAATATTTTCATATTATCCTATTTAATCCTCATAACAATCTAATAATAATGACTAATATTTATACATATCTTTAAGAGTTGTAAAGCCCTTTAGAGTTATCATCATCATGTTTGATACTCATAACTAACCTGTGAAATAGATATTATTGTTATTTTATTTGTATCCCTATTTTCCAGATGAGTATTAATACAGGCTTAGAATCCTTAAGTGACTTGCCTGGGAATACATAGCTAGTAAGTGTATAAAGCAAATTAAGCGGTTACATGGTCCAGTGGATAGAGTACCTGACCTGGAATCAGGAAGATCCAAATTTAAATCTGACCTCATATATCTAGCTGTGTGACCCTGGGCAAGACACTTAATATCTGTTTGCCTCAATTTTCTTATCTGTGATATTTATATAATAATAGTACCCACCTTATTGAGAGAATGGAATGAGATAATTATTTACATTACCTGGCAAATGGCAACTCCCTCCAAATGTTAGCTATTGTTCTTATTAATTCAGGTCTTCCTTAGTCCAGGGTTCTGTCCACTGTGTCACCTAACATTCTCTAAGGCTGTCTGGTCAAGCATTGGTATCCCCATTTTAAAGATGATGACAGTGAGGCCCAGAGATATTGAATGTTTTGCCCATGCAAACTCATAGAGGCAGAATTGGAACTAGAACACAGGTCTTCTGAAACCTAGTCTACAAATTCTACATTATACTGTTACAGATTGAATTTGAAGTAACCTTAATCTCTGGGAAAATAGCTCACTATCATAACCTGGGAGAATGAAAAATTAGAAAAATTTATACTAATGCTTCTATCAATGATTCCCTAGTTAATAAAATTGGGTTTGAGCATAAAGAAAGTAGAAAATACTCTTATGAAGCAGGAAAATTTGAGTGCTAAAATAGATCACATAGCACCCTATATTATTTCTGGCAGCAATGTTTCTTTTTTTTTTTCCAAGTTTCTTTAATTTTAATTTTGAATATTTTCTCAGTTACATGTTTCATGTTCTTTCCCTCTCCCACAAGCCACCTTAGCCCCCCTTAGCCTATGCACAATTCCACTGGGTTTTACATGTATCATTGATTAAGACCTAATTCCATATTATTGATAATTGGACTAGAGTTATCGTTTAGTGTCTACATCCCCAATAATATCCCCATCAGCCCATGAGTTCAAGTAGTTGTTTTTCTTCTGTGTTTCTCCTCCCACCGTTCTTCCTCTGAATGTGGCTAGTTTTCCTTCTCATAAATCCCTCAGCCTTGCTCTGGATTCTTGCAGTGTTGCTAGTAGAGAAGTCTGTTATGTTGGATTGTGTACCACATTGTATCAGTCTCTATGTACAATATTCTCCTGGTTCTGCTCCTTTCACTCTGCATCAATTCCTGGAGGTTGTTCCAGTTCACATGAAATTCCTCCAGTTCTTTATTCCTTTGAGCACAATAGTATTCCATCACCAATAGATACCACAATTTGTTCAGCCATTCCCCAATGGAAGGACATTCCCTCATTTTCCAATTTTTTGCCACCACAAAGAACGCGGCTATAAATATTTTTGTACGAGCGTTTTTCCTTATTATCTCTTTGGGGTATAATCCAAGCAGTGCTGTGGCTGGATCAAAAGGCAGATAGTCTTTTAAAGCCCTTTGGGCATAGTTCCAAATTGGCAGCAATGTTTCTAACAAAACTTGCCTTTGAATTCTATATCCTAGAATGTCTGAACAAGTTGTGGTATGTGGTTGTAATGGAATACTATTATGCTGTAAAAAATGACAAATGGGATGAGTTCAGAAAAACCTGGAAATATTTGCATGAACTAATGCAAAGTGAAGTGAAGAGAACGAGGAAAGCACCATATACAGAAATAGCAATATTGTACAATGATCAGTTGTGAAAGACTAAACTATTATCAGCAAAGCAAGGTTCCAAGATAAACTCAAGGGACTTAAGATGAAAAATACTATCTATAATCAAAGAAGGAACTGTTAGAGTGTGAGTGCAGGTCAAAGCATGCTATTTTCCACTTTATTTCCTTTATGAGTTTTTTCATTATATATGTAATATGTGTCTTCTTTCACAAAATGAAGAATATGGAAATATGTATTTCATGACAGTACTGGTATAACCTCTATCAGACTATTTACTGCTAAGAGGAAAAGAAGAGAATCTGAATCGCAAAATGTTGGACAATAATTATCAAAAATTGTTTCCATATTTAATTGAAAAAATATATTCCCTTTATTAATAAATATATTGCTATGTTTTAATATTAGCTACTTACTTAAGACTAGTGAGACAACTTTAAAACAAATAAGGCCTGGGTTCAGATCTGAATGTCTGACCCTAGGCAAATCATTTAACCTTTTGTTGTTTTAGGCAATTCTGAGACTACATATTTCAGAGAAGGTTCTAACCAATATTGGTAGGGAGAATTCCCTAGAACAAAGAAATTACTAGTTTATTCCCCTTCCACTTATTTACCACCAATCAAAAACATGTTATGTACCTGCTGTGCAGGCCCTGTCATAGCACAGAGGATTTTAATTCAAAAATAAAAAATCTCTGTTCTAAAGTGCTTACATTCTAACCATTGCAGATTATAAGGGCACAAACTATGCATAATCATTACTCTGTAACCCCAGGTACTCTGTAGAAAATATTAACTGTTTTTATTAGAATATTTCAAAACCTGAATATAATCCAAGTTAACATGATAGAGGACTAGCACATACAAGCTAGCCTGTCTGTGTGGATGGAAATTCTTAATCATTATTTTTCATTCATTTTATCCATATTCAGGATTTTTCTCAAATTCTACATATTTTTCTTCCTTTCCAAAGTTGGTCCCTCCCAAATTCCATGCCTCTCCTTCCCAAGCTCCATTTCCATCCTTTCCCGTCCTGTTTAAGATTTTACCATTTTCTCTTCAATGGATTTCCTTCCTGGATTTCATAGATAGTGAGTCGTAGGGGAACGACAGGATTCTCTAAGTCTCTGGCCTTTGGGCCCAATGCTTGCGTAAAACCACTGCCGAGAACAGTTCTTTTATGCTGTAGCAGCTTTTCCAGCCTGTTACTATAGAGACAGCCAGCATTAGAAAGAAGGAGTCACTCTTGGCAGAGGCAGGGCAAGTGGGATGCTTTAGGCCTTATAAGATTAGAGACCTTAAAAAAGGCGTTTGGAAGGGATCAAAAGCTAGAGTAAAAGGAGGGGAGTTTCTAGGAAATCATATCCAAAACATGTAAATGGCTAGTTGGTAAGATTTTGTATTTCTTAGAAGCTATACATGGTATATCTTTGGAAATAATATGCATAGACTTCATCCTTAGGGAGCCTTTGGATGGCACACTGCAAGATCCTGGGTTTACCCTTGCCTTTCTGTTATTTCAAACATAGGTGTTATTCTTTTTTTTAACTAACCCACTGGTGTCTAAGTATTCTCTCTCTCTCTCTCTCTCTCTCTCTCTCCTCCTCTCCTGTCCTCTCCTTCTCTCTCTCTTCCCCAGCCTGATCTCCCACTACCTCTTGAAACCATAGCTCTGTGTACACATGAAGAGGCTTAATATTTATTCTGGAAAGTAAATTCTATACAACATCCCATCATTGTATCTTCACTCATCAGATCAGATTATAAAACCAGGTAGCCTATGAGTTAGCAGGGAATTTAGCGCTACTATTAATAGTCTTTTCTGGATGTTTCTTCCCACTATAAAATAAGCAACACTCCACTCAATTTAGCTGTTAATTTCAGGCTAATGGGCTTTTCTTGTTTAAGTCAAGAGAGGCCCATAAGTAGGTCTGGACTGTTTAGCATAAAGATGTAGTGTTAATGAAGCCAAGGATATGGTCTCCATTTTTGTCTGGGCTAGGAATTGAATCCACAAATATAAGAAATTTTATTATCATATGCTTTGTTGCTGATGTTTATGTGTTAATGTGTATATATATAAGATGAATGTTTTGAGAAGAAAACAAGGAGCATGTTCTCTCAAGATATTTTCCCACACATAGATCTTTAAAATATCTTCAGTAACCAGTACTGCTAACAAAGATTCCTCCAAGTGTAATGGACTTTGTCCATGCCAGGTTAGATAGACAAAGGGTTAAGTTAAAGATACATTTAGCAACTTGTCACTAGGTTATGTAGAGAGAGGGAAAAGCTGAGAGATATTGATATAAATCCATTCTTCTACTCTTTGCCAGCAATACTTTGCCATCTTTTCTTCATTTATCTCTGTTTCCAAGTCTGGGCTTGGAATACTAGACTTTCTGTGACAACATTCTGCTAATCCAACAAGTGAGTGAATAAGAGCTACAAAACTACCTATTCCTTTTACTCTTCTACCAAAGCTTCAAAACCAAAATTTGAAAGAAAAAATTCCCAAGTATCAACTTTTAATCACTTTTATATCTTCTCTCTCTCCTTTTTCTATCTCCTTCACAAACTTAGTCTTTTTTCCTTTTTTTATTGTAAGTGGCACCTTCAAGTAAATTAAATCACTCCAAGAAGATTTTAAAATGAACTGGGACAACCAAATTTTTTTAATACCTGTTAAAATTTTTTCAAACATTCTTTTGTCCATCAGTGAAAATAATCCATGACTTTAAAAAAATTTTTGTTATTTATTTCATTAAATATTTCCTAGTCACATGTAAAATAAATTTAACTCATTTTTTTAAATTTTAGAGTTCAGTTCTCTCCCTCCCACCTGCCCCTTGACACTCTCTGAGAAAGCAAACAATTTGATATT
The DNA here is from genome assembly GCF_016433145.1 of Gracilinanus agilis. Classification (NCBI taxonomy): domain Eukaryota; kingdom Metazoa; phylum Chordata; class Mammalia; order Didelphimorphia; family Didelphidae; genus Gracilinanus; species Gracilinanus agilis. The sequence goes on along the minus strand of NC_058133.1, from coordinate 371,744,248 downwards.
GATTATATATGTGAAGTCAAACAAAATAGACTTCTATTTTGCCATGTTGAGAAAAAGAAAACAAAACAACAAAAGTGAGGAAAGTTTAAAAAATACTTTACTCCATTCAGAGTTTTATCAGTTCTCTTTGAAGGTAGATAGCTTTTTTTAATATGCGTTCTTCCAGAATTGTCTTGGATCATTGTCTTCATTGCAGTAGCTAAGTCTTTCACAGTTGGTAATCCTTACAACATTGCTGTTACTGTGAACTGTTTTCCAGTTCTGCTCACTTCACTTTTTGTCAGTTCATGTAAGTCTTCCCAGGATTTTCTGAAACCATCTTGTTTGTCATTTCTTAGCACAATAGTATTTTATCACAATCATATACCACAACTTGTTCAACCTTTCTTGAATTAATGAGCATCCCCTAGATTTCCAATTCTTTGCCACCACAAAAAGGGCTGTTATAAATGTTTTTATACAAATTTTTTTTTTTAAATCTCTTTGAGATACAGACCTAGTTGTGGTATTACTGGATCAAAAGTTATGCACAGGGCAGGCAGCTGGGTAGCTCAGTGGATTGAGAGCCAGGCCTAGAGACGGGAGGTCCTAGGTTCAAATCCAGCCTCAGACACTTTCCAGCTGTGTGACCCTGGGCAGGTCACTTGACCCCCATTGCCTAGCCCTTACCACTCTTCTACCTAGGAGCCAATACACAGAAGTTAAGGGTTTTAAAAAAAAAACAATTAAAAAAAAAAGTTATGCACAGCTTTATAGTCCTTTGGGCATGACTCCAAGTTGTTCTCCAGAATGGCAGTACTAGTTTATAACTCCACCAACAATGAATGTATCCCAATTTTTCCACATTCTCTCCAACATTTGTAATTTTCCTTCTTTGTCATGTTAGCCAATCCAATAGGTAGTATCTCAGAGCTGCTTTAATTTGCATTTCTCCCTTCAGTAGTGATGGAGAGCATTTTTTCTTGTGACCCTTGATAGAATTGGTTTCTTCTTTGGGACACTACCCATTAACATCCTTTGAATATTTTTAACTAGGGAATGGCTCTTATTTTTTTTATAAATTTCATTCAGTTCCTTATATACAGTGGTACCTTGACACACAAATTTAATTCATTCTATGGCCAAGCTCGTAACTCATTTTACTCATATGTCAAATTAATTTTCCCCACTTAAATGGATGAAAATGCAATTAATCCGTTCTGGCCCCAAAAAACACACAAAGTTTTTGTTTCATATGCCTTTAAATACAAAAATGTACTTTATAAATAACAAAGGTTTATAGATAATAAGAAAGATTGTAAAGAAATAAACTTATTTATGCAATGTTATTTACCTTCAAGGTCAGGCGAAGATGCTGGTGGAGAAGGTTTTCATTTCGTGCACTATCGCAATTAACTTACTCTCTACACACAACACTACATTTAAATGCAAAATTGAACTTACATATTACTTATGATATGTAACTTTATTGTTAAATTTAATTGCCCTTTTTTTACTTTACTTAATTATCATCATTTTCTTCATTGAATTTTAGTTGTTTTGCCACATTTTCCTTGATTTCACTTGATTTCAACAAAAGCCTTTCCATGGAAGTTTGTTTATTCCTCGCTTTTAGGACGTTTCGATAATGTGTGAAATAAGTGTTGTTACATAGCTCCAACACAGGACCTGTGAAGTATTGAGATTTTCTGTGTTGTTGTGAAGGGGAGGCTGCAGTAAGATACTTTGTTGATGTTCACAAAGGTATCCTTCAGTTCTCCCCTCAGAAGGAAAGCCAGGATTGACTTCCCTTCACCAGGCCAGTATGCAGTTTAATTGGAGACTATAAATTCATAAAAAAGTCTATTTATTTATAATTAAAAGATATAAATATAAGGATTAATAACAAGGAAACCTTACCATTAAAGGGGAACTAACTTTTCACCCACCTTCTACATCTGTCTCACGATAGAGCCTTCAGTTCTTCCAGCTACACTAAAACTGTCTAGCACTTCCAAAAAACTCCCAAAACACTATATGACTATTATCTAACTAAAATCCTTATTCAATTAACTTAATTTGATATGGGTATCACCAAGTACATAGAGATTCAGTCAGCCAAGATGGCAGCTGCCATCTGACAATCAGGTCATTCTAGTATGGCCAGAGTCCAGGCCAACAGCCTTCTTTCTCTAAAACTGTTCTTCAACAAAACAGATCTACCAGATTCTTCTTAGAGAGGATTTCTCTCGGTCAGGAAAGTAGAAAACCTCTTCAGATGGTTTTCAGAGTTCACTCTCTCTTCTCACCAGCACAGAGCAAGGTCTCAGATGTCTGCCTCCACCAACAGCCAGAGAGAAAGTTCCTCAGTCAGTGACAGGACCTCACCAACTGCCAGAACCTTTTCCTGTGTTCCTTCTTCTAAGTTCTGGACTCATGCCCAGCTGTCCGCCTTGCCTGCACCTCAGAGATCTCTTTAACAAATATCTTATTTTAATCAATGCTTAATCAATATCATAATTTCCTCCCTACACCTGTTGCAACTTTTCTGGATGTGTCTTTTCAATAAACTGTTTAATTTTTTCCCAAATCCTCAACATTTCCTTAATCTCACTGGTACTGATTACCTCGTCCACCTTGGGCTCCTCCCCACTAATTTCCTACAAAACTTCTGTATGCTGCTGCTGTAACTCCTTCAATTCCTCTGTTGTCAGGACTCGTGGTTAAAAGTTAAGAAATTTGCCCAAAAAAACTGATAATAAAGACAAAAATGAAAGAAGAAAGCAAAAACAATTCAATACGAATGCTTGCATAGCCAGATAAACACTGAAATAAATGATATATCCTCATATAACTTGTGAAACCAAATCTTCCACAAGCTATTTAGTTGAGACTGGTGGAAACTTGTGATTCAAATATCTGCTTATGACTTAAAGCAAAAATCCAGATCTTGACTGCTCATATCTCAAATTTCTCGTGACTTGAAGTGCTTGTGTATCAAGGTACCACTGTATTTGAGAAATGAGACATCATCAGAAGAACTTCCTGTAGATTTTTTCCCCCAGTTCCCTGTTTTCTTTCTAATTTTGGCTGCACTAGTTTTGTTTGTGTAAAAGCTATTTAACTTCATGTAATCAACATTATCTATTTTACTTCCCTTGATCCTCTCTGTCTCTGGTTTGGTGATAAACAATCCCTTATCCATAGATCTGACAGGTAAATTTTCTGTGCTCCCCTCTTTATTTATGCCATCTTCCTTTATTTCTAAATCACTTGCCCATTTTGACCTTATCTTGGTGAGATATTGGTCTATGCCTAGTTTCTGAAAATTTGCTTTCCAGTTTTCCCAGCAATTTTTGTCAAATGGTGAGTTCTTACCCCCAAAGCTTAGATCTTTTGGTTTGTCAAACTCTAGATTACATACTATACTATAATCATTTATTACTGTGTACTTAATGTGTTCCACAGTTCTAAGCTACCTTCTTTTACATTTTTTCCTCATAGGTTTTTCTTGATACTCTTGACCTTTTCTTCTTTCAGAGAAGTTTTGTTATTATTTTTATTGCTGTATAAAATAATTTTTGGCAATTTGATTGGTATGACACTGAATAAGTAAATTCACTTAGGTAGAATTATCATTTTTATTATATTGGCTTTGCCTATCCTTAAACAATCAATTATTTACCATCTCTATTCCTTATTCAATTAAGATTTCTTTCTTTAGACATTATTATACAAAGTACTTTTATTCTCTTTCAAATTTTAAAAAATCGTTTAATATTTTATATTTAGGTCACCATATCATCTTTTTTTTTTTAAACCCTTGTACTTCGGTGTATTGTCTCATAGGTGGAAGAGTGGTAAAGGTGGGCAATGGGGGTCAAGTGACCTGCCCAGGGTCACCCAGCTGGGAAGTGGCTGAGGCCGGGTTTGAACCTAGGACCTCCCGTCTCTAGGCCTGACTCTCACTCCACTGAGCTACCCAGCTGCCCCCTCACCATATCATCTTGGAGTTTACTTTGGTCCATGGTATGAGTTAATTTCTCCTAAACTGATTTTGTTAGACTTTACCTCATTAATTTTTGTTCTTGGGTTTATTGAACAAAAGGATAATATATTCAGTTATCTGTGAGCTTAAACTTACCTGTCTGTTGCACAAATCACCCTTTCTGTTTTTAAACCAGGATCAAATAGATGGCTTTTTAAAAATTGTTAAACATTTTTTAAAAATCTTGAGCTCCAAATTCTTTCCTTCCTTTCTACCCCTCCTTCATCCCCTAAGAAGGCAAAAAATTATACGAATTATCCCTATGAAATATTACACAAAATATATTTTAATATTAGCCATGTTTTTAAAAAAGCAATAAAAATAAAGTGGAAAAATTATACTAATATCTACACTCAGACTTCATCAGTTCTTTCTCTGGAAGTGGGTAGCATTTTTTAACATAGGTCTTTTGGAATTGTCTTGTATCATTGTATTGCTGAGAGTTGCTAAACTTTTTGTAGTTGATCATTCCACAATATTGTTGTTACTGTGTGTAATGATCTCCTGGCTCTGCTCATTTCACTTTACTTCAGTTCATAGAAATCTTATTAGGTTTTTCTGAACCATCCCCTTCATCATTTCTTATAGTACAATAGTATTTAGTCACAATCATATACCATAACTTGTTCAACCATTTTCCAGTTTATCAGCATCGCCTTGATTTCTAATTCTTTGCCATCACAAAAAAGAACTGCTATAATAGTGCTTTTCCCCTTTCTTTGATCCCTTTGGGATACAGCCTTAATAGTGCTATTGCTGAGTCAAAGGATATGCACATTTTATAGCCCTTTGAGCATAGTTCTAAATTATTCTTCATAATGATTGGATAAGTTCACATCTCTACCAACAGTATATTGGTGTCCCAGTTTTCCCACATCCTCTCCAACATCTATGATTTTGCTGTCACATTAGCTAATCTGATAGATATGTGGTAGTACCTCAGTTGTTTCAATTTGTATTTCTCTGATCAATAGTTATTTAGAGCATTTTTTCATAACTATGGATAGCTTTGGTTTCTTTATCTGAAAACTACCTGTTCATATTTTTTGACCATTTATCAATAGAGTAATGACTCACATTTTATTAATTTAATTCAATTCTCTATATCTGAGAAATGAGGCCTTTATCAGAGAAATTTGCTGTAAAAAAAATGCCCCCACCCCAGTTTTTTGTTTTTCTTCTCATCTCGGTTGCATTGGTTTATTTGCATGACAATCCTTTTAAATTTAATGTAATCAAAATTATTAATTTTACTTCCTGTTATCCTCCCTAGCTCTTGTTTGGTCATAAATTCTTCCCTTATCCATAGATCTGACAAGTTAAATTTTCTTATTTTAATAGTTTTTAGTTTAATAGTTTAAAGTTAATGCTTTCCTAATTTGCCTGTGGTGAAAACTTAATGTCTAAATCATGTACCAATTTTGAACTTACCTTGGTATAGGATGTAAAATGTTGACGTATCCCTAGTTTCTGCCAAATTACTTTCCAGTTTTACCAACAATTTTTTTTTTTAAATAGTGAGTTATTGCCCCTAAAGTTTATCATACACTGGATTACTATGGTCCTTTACTGCTATATATTGTCTTTCTAATTTTTTTTTCTACTGATCCACCACTCTGTTTCTTAGCCAGTACCAGATTATTTTCATGATTGCTGCTTTGTAATATAGTGGATCAAACAGTTATGATTATTGATGCTTTACAATATATTTTAAGGTGTGGTAATGCTAATCTCCCTTCATTCCTCCTTTTTAAATTTTTTTAAACTTTTTCCCTTAAGCATCTTAACCTTTTTGTTCCTTGAGATGAATTTTGGTTTTATTTTGTATGATTATCTGAAAAAATCTCTTGGAATCTTGATTGCATGGCATTACATGTGTAAATTAATTTAGGAAATATTGTCATTTTATTATATTGTCATGAAATCATGAAAAATGAATACTGCCTAATTATTAGTCTTTCTACGCTTTCTAAGAGAATCTTGTAGTAACATTAATTTGTCCTAAATATATCTTTGTACATTAACTCCTTGGTGTTGTATGCATTTTATTGTTTGTTTTGAATAGAATTTCTTCCTGCTGAGTTTTTTTGTCAATCTATTTTATATGCTACTACATTATGAAAGTTACCCATTGTTTTTTAGTTTTTGCATTTAATCTTTGAGATTTTCTAAATTAGCCATATGATCTAGAAGTAGAGACAATTATGCCTATTTTTTGCTTATGTTATTCCTCTAAGTTATTCTTCTTGTCTATTGCTATAACTAAGATTTCTAGAATTATCTAAATAATAGTAATTATAATGGACATTCTAATTACATCAGAAAATGTTGACTTTTTCTCCATTACAAGTAATTCTAGTCAGATTGACAAAAATAACAAAAGATGAGAATAGTCAATGTTTGAAGAATTGTGAAAAGATAAACGCATTATTATCTTTCTTGCAGCTCCTTGAAGACAGCACTCTCCTAATTCTTTTCACTAGCTGTCTCCGGTGCCTAAGGTGCTCCTCCTCTCCATCTCTGTCTCTTGACTTGGTTTCCTTCAAAAGTTAGCTCAAATTCTCCATTCTACAAGAGGCTTTTCCAAGTTATTTCTCCCCATCCTTCCCTGCTACTCCTAGTTCCTTTTTTCTGGGATTGCCTCAAATATCTTGTATGTATGCGGTGGAATATATGTATAAATCTTTTTTATATAGTTGTTTTCTTATTGTCTTCTCCATTAGAGTATGAGTTTCTTAAGAGCAGAGAACTGTTTTTACCTTTATTCATATACCCAAACATGCTAAATAAGTGCTTGTTGACTGATTGATGCTTTATTGGTAGAGCTGTGAATTGATACCACCTTTTGAAAAGCAATTTGGAAATACATAAATAAAGTAACTAAAATGCCTATCTTTGATACAAAGATTTCACTGGGAGCAGTACATACTAAGCATATGCCCCAAGGATTATCGATAAGAAGAAAATCCTTATGTACAGCAAAATATTTATAGCAGTACTTTGAGGTAGCTAAGAACTGTAAACAAAGTATATTCCTATTGTTTGGAGACTGGCTAAACAAATTGTGGTTCGTGAATATACAGGATTATAAAACTGAACTGTAAATTATGATACATACATAAAAGCATAAATGAAGTACTGCAAAGTGAAATAAACAGAGCCAACATACACAATGATAACAACAATGTAAAAAAAGGAAAAACAAAAGGGAATTCTGAAAAATTACAAAAAGCAAACATGGCTCCCCAGAAGAGATATGAGAATACACCCACTCTGCTCCTTTGCCAAGGTGGCAGGTACACAAGAATGGTACATTGCATATATTTTTAGGATTTTAAAATATGTTGATTAATTTTACTAATTTTTTTTTGTTTCTTCCTTTGTTCTTTTAAAAATATTATTTGTTATATGGGATAGCTTTCTGGGAGAAAGAATGTCGAAAGTTTATCACAAAATAAGTTTGACCCAAAAAAAGTTATAAAAAGACACTTCTCTTCACTATTGTGCAGAAATTAGGGGACTGAGGTCCACTGGTTGGAATATTGCATATCTACACTCATTTTTTTTCAGTGTATTCATCAATTCTGATTTTCCCCCCTCTCTTTTTCTTTTTTTCCTTAAAAAAAAATTCTGTATTATCTAATATAGCCCTCTGAGCAAAGCAGGAAAAAGAATTCAGAAGAGAAATTTAACCTATGTGAAATAAAAGATACAATTAAAAAATATATTTTTAAAAATAAGAACTGATGCTAACCATAACTATCCTAAAAAAGACCAAAGGCAGAAAAAAAAGAGAAAATATTTATAGCAGCACTTTTTATGGTAATAAAGAACCAGAAAGTTCTACAAAATAGATGGCCATTGATTTGGGAAATGGCTAAATAGATGATAGTAAGTATATGTAATTGAATATTACTATATGATAAGAAACAATAAGTACAAAGAATTCAGAATATATGGGAAGCATTGTACATAGTGGTACATAGCAAAGTAAGCAGAAGCCATTTTTATAAATACATGATAACTACAACAATTTAGATAGAAAAATAAAAAACCAAAACTAAACACTAATTATGAGAATCTGCCTAGCCCCACAAAAATGTTGTGACTGCGGACTGTCCTCTTGTCTTTGTAGAAATGGGGGTCTATGGGCATGGAATTTCATGCATTTTCAGACATGGTTGATGTATTTGGATTTTCTGACTCGCTTTTTTTCTTTCTTTTTATTCTTTGTGATAAGGGTTGACTTTCTAGACAGGATGGAGGGAGAGGTAGGTATATTTAGAATGAAGGTACAGCAATGGTTTGATTCAGGGCTGTTGAATAGAGTGGTCCCAATGCTCACTTGTCCCACTTTCGTGCAGGCCTGGTTGCTCTATCTTGTCACCCTCTCAGCTCCTTTGCTCTGGAGGAGTAGATTTCTTCATAAACTGGGTCATATGGAAAAGGAAAGTCTGTAGACTCTGCCTCCAATATCAGTTCATCTAGTCATAGAAACACCCAACCAGACTAAAGATTCTTGCTTAAAGTTGTCCCCATAAAATAGGGCCCGGGGACCCCTTACCCAGGTTTCATTTTCCATGGTTTCAGTTATCCAAGAAGGGCAGGTAGAAATCTGAGTCTCTCCTGCTTTCATTTTCACTTTTAAAAGTTATTGTGTGTGAGGGGAATGGGAGTGAGAGGAGGAGGATGCATATACACGGGGTCAACAGCTCTTTGCTTATATCCTTTGTTCAGCCATCCATTGCAAGCCTTGAAATATATTCCTGCAGAATTATATGGACACAGTTACCAAACACTTCACACAAATAAAGTTAGATCTAAACAATTGGAATAATATTAATTGCTCATGAGTAGGCTAAGCGAATATAATAAGAAGACAATCCTACCTAAATTAATTTTCTTATTCAGTGCCATACCAATAAAACTACCAAAAAACTATTTTATAGAACTAGAAAAAACAATAACAAAATTCATCTGGAAGAACAAAAGGTCAAGAAAAGCAAGGAAACTATTAAAAAAAAGTGAAGGATGGGGGCTTAGCGCTACTAGATCTTAAACTGTACTATAAAGCTGCGGTCATCAAAACAGTATGGTACTGGCTAAGAAGTAGAAATTGGATCAGTGGAATAGATTAGGGATAAATGACCTCAGCAATCTAGTGTTTAATAAACCCAAAGATCCCAGCTTTGGGGATGAGAACTCTTTGTTTGACAAAAACTGCTAGGAAAACTGGAAAACAGTATGGCAAAAATTAGATTTAGATTAATATCTCACAACCTATACCAAGATAAGATCAAAATGGCTATATAACTTAAACATAAGGAGTGATATTATAAGTAAATTAGATGAACATAGAAGAGTTGACCTGTCAGATCTATGGAAAAAAGAAAGAATTTATGACCAAACAAGAGATAAAGAACATTATAAGATATAAAATGAGTTATTTTGATTATATTAAATTTGAAAGTTTTTGCACAAACAAAACCAATGCAACCAAGATTAGAAGGGAAATAATAAGCTAGGAAAAATTTTATAACAAATTTCTCTGTTAAAGGTCTATTTCTCAAATCTATAAAGAATTAAGTCAAATTTCTAAGAATCCAAGTCATTCCCTAACTGATAAATGGTCAAAGGATATCAATAGACAATTTTCAGATGAAGAAATCAAAGCTATCAATAATCATATGTGGGCAGCTGGATAGCTCAGTGGACTGAGAGTCAGGCCTAGAGACGGGAGGTCCTAGGTTCAAATCTGACCTCAGACACTTCCTGGCTGTGTGATCCTGGGCAAGTCACTTGACCCCTATTGCCTTACCACTCTTCTGCCTTGGAGCCAATACAGAGAAGTTAAGGTTTAAAAAAAAAAAAAAGAACTAAAATAAAAAAATAAAAAAAATAATCATATGAAAAAATATTCTAAATCCCTCTTGATTAGAAAATTACAAATTAAAACAACTCTGAGGTACTACTTCACACCTATCAGATTAGTCAGTATGACAATAGAGGAAGATGATAAATGTTGGAGGAAATGTGGCAAAATTGGTACACTAATGCATTGCTAGTAGAGTTTTGAATTTAGCCAACTATTCTGGAGGGCAACTTGGAATTATGCCCAAAGGACTATAAAACCATGTATGCCCTTTGATCCAGTAATACCACTAAAAGGTCTGTATCCCAAAGAGATTTTTTTAAAAATGGAAAAGACCCTGTTTGAACAAAAATACTTCTAGCTGCTCTTTTTATGGTGGCAAGGAATTGGGAACTAAAGGGATGTCCCTCAATTGGGTAATAACTGAAAAATTGTGATATGCAATGGTGATGAAATACTATTGTGCTATAAAGAATGACAAACAGGATATTTCAGAAAGAACTGGAAAGAGCTGTATGAATTGATACAGAATGAAATAAGCAGAACCAGGAAATCATTTTACACAGAAACTGCAATACTGTGAAATGATCAAATGTGATAGACTTTGCTATTAACAGCAAAACAATGATCCAGGACAAAGTGAAGTGAACAGAACCAGAACATTGTACACAGTAACAGCAATATTATAATGATGATAAATGATAAAAGACTTAGCTACTTTAATCAATCCAGTGATCCAAGAAAATTCCAGAAGACTCATGAGGAAAAATACTATGCATCTCCAGAGAGAGAACTGATGTGAAGATTAAAGCATACTTTTTTCACTTTATTTTTCTTGTTTTATTATCATTATTATCATTATTTTTTCATTGACTAGTATATTTTACATGACAGTCATACGTATAAATTGATTTCATAATACTTACTTTCTCAATGGGCAGAGGAGGGTCTAGACTAGGGGTCGGCAACGTATGGCTTTCGAGTCATATCTGGCTCTTTTGAGAGCCATATCTGGCTCTTTCTGCAGGAGCCATAAAGTCAATTTTTTTTTCAGGCGCTGTTACAGGAGCGGCACTGTGAGCACTGCACGGCTCTCACAAAATTACATTTTTAAAAATGTGGCGTTTATGGCTCTCATGGCCAAAAAGAAGAAAATTTGGAATTCAAATTTTTTAATTAATGTTAAAATAAAGTATAATTATTTTTAAATGAATGGTTAATGTGTCTTGCAAAAAGCTTTTTGCATCTATTAATATAATCATAAAAATTGTGGTGTATTTGTTATTAATATGGCTAATTACATTTCTAGTTTTCCTAAAACTGAACTAGCCTTGAATTTCTAGTATGAATCCAGGCTGGTAACAAAATATAATCTTTGTTTAAAATTTTCACATCAGTGGCTCAGTGAATAGAGGGCCAGGCCTAAAGATGGGAGATCCTGGGTTTACAGCTGGCATTAGACACTTCCTAGCTGGGGGACTCTAAGCAAGTTACCAAATTAATCCCAATTGCCTAGTCCTTACTGCTCTTCTGCTTTGGAACCAAAACTTAGTATTGATTCTAAGATGGAAAGAAGGGTTTAAAAAAATTTTTTTGACATCAGTATTTATTAGGGATATTGGTCTATAGTGTTTTCCCCCCTCTGTTTTGACTCCTTTTGGTTTGGGGATAAAGACTATATTTGTGGTCATAGAAGGAATTTGGTAGAACCTCTTTAAAATTTTTTTTCTAATAGTTTAGATAATATAAGAATTAGTTGCTCTTTAAATGTTTGGTAGAATTTGTAAATCTATCTGTTCTTAGGGTTTGCCTTTTTTTTAAGCTGGGAATTCATTTATGGCTGTGTTCAATTTCTTTTTTCTAAGATAGTTATTTATATCTTCTATTTCCTGTTCTGCTAATGTAAGCAGTTTATATTTTTGTAAATATTCATCCAATTTCACTTAGATTGGCAGTTTTATTAGCATGTAATTAGGTCAAGTAACAATTTTTTTGTTTCTTATTTGTTAGCTTTTAATTCACCTTTTTCAGTATTGGTACTGGTAATTTTATTTTCTTTCCTTTTTAAAAAATCAAGTTAGTTTATGGCTTATCTATTTCAATGCTTTTTGCTTTCAATGTTGTTAATCTCTTCTTTTTCTTTTTCATAGTAATCTCCAGAGGTCTGTCATATATAACTTTTTCTAAACTTCTATTCAAGTTCTTATTTTTCTTTTTAATATATTTTTCTTAGATTTATCTACACTCAAGAGAGGTAAAATGAAGTTCTCAATATTATGGTAATATTGTCTATTTTTCCTTTAACTCATTTAGCATTTCCTTTAAGAATCTTGATCCTTGAGTGCAGCTGGGTAACTCAGTGGATTGAGAGCCAGGCCTAGAGACGGGAGGTCCTAGGTTCAAATCTGGCCTCAGACACTTCCCAGCTATGTGACCCTGAGCAAGTCACTTAACCCCCTTGACTAGCCTTTACTGCTCTTCTGCCCAGGAACCAATACATATTGATTCTAAGATAGAAAGTAAGGGTTTAAAAAAAAAAAAAAAGAATCTAGATCCTATGCCATTTGATTCACATATATATTGTAGTGATACTAATTCTTTATAGTAGCTTTCAGAAAAAAATAGTTTCTCTGTTTATCTCTTTTAAGTAGGTCTTTTTTTGATTTCTTTGTTTGAAATCATGATCACTATCTCTACCTTTTTATTTCAATTAAAGCATAATAGATTCTGTTCAATTTATTTTTACTCTCTATCATTCTTTTTCAGCTCTGTATGTTGTAAACAATATTGTTGGTTTCTTATTTCTAATCTTTTTTCTGTCTTCCATTTTATGAGTTGATTCATTCCATTCACATTCAAAGTTATGATTATTAATTGTGTATTTCCCCACCATCTTTCTCCTTATGTTTCTCTTCATTTTCCATCTCCCTCTTTAAGAGTTTGTTTTGCTTCTGATTAATGCCTCCCTTAATTTACCTTCCCTTTTATTGGCCCTTTTCCTTTTACCCATTTTCTTCCTAGTTGCCTGTTATGTGAAATACATAATTGTTCCTAAATATGTATGTGTGTATATATATGTATGTATATATATATACTTTTTCCTCATTTAACCAATTCAGATATATACATATACATATATACACACAAAGGCATACACATGCACAATTATTCCTTCCGCATCACAACTTTCCCCATTATGGTTTTGATACATCGTGGGTTGGCATAAGAATTTTAAAAAGAGAATTTGGGGGGAGTTTTGCTGCAGACAACACACTAAAGCCAGAAAATGACACAGGAAAAGTTTAGAAACTCAGAAATGCATACTTAACCCAAAATTTATAATTAAGTACTATAAACACCCCATAAAAGAAAAAAAATGAGACTTCTCTGGTACAAAGAGAAGGTAAAAAAAATTTTACTCTAGCAGGTTCTTCCAAATTAGAAAGGCTTTTATCTCAGTGTCAGTGACCACACCAATGTTTCTTGCTTCTTAAAGTCCAGCCTGGTGGAAAAACATAATGTGAAGCTCTTCGCCAGAAGGTTGGCTTCTAGGTAACTAATTTTTTGGGTATCCCATTTGGTTTTATAAATCATTTTTAACTCTTCTGTTTTTTAAATTCTTTATCTCCTCCAGGAATTCTAGTTTGACTTCTCCCCAAGCTACATTTTCCTTTAAGGATTTGCTTATAGATGGTTTGAAATAATTTTCTTTGCATTAGTTTTACTTTGAGTTTTCCTATTTGCATGATATCTCTAATGTGGGATTGTTTTTGGTTTGTTCATTCTTCTTTTTTTTAAAAACCCTTAACTTCTATGTATTGGCTCCTAGGTGGAAGAGAGGTAAGAGTGGGCAATGAGGGTCAAGTGACTTGCCCAGGGTCACACAGCTGGGAAGTGTCTGAGGACAGATTTGAACCTAGGACCTCCCGTCTCTAGGCCTGACTCTCAATCCACTGAGCTACCCAGCTGCCCTGTTTTCTTCTAACCTAATTTCTGACTTTGAACTTTATGTTAAGACCAGATCCTAAGCACTTCTAGGGGAGATGTTGTAATGGATAATATGATGATAAAAGTGAGTCACCAGGGGCCTGGAAGCCAGTAACTAAACTAGCAGGAGATTTTGGAGTTAGTTGACAACAGAGATGAGCAACCTCAGCTGAGGAGCCCAGTGAATCTCCACTGCCATCTTTAGGCTCCTTTAAGGTGTTGAGTGGGTGGCCCCTCCCTGCTGAAGTAACTGCCTTCCTATTGGGTGAGAGCAGAACCCAGAAGGAAATGGGACTCTACTTCCTGGCTACAATGGAGGCTTAGCTTCCACTTCACAGTAACTTCAATTCCTCAATATTCTCTCCTCTCTTTAGTCCCTTTAGCCTTGGTGAAGTTGAAGGAATCACAGGGACTCACAGATTTAGGCTAAGTGATTTATTTAAATTGGAAAGGGAAAACTAAGGTAAGAGGGTCTAAGGTCTCCTTAAGCTGTTGCTAGGGGCAACTGCCACATGTTGGCAATGGTCCTGGAAGGCCTGGTCAGGCTGAGGGAACCAGCCCTCAGCCAGAAAATAACTAGACTCTGGCTTGATGTTATTTGTACCACCAGCTAAACAGGTGATGATGTTAAGTTGTTCTAGAGGTGTCCCTAAATCACTAAACTAAATCCTGCCCATGTTCCATAACCCACCTCCCTTCAATCCCTCCCAGGGTCCCCAAGGGGAAGATCAGGGGTAGCAGGGTGTCTGGGTGAGGTCAAGGAAATCAGAATCCCAAGGTTGGGTTTGCAGGGCCTTATATAGTCACAGCCCAACTGTCAATTGGCACCTGGAATGGCACCTGCCAGGCCAGAGTTCCATTCTGCTAACTAACAGGATTGCCTAGGGTAATATTGCAAATGCAAGAAATCTTGCAATACAGTGTCTGAACTAAGCTTCTGTCCTCTTGGGTCCCTTCCCTGGCTTATTGATTTCATTACTCCCAAGGTGATGTGACCCATTTCAAAATCTGCTCACCACTCAACTGGTCTGATCTCTACAAGTTCTTGACCCAAGTATAGATCTGATCAGATGCCTGGTGTATATGTCCCTTCCTTAGTTAGCTCTGGATCTGTGAACTGAGACTGGATACTGAGCAATAGACCTACAAAATGGTACCTTCTCCCACTATAATTCAAAGACCTTCTGGGAACTTTTCCTGCCACCCTAGTGCTTCCTGTCCTGATGCCCAGCCTCAGTCTTCTTTCATTGTTTGGTCACTAGAATGTTCTAGGTGGCACAATCCTTGCCAAACCCTATCCCCAGTATTTTCAAACTTCTCTGTCTGCTTCTCTGAGCTGACCAGGGCTAGGAAAATAATTCACTGTGCCTTCCTTCTCCCTGCCAAGCTTTCTCTATCAGGATACAGTATGTTTTCTAAATCTTTTAGAGGAGGTGTGATGAGATAGCTGGGTTATACTTTTTGTTGCTCCTCCATCTTGACTTATCCTTTCCCAATATTCTTTCCATTGTACCATACTGACTCTGTTCTATTTCCTACCTTGTCCTTAGAGTTTTTTATTTTAAGCAGACTTTAGATTAAAATTAATTTTAAACAGAATTTGGAAAAACTGGAGAGACCCAGTACAGATCCAGGGATTACTTGGGGAAAAACTAAACTGTCTGCCACCCAAATGGAAGGCAGCAACATGGTACAATGGAAAGTATGCTGGATCTGCAGACATAAGAGCAAAGTTCCCCAGCCTAGACCAGCCTCGCTACTTGTGACCTTAGGCAAATCTGTGAATCTCCTTGAACTTCTCTTACCTCATTGTAAAATGGAGGAGCTAGATAGCCTCTAAGGTCCTTTCTAGCCCCAAATCTGTATCCTAACTATTAGTTATAAGAGACAATATATCTTCAGAGGAACTAGAGTATGTTCTCCTACTTCTGAGCCTAAGCTTTAGTAAAGAAATCATGTCATCTTGACTTGGCTGAGAATTGTTTTCTTTTAAATAATGTCCCACCAGCAACAAAGATGCATGCAAGAACATGAACCAAAATTGTAAAATAAAAAAGTGTGGATGGTGAAATTCAATTGTAACCAGAAAACTAGGTCATTGGAATTAATGAGGTTCTGGCAACTAGATAGTACAGTGGATAGGCCTAGAATCAAGGAAAAAAGAATTCAAATTCAGCTTTGAGATTTCAGAATTTGAAATTTTAGATGCTATCTGTGCCATCTTGGACAAGTTATCAGTTTCCCCATTTGTAAAATGAGAATAATAATAGTGTCTATCTTGTAGGGTTGTCGTGAAGATAAAATGAAATAATAATTGTAAAGCACTTGTGTAAGGATGGGATTTGTGCAAGGAGGATGGGACAAAAGGAGCCAGAGAAGGAGTTACTGACAGTTGGTGACAGTTGAGACCATGGAGAATTCTGGGTAATTCTCTAGAGAAAGGAGGAGGAAGAGAGGGCTTCCAGCTAGGGGGTTGGGAGGAGAGAGGAGGAAGACATCCCAACTCCGATCCAGTCCTGAGCACTTCCTGAGGATCTTCTTTGGAAATTAAACTCTGATTCCCTGATCAAAGCCCTGTCATCATTTCTCTCCCATCAAGACTTCAACCATTGAGTTAGCTAAGTTTTTGGACTCCATTTTGGGAGCAATCTCTTACTCCCCTTCTCCCATTACCCAACCTTGCTGAGCGACCCCCTTTCAGTCAAAACTTATAATTATAGAAAAAGGATAGAAACAGAAAACTAGAAATAGAAACAGAAGGAGAAGGGGCAGAGAAGCTTAGGAGTGGGAACCACTGGGTTTCCCACTTAAGTGACAGACCCCATATGAATAGTGAAGAAGGTACCCCCAAATCCCTCTGCCCTTCACCCCTTTCCCCAATCCCTGAATTGTGAATAATAAAAGTCATTCATTAGTCAGATTGCATTCCAGAGTGCCTGAGAATCAACAAGGGAGAGGGGAACCACAGCTTGGTCTGGCTGCCTCCATCTTGAAACCACCCGCTGTGAAGTTGACTGACCTCAGGGGAGGCTTGTATGAACCCCGTCCTCATTCAGAATCAGATTGGGGTACCACATACCTCATCTTATAAGGAAGCCTTGCCCCCAACTCTTGCGGGGTGGCACAACCATCCAGGTCACCCAGAGTTTTGGGGTGATACCCCCTTGAAGTCTAGGAGTGTATATTCGGTAGGAGAGGAAAGCTAAAAGAGAGTCTCACCAAATAGACTCTCTCTCTATCTTCCCTCTATCATAACATTGGTTACTGGCTCTCATTATTATTACACTTGCAAATCTTAAAGCACTACATATAACTATTAGTATTTTGTCAAGGCTAGAGTTAGTAATTTGTGACAAATGATTTAAAACATCACATAAAACCAGCTATACTCCATTCTAGGTGGCACAATAAATAAAGTGTTACACATCTAGTCAGGATAACCTGAGTTCAAAACTGAACTCAGACACTTGCTACCTGTGTGAGTCAAGCAAACCATTAAACTTCTCTTAGCCTCAGTTTCCTCATTTGTAAAAAGGAGATTATGGCAGCTACCTCACAAATGGTTGTGAGAATCAAACACAGTTATATATAGAAAACATCTTGCAAACTTTAAAGCACAATATAAAGTTACCTTTTGTTGCCATTATTATTATTGGTCGTAGCTGGAGTGATGTTTCTCATTCCAAACTATATGACAGGCTGTGAAATGTCTGAATTCTCTATTTTGGGACCTCAGTACACTCCAAGGCTAAGGGAAGGAATCCTTTCACAGCTTCAGGAGAACAGGGACAAGTTGCTGGAGAAAAGAAAGGAGCCTGGGATGAGACATGAAGAATTATAGTGGGGAGGAGAAAAAGAATGAAGAGTCAGTTTTTAAAGTTTATGTTGTTCAGAAGTATGGTCATTTTGTGTTTCCTTTCACAACATGACTAATATGGAAATACATTTTGCATGACTACATATCTATAACCTATATCAAATGGTTTGCCTTCTCAAGAGGGTGAGGGGACAGAAAGAGGGAGAGAATTTGGAACTCAAAGTTTAAAAGAAAATACATGCATGTCAAATATTGTTTTTACAAGTAATTGAAAAAAAAAGAATAAGGACCTTTGGTCAAAAAAGATTTACAAACCGGACTTCCGGGTTAAGATGGCGGCAGAGTAAGAAGCAGCTCTAAACCTCTCCTGACCAAAACACACAAAACTCCTCAAGGGGACATAAAAACAAGTCCAGACGAACTGAGGAACCCCACAACAGGGCACAGCGTGGAAGGTACGTGGAATCGAGACATTTCCAAGCTAAAAAGGGCTCTCACTCAAGCGCGAGCTGAGCAACCGCCCCACCCCCACCCCCTCCACACTCACCTATAGCTCTGAACCCAGCTAAAAAGAAATAGAGCAAGTTTGGGGCACCCATCGAGTCATCAGCAGCTCCGGGACCTGTTCCTGAGAGCAGCAAGACTTAGGACCCCATTAAGCCAAGAACGCACGCGAAAGCTGAGCGCGCGCGCGCGCACGGGAGCGGAAGCTGGGAGCGGAGCTCCGGCTGAGCAGAGGCGTGGGTGCCAGCTGAGCAGAGGCTTGGGTGCCGGCTGAGCAGAGG
>NC_058133.1:371701976-371720761 GCF_016433145.1 Gracilinanus agilis | reverse complement strand
AAAAAAAAAAAAAAAAAAAAAAAGATTTACAAACCAAAAAGCATCTGCCATGAACTAGCCATTGTGAAATGCTGTACTAGACAGTAGTCTGATAACTTCTTCATATCTGCAGGTGGTTCTCCCTTAATTAGAGACTTGAGGAAATTGGGCATTCTAAGTCATTCTGGCTTTGATTTTGCTAGAGAGATAAGACCCCGTGTCTTACCTCTCTTCACATTAATTAAAATTCTATTTGACATCTTACTTTGTGGATGTAGACTAGTCACTTACTTCTTTATCTATAGGATAAAGGAAATCTGTTAGGAAAACAAAAAAAATTTAGAAGCACACCCAAATTGGGCAATTTTGTTACTAGTATTTTAAAATTAATATATTCTCTAAGAAAACTATAATATATATATAAGCAATGATAAGCAAGATAATTTCAGAAAAAGCTGGAAAGATCTTCATGAACCGATACAGAGTGAAATAAGCAGAACTGGTAGAACATTGCACATAGTAACAGCAATACTATACGATGATCAACTGTGAAAACATGGCTACTCAGCAATACAATGATCTGGGATAATCCTGAAAGGGGAATGCTATCCACCTGCAGAGAAAGAACTGTTGGGGTGGAATGGATGTGAATTTAAGCAAACTACCTTTCATGTCAGTGTTATTTATGGTTTTATTTTGAGGTTTTGGTTTTGTATGAGTGTGCTCTTATAACAATAACTAGTATGGAAGTGTGCTTTGCATGTTAATAAAATAGAATTTTTAAAACTATAATAATAATAATAATAATAGCTAACATTTATATGACTACCTACTAGTACCTCCAGGCATTGTGCTAAACTCGTTAAGAACTGTATCTCATTTGATCCTCATAATAGCTCTGTAAAGGTAGGTGCTATTATTATCTCCATTTTACATTTGAGAAAACTGAGGCAGACAGCAGTTAAGTGATTTGTCCATGATCACACAGCAAGTAAGTGTCTGAGACCAGATTTAAACTCAAGAAGATGAATCTTCCTGATTCCAGACCTCAAATTCTATCCACTGCGCCACCTAGTACATTCCTCACAGGTTTATTTTGAAGCTCAGCTAAGTTAATGTATGTTGAGTGCTTTTATACTAAATAGTTGCCAACTTATTTCCTTCCTTTTATATGCATAGGGTATACCTATGGCAAAAATGAAGTCTGAATGGCATACTTTTTCTCTTTAGGCTTGACAGTGACTGCTGTGAAGGATTCCGGGGAATGGAATTTGGAGGCAGGAGCGTTAGTACTTGCAGATGGAGGTCTTTGCTGTATCGATGAGTTTAATAGCCTCAAGAAGCATGATAGAACGAGTATCCATGAAGCAATGGAGCAACAGACCATCAGTGTTGCTAAGGCTGGGTAAGAGTTTCATTGTAGAGGTTTATGTGATAGCAACCTGCAGATTTACTTTGTTTGCTTATGCTAACTTTTTGCAGGGAAGAGTTATTTTTTAAATTTTGGTTGTGGGTAGATAGGAGTTAGTGGTAGAATTGCCAAAGAAAGAAAGAAAAGGACATCAATGAAACATTTTTTTTTAATTGCACAGTGTAGAGGTCAGTAGGAAGTTCAGAGGGTTTACACAGATAAATGCGAGTTCTTTGAAACTAGCACATTGAATTTAGTGGATAGATAAATATATAATGTATGCTAACATGTATATTTATTAAACTACATAATGAGATTTATGGTTTCATACATATGAACAATGCCCTTCTTGCCTATGTTCCTTTCTGAACTTTCTTCTGCTCTCTTCTATGTCTTTTTGTAAAATTTCATTGTTGCTTTCTTTTTTTCATCACTATCACTACTCCCTCACTCCACTCCCACAACTTCTCCCCTAGAAAAATCTTGCAAAGTAACAAATAAATGTAGACAGATACAACAAATTGACACACTAGTTATGACTGAGAATATATATTTTTTATTTTGTTGATCTAGTCTATCCCCTTAGTCTTCTGTATTCCTGACTACTCATTGTATTGATCAGAGTTTTAAAGATTCAGTTATTTTATTTTACGATGCTTTGTCATTGTATAAATTATTCTTGTTCTGCTCTCTTCGGTCTGCATCCATTTGTAGAAATCCAAATTTCTGAGTCTTCCCCTTTCATCACCTCTTAAAACATAATAATATATTTCCTTTATATTTGTCATAAAATTTCAAATTAATTCTTATTTTTAATACTGAATCATCTCCCTCCCCCACCTTGCCCATTAAGAAGGCAAGAAAAACAAAATTGTTTAAAAATATATACATATAGTCATATATAATTTCTTCCATTACCCATGTCCCCCTCCAGAAAAGAAAAGAAAAGAAACTATGCTTCGGTCTGTACTCTGAGTCCCGTCTGCTCTCTATCTAGCGGCGGATGGTGTGTTTCATCATGAGTCCTTTGGAATTGTGGATGTCGTTGTATCAAAGTCGACTATAATATCGTCATTACTGAATAAGCAGTTTTCCTGGTTCTTGTCCCTTCTGTGTATCCATTCCTACAAGTCTTCTCTGTTTTTTTCTGAATCCATCCCCTTCTTCATTCCTTGTGACAAAACAGTATCCTGTCCCATGAACGTGCCGTCATTCGTGTAGCCATTCCACAGTCGATGAGCGCTTCGTTCCCAGGCGCTCGCTCCAGTAGGAAGTGTGGCCTCAGATACTTCTGTGTGTTTGTGTCTGTTCCTCCTTCCTTCCATCCCTTCGAGGTCTCTGTCCAGGAGCACCTCGTATTACTGCGTCAGAGAGGAGGCCCAGTGGGGTGACTGTGGACAAAACCAAGCATACACAGAGAACACAAACCCATCAGTACCCACAAAGAACTCACATTCAAATAGGGCAAACACAAATAGGGACATCCTGGTCCTACCGCAGAGAAGAGAGGAAGCCTCAGAGGAGAAGGTGTAGCCGCTGAGGGGACCAGCAAAGCTCTCCTGCGCAGTAGTTCCAAATGGCTTTCCATAGAGTTGGATTCCTTCCTAGCTATTCCAACAGTGCATAAGTTTGCCCGTTCCCCCCAAAGCCCCTTTAACATTGGCCTTTCCCTCTTCTGTCATCCCTGCTTGTGTG
The DNA here is from genome assembly GCF_016433145.1 of Gracilinanus agilis. Taxonomy (NCBI): domain Eukaryota; kingdom Metazoa; phylum Chordata; class Mammalia; order Didelphimorphia; family Didelphidae; genus Gracilinanus; species Gracilinanus agilis. Next base: position 371,717,676 of record NC_058133.1, on the reverse strand, counting down.
TGTGTGTGTGTGTGTGTGTGTGTGTGTGTGTGTGTGTGTTGGAATGTCAGAGTTCCCTGCTGTTACTGTTTTTTTTTTTAATAATTTTTTATTTTTAGAAAAATTTTCCATGGTTACATAACTCATGTTTTTACTTTCCCCTTCACCCCCTCAACCCCTCTGACCCCCTCCACTGTAGCTAATTCGCATTTCCACTGGTTTTATTATGTGTGGTCAGTCAAGACTTATTTACATGGGTGTGGTCTTTTCAGGTCTACATCCCCAATAATATTCCCATCAACTCCTGTGTTCAAGCAGTTGTTTTTCTTCTGTGTTTCCACTCCTGTAGTTCTTCCTCTGAATGTGGGTAGTGTTCCTTTCCATAGGTCCCTCAGAATTGTCCTGCGTCATTGCATTGCTGCTAGTACAGAAGTCCATTACATTTGATTTTACCACAGTATATCAGTCTCTGTGTACAATGTTCTTCTGGCTCTGCTCCTTTCGCTCTGCATCAGTTCCCGGAGGTCTCTCCAGTTCACATGGAATTCCTCCAGTTTATTATTCCTTTGAGCACAATAGTATTCCATCACCAACAGATCCCACAATTTGTTCAGCCATTCCTCAATTGAAGGGCATACCCTTACTTTCCAGTTTTTGCCAAAACAATATGGTACTGGCTAAGAGATAGAAGGGAGGATCAGTGGAATAGACTTGGAGTAAGTGATGTCAGCAAGACAGTGTATGATAAACCTAAAGAGCCCAACTTTTGGGACAAAAATCCACTATTTGACAAAAACTGCTAGGAAAATTGGAAAACAATATAGGAGAGATTGGGTTTAGATCAACATCTCACACCAAGATAAATTCAGAATGGGGGAAAGACTTAAATATAAAGAAGGTAACTGTAAGTAAATTAGATGAACACAGAATAGTATACTTGTCAGATCTCTGGGAAAGGAAAGATTTTAAAACCAAACAAGAGTTAGAGAAAATTATAAAATGTAAAATAAATAATTTTGATTATATTAAATTTAAAAGTTTTTGTACAAAGAAAAACAATGCAACCAAAATCAGAAGGGAAACAACAAACTGGGAAAAAATCTTTATAACAAAAAATTCTGACAGAGGTCTAATTACTCAAATATACAAGGAGCTAAATCAATTGTATAAAAAATCAAGCCATTCCCCAATTAATTAATGGGCAAGGGACATGAATAGGCAATTTTCAGATAAAGAAATTAAAAGTATCAATAAGCACATGAGAAAGTGTTCTAAATCTCTAATAATTAGAGAAATGCAAATCAAAACAACTCTGAGGTATCACCTCATACCTAGCAGATTGGCTGAAATGAAAGAAGGGGAGAGTAATGAGTGTTGGAGGGGATGTGGCAAAATTGGGACATTAATGCATTGCTGGTGGAGTTGTGAACTGATCCAACCATTCTGGCTGGCAATTTGGAACTATGCTCAAAGAGCAATAAAAGACTGCCTGCCCTTTGATCCAGCCATACCATTGCTGGGATTGTACCCCAAAGAGATAATAGATAAACAGACTTGCACAAAAATATTTATAGCTGCGCTCTTTGTGGTGGCAAAAAACCTTGCTGTTATTGTTGAGAGGCAGTGGAATGTCATGGATGAAGAACTGTATCTTAGAGCCAGGAAGACCCGAGTTCAAGTCCTGCCTCCCACACATCTTGGAACCCTGGCAGTCACTTAACACCTCAGTATTCTAGAAAACTCTTGGGGCATATAAGTGACAGATATAATCTGTGTTGGTAGGTGGAGTTTCCTCAGCCAGGAATTCCATATACCGGTGATATCACAGATCTAGAGTCCTGGGCCTTCTCTTATTTTTCTCTTAGAGGTAGTAATTTGAAGCATTTCTTCCTTTGGTTATTGATAATTTACACTTCTTTATTTGAAAATGGTTTGTTCATAACCTTTGATATAATGGCATTTAGTCTTATGTATTTCTATTAATTCCTCACTTATCTTGGCTATCAGATCTGTGGCAAAAAAAAAATTTTGCTACAGGGGGCAGCTGGGTAGCTCAGTGGATTGAGAGCCAGACCTAGAGATGGGAGGTCCTGGGTTCAAATTTGACCTCAGACACTTCCTTGCTGTGTGACCCTGGGCAAGTCACTCAACCCCCATTGCCTAGCCCTTGCTGCTCTTCTATCTTAGAATTAATACTAATACAGAAGGTAAGGGCTTTTTAAAAGGCCTTTCAAGATAAATAAAAGAATAATATTTATATCACCATTATTATGATGAATTATTTTTTAAATTATTAGTTATTATATGATGAATTTTTAACAAGCCTCCATGGTTTACAAGGTGAGAAGAACAATGTCACTAAGAGTTCCAAGAGGGCAAGTTTTGGTTTTGCCATTTGTAGGTTGCTTTGCTTTAGGAGAGTGGCTTAACTCTTCCTGGCCACACTTTCCTCTCCATACCCAGAACAGGATGCTTTTGCCCTCGCTGCTCACAAGTCTCTTTGAGGATTGAATGAGATAATGTTACATGGAAGTCCTCGCATAAAAGAGGGAATGGCAGAGCATTTATTAAGTACTTCCTGAGCAGTGTGCACTGGGCTAAGCACTGGGGATACAAATAGACAAAAAACAAACAAACAGACCCCCTTTCTGTCCCCAAGGAAGAGAACACATAAAGGGGAGTTAGAAAAGGGACGCACACAGCATCGGGGCTGGTGGCAGGGAGAGAAGAGCTGACAGGCATAACAGCATCATTTGGAAATGAATGATGAAGCAAGCCAATTCCAGCCAAGACACAGCGAAAATTCACCCAGGCAAGCTGAGCATCCCAGGGCAGAGTCTGCTGTTCAGTGGGAAAGGAATGAGAAGGATGAGGAAGAAGGCTGGAGTGCTGGTTAAGTTTGAGTATGGCTAGGAAGTATTAGGTATATATAAGATAACAGGTGAATGTCAACAATGTTGTTATTCTTCATGGCCCTCTATGGGCTCTTCTTGGCAAAGCTACTGGAGCAATTTGCCATTTCCTTCTCCAGTAGATTAAGGCAACAGAGATTAAATGACTTGTCCAGTATTGGAGACTGAATTTGAGCTCAGGTCTTCCTGATTCCAGGTCCAGCTTTCTATCCACTGCTATTGTCTGATAATGGATAGCTTGTTCTTTTTTAACCTCCTATCAGTCCTTACTCTGATTTTTTTTATTATTCAAAAATAAGTAGAAAATGGCTTTGTCTGCCTTAAAGTTCCATTTTAACAGTGGTTGGAATTTTGTGGTATCCTTGAAATTCATGAATGGTCACATTTGCAAAAATGACTTTCCAGTCCGTTCTTAATGAAAAAAGAGCTAACACTCCCCTTTGTCAGAGCCAAACCAACCACTTAGTGACAAATAGTACTATCTATAAGTCCTTTAATTTCTGTTGGAAGACAAGAATGTGAAATATAAATCTACAGATTTCTTTTTCTTGTCCTGATATTATAATTTAATGTTCATTAAAACCATAAAATGGTACTATCTGTATTTAGTTTTCTTCCACCTTGGTTTCTAAGTTCTCATTTAGCAATGTTTCCAGTGTAGTTTAACGGTGAAGGCAGATATTTGTAACAAAGAGATAATAAAATTTCATAGAATTCTATTGCTATTCTATTGGAACTTAGAGTCCAACACCCTCATTTTATAGCTGAATCTACTGAGATCCAGAAAAATTGCAACTTTCTCAGGGTCATACAGCAAGTAAGCAAGATAACTGAAACCCAGGCCCCTAGATTCCCGGTTGAATGCTCTTTCCATTATACCATACTTTGATGGCTCCCTTTCTTTATGACTTTTAAATGAGATTGCTCAGAGATGTCACCATCACTAAGGAGCAAAATAAGTAAAATATGGGCAATGAATGTCTCTTTAGAAGAAAAATATGAAAATTTTTGCATCCAGTAAAAATGAAAAATTGGACATCTTTCTAAGCCATTCTTCCATACATAAGGATGGGAGGAGTCTCTCTTCTTTATTCTCTGATTGTGAGAACATTTGGGTGATTTGCACTGCCCAGAAGGGAAGAAGGTAGGACCAGACTTCCAGGTGTATTGGGGAAAAAATGTAAATTGAACATCTCCATATCAACCTAACCAGTTTGGAGATCTTGATATTGCTTGTATTTGTTTTTTTTTTTTTTTACTGTACAAAAAGTCATGCCCAAACTCTTTTTTGGTTTTCATGACTTTGCTTTTTCATCTTACTCATCATACCTCTCAAAATCATGACAATATCAGCAGATCTAAGTTCTTATAAAGTTTACCAATACCATAGAATTACTCTACAAAGGAATGATTCCATTCATTTCACTAAGGATTAACTAAGTATCTACTGTGTGTAAAAGTATTTTGCAAGATACTAAACTAACCAAGAAAAAGCATCAGTCTCTGTTTTCAAAGAGTTTATATTCTCCTGAGAGAACGATTGGAGACTTCAGAATGGATGGGAACAAGCAGAGCCAAAAAGACATTCTATAGATGCCCTGAAGATCAGCTGCAAAACACAAGGCAGAAACATGGGAGTAACTAGAAAAGAGCGGCAAAAATAGATTTTGAACTGGTGAGAATCTCTTGAGGAATCCAATAGTTCTTTCTGAGTCAAGTTGTTCAGCTGCCTGGGGTATGAAACTAAGGAGGAATGATAGACTTTCCATAGACTGGCAGTGAACCCCAACCCAATGACTAAAATTTCCTTACTTACATACCCTGGAAGTCCTTTTTCTAGAGTCTCTGAGATAATCCTCTCAGATAGCTCTTCTGTTGGGCCCTTTGTAAAGCCTTGAATCTACATCCATTATGACTGTTAGTCCTGATGCAAATACTACCATCATCTGATCCTGGGGTCCTTGAAGGATGGTAAAACGAGAATGGGAAATCCTACTTCAGGGATGGTAAAAGAAAACTGGGAAGCCCTCTTAAGCTCTGGGGAGAAGGAGGAGATTGGCCAAGACCAGGGTCCAGGTTCTGTACCTTCTCCTTCAGTCACTTAGGTTTAGCTTGAATGCTTTCTCTTCTCCATTTTCTCAAATCTCCTTGGGTCCAAACTGGAATGACATTTTATCAATGACTCACAAAACGTGCCCAAATTTCATTAGACAATTCAAACATACTTTTGCGATGTCATCATACTTGATCAGTGGATCAAGGACTTTTTCAGTCTAAAGTCTTTTGATCCATTGATTGAATGAGACATGTTGACACTTATTTTAAGTAGTAGAGAACTGAATAATTTTTCTCACTCAACTTCCAACCTTAGAGCATATTTGGTGGATGAACATCGGAATACTTGAATATAATCAGAGTATAAGCAAAAACTAGAAAGAAATGGCTTTCTGAAAATATGATGTCATAATTTAAAAATAGCAACATGACATTTAGCTAATTACAGCTGTGAAGATACAACCTTAGACTTCTTGGAGACTAGGGACAATGTTGTCTTCTACACCATGTTTTCAACATAATATCTTAAAAATTGACCACAAAATTCTCTCCCTCTTAATGTTCTTCCTTCTCTTTGGACTATAAAATGCATCTTAGGCAAAAATTAAAGTTTAGTATCTGTTTGGTGAGTTATACTAATTCTTAAATTGATTTTCTTATTTCTTTTTTAAATATATTATTAATATGATTGCAGATTTTATAATAAACACATTAGTCAATAGTGAAACTATAATTATATTAAATTTCTAAATAAATCCCCCAAATCTGAACCATTGGTGTCTTAATTAGCTAGAGAGAGGGGAAAAAAAAGAAAAAAATACTGCCTACCTACTGAATCGTTGATATCAGTGATGTGGCTACTCCCTCCAGGAATAAATATCATAATGCATCCGTACTTGCCCTTCTGTGCAACTGTCATCCATGTATGCCAACAAATCTACCACAAGTGGTCCAGCCAATTGGGTGGATCTTACTTGCATCCTCTTAGTATTATGGGGATGTCAGTGGAGCTTATAGGCTATCCATACCTTTTGTACTTATGTCTAGCACATGGTTGGCACATAGTGCTTAATAAATGCAAGTGATTGATCTTTATAGTAACAGACCCATCTTTTTTTTCTCATTGCCTTTCCCTGGAGGTCTCTTTTGCTCCACTTAATAGTTCCTTATTTGTAATGTATTACAACCTGCTAAAACTCAATATGTGTCTTTCCATTGCCCTTTGGGTGATCCTCAACAACAATTCTTGAGAAATAGTAGTATTTTGTGACTCAAATTTATACCAAATCCGTAGAAGAATATTATTATGGAAAAGATAAGCTTTTGTTTTAGTCAGAAGCTTATGGTCTTCATGAACTATGGAATTACCCAGAGGGCAGCCCATTCTTCTCTTCCTGCTCACTCTCAGGCATCACTCATTGTTCACCCAGTGTCTTCTAAGATATATGTACCAATAGAAAATGGGAACTCTTTTGGATAATCCTGAATCTTATTTGGGTGGATCTGCAGTGTTTCTGGGTTTGATGTAATCAGCATAATATCAACAAACAAGAACATCTGGAGGAAGACAGCATCTGTAGGGAATCCCTCTTCTATTTGGATTCTGCCCTGGACATCATCCATGACAGTGGCAAAAAATTTTTTACTAGTATATAATTCCCTATTTTACACTTTCCTTGATGTTAATAATCAAAATTATATTCATTATGTCTTTCAAGGAATGTGTTGTGATTGTGACATATGCATGGGGGATACTTTGTTTTATACCACCAAAGTAAGTGCTTTTTTACATTCAACAAATAATGAAGAGAGGAAGAATTAATACTCTCTGTCCATTTCAGGCAATTGTATGATTATAAAGCTGTGGCTTGGTGTGCAATGCCATTGTGCAAAAGCATGCCTATTCCTTCCTTATACCTTTACCAAGGAAGCCTTCAATTAGCATGTAGATTATTCCCATAAAAATACTTTATATAGATGTTCAGCCACTTGGAGGAATTTGTGAATGGGTTTAGTCTTTGGGACAAGGCCAAAACTAGGATTACAGATAGGAAACTAGGCATATGACTTGTATATAGTACTCAGTAAAGTGCCTGGCACATAGTAAGCACTTAATAAATGCATTTTAATTATTTCATCTATATGAGTTGATAGTTTTTTATATTCTCTCAGTCACTTTTATTGATAATAAGAACAGGAATTTTTTCCCCATCTCACTGGTATATTCTTTTTCAGATAACTTGAGAATCTCATGATTTCCTAAAAACTGTATCACCTACACCATGGTCCTTTATGTATTCTAAATCCAGTCTAACTGCTTTTCCCATATTTATTTTCTTCAGTGTCTTTTCCACTTCTTCAGGCAGCACATCTGGAAATGTCATGTTAGAATCCAAATATTGTAGTGCTACTGTCTTTTCTTGACAAAAATAGTTTGTTCCAAATATCTTTACAGATCTTTTCCATTTTTTATGTTTATTATCTTTCCAGTTACATCCTTATATACCCTTGGAATGATTTTGCTTAGTTGGATCTCTTGACAAACTTTCTATAAGCAACTTTGCCCTCTACCAATTCTCACTTTTATGAAGAGGGTACTGCTTATAAATTTTCACCATCTTTTTCCCTAAAATTTTACAAACAAGTTTATATTCTTAACCCAACTTCCATTTTACTTTCTTTGGCAAAGAGATAGTGTTTATTAGCTGAGGGGGTTTCTGGGCTTTTGTTCTCCTCATGACAACTGATTTAAATCACTTAGTCCTCTTCCTGAACAATTCTCTCCTTGTCTTCCATGAAACTCCTCACTCTTGAATCTCTTATCATGTGTTTTATAGATATTTCTGTCTTTTTTGTTATCCCTCCATCATCCTACTTCTTAAAAAAGTATAGCTTTTCTTTGGATCATTTTACCTTCTTTCTCTTTGCTCTCTCACTTGTAATCTCCACAGTTACCATTTTTTTTTATTATCTTTTCTATGTAGATAGCTATCAAGTCTATATTTCTATTCCTATTTCCCCCTGAAATTCAATCCTGCATTAGTAATTGCCTTTGAGATCTCTCCTTATGAATATCCCAGGAGCACCTCAAAATTAACATGTCCAGAACAGAATTTATTAAATCTTTCCCAAAATTCAACCCTCGTTCATCCTCTCTGTATTTTGTTGAGGACACCATCATCATAGTTCACAGCCTTGGACTCATTTTAACTTTTCTCTCTCCCTCACTATGTATTTCCTCTCTAATGCAAAGTCTTGTGGAGTCTTCCACCACATATCTCATGCCTGTCACTTTTTTTTTTAACATTTATTAATATTCATTTTTAACATGGTTACATGATTCATGCTCCACCTTTCCCCTTCAACCCCCCCCCCCCACACACACCCCCACCCTTGGCCGATGCGCGTTTCCACTAGTTTTGTCATGTGTCCTTGAACAAGACCAATTTCCAAATTGTTGGTAGTTGCATTGGTGTGGTAGTTTCGAGTCTACACCCTCAGTCATGTCCACCCCGACCCATGTGTTCAAGCAGTTGTTTTTCTTATATGTTTCCTCTCCTGCAGTCTTTCCTCTGAATGTGGGTGGCGTCTTTACCATAAATCCCTCAGAATTGTCCTGGGTCATTGCATTGCTGCTGGTACAGAGGTCCATTACATTCAATTTTACCACATTATATCAGTCTCTGTGTATAGAGTTCAGATTTGAACTCTTCCATAGCTTGTGAGGAGTTTTCCTTATTTGGGGAGGGTCTGGATGGTTGTTTGTTCTCCTCCTCTGTTTGCTCGGTTGTCTGGATTTTCTCTGTGTAGAAGCTGTCGAGTGTTAAAGACTTCTTTTTTTTGTTATTATTCTTTCTCTTCTGAATTTCCTGTAACTGGTTAGCCATCATTAGCCCAGCAGCTTCTCAGGTTTTTCCTCGCTCTCTGTGTCTGTCTGAGATCTATTGGCTCCTGAGGTCTGAGTTCTAGTTTTTTCCAAGGTCAAGCCCCCTGGTGGATTCCCTTGCTTGATCCTCTGCAGGAGGTTCCTTTACAAGTCTCAGGGAGCTACTTCCACAGTCGTATACCCGTCTGCACTGGTTCCCCACTTAGGCTTTAGTTCCTGGCTGTGTTTGCCTCCACCCACGCCTCTGCTCAGCCGGCACCCACGCCTCTGCTCAGCGGGCACTCTGCGCCCAGCATCCACTCTCTGCTCCCGCGCGCTCAGATTTCGCGTGCGTTCTTGGCTTAATGGGGTCCTAAGTCTTGCTGCTCTCAGGAACAGGTCCCGGAGCTGCCGATGACTCGATGGGTGCCCCAAACTTGCTCTATTTCTTTTTAGCTGGGTTCAGAGCTATAGGTGAGTGTGGAGGGGGTGGGGGTGGGGCGGTTGCTCAGCTCGCGATTGAGTGAGTGAGAGCCCTTTTTAGCCTGGAAATGTCTCGATTCCACGTACCTTCCACGCTGTGCCCTGTTGTGGGGTTCCTCCGTTCGTCTGGACTTGTTTTTATGTCCCCTTGAGGAGTTTTGTGTGTTTTGGTCAGGAGAGGTTAAGAGCTGCTTCTTACTCTGCCGCCATCTTAACCCGGAAGGCTGTCACTTTTTTATTTGAAAATTTTTATTTAATTAATTAATTTAGAATATTTTTCCATGGTTACATGACTCATGTTCTTTCCCTTCCTTCCTCCTACCCCTGTCCCATAGCCAATGAGCAATTCTACTGGGTTTTACATGTGTCATTAATCAAGACCTATTTCTATATTTTTAATATTTGCATTAGGGTGATCGCTTAAGAATATACATCCCTAATCATGTCCCCATCAACCCACGTGATCAAGCAGTTGTTTTTCTTCTGTGTTTCTACTCCCACACTTCTTTCTCTGGATATGGATAACATTCTTTCTCATAAGTCCCTCAGAATTGTCCTGGATCATTGCATTGCTGCTAGTGTAATGCAGGATTGATGCAAGATCTCTTACATTTGCAAAATCACCCTAGGCAATCCTGGCAGTTAGGGGAATGGAACTTTGACCCAGCAAGTGCCTGTCTTGAGACCTGACTGTTGGAGCTGGGACTATAAATATCCCTGGAGAACCAGCCTGGGGGTTCTGATTTCCTTGACCTCACCCAGACATCCAGCTACCCCTGGACTTCCCCTGGAGACCCCGGGAGGGGAAGGGAAGGTGTGGTTGGTGGTTTGTGGAACGTGGGAAGAATTAGTTAACTTACCCTAGGCAGTGACACCCCTAAATCAAATCAATTACCCTCACTTGTCAAGCTGGTAGACCACTCTACATCAGGGCAGTGCAATTATCCCTGGCTGAGGGGCTGGTTCCCTCAGCCTGATCTTACCTTCTGAGGCCCTCTGCTAGTACTGGCCATTCATCCTTAGCAATAGCTTTTCCAGACCCTAACCCTCCTTCCTCAGTTTACCCTTGTATTTAAATAAACCCCTTTGGCCTGATTCTGAGAGTTTCAGTAATTCATTTATAACATCAACCAGGGCCAGGGGCTGAGGAGAAGGAAGATAGTTATCACTTGTTTCCAGAGGGGGTTACACCAAGCATCCATCTTGCTCAGGAAGTGAACCAGTTTCACTTCCTATTGGCTTCCAGTTTCTCACCAGCAGGGAGGGGCTTCTCACTCCTCACCTTAAAGGAGCCTACAGACAGCAGGGAGACTGACTGGTTATGTCTGTTCAGGACCTCACATCCCTGACTGTCTTAGACCAACAAATAGTGAAGTTGTAGGCTCCCTGGCCCAGGAGACTTACTGGCACCACCAGCATCCCTATTATCAGCCTGCTTAGCCCCTTAATACAGTAGCCTGTTGAGCCCCTTTATTACACTAGTAGAGAAGTCCATTACATTCGATTGTACCACAGCCTATCAATCTCTGTGTACAATGTTCTGGCTCTGCTCCTTTCACTCTGCATCAATTCCTGGAGGTCATTCCAGTTCACATGGAATTCCTCCAGTTTATTATTCCTTTGAGCACAATAGTATTCCATCACCCGCATATACCACAATTTGTTCAGCCATTCCCCAATTGAAGGGCATACCCTCATTTTCCAATATTTTCACCACCACAAAGAGCGCGGCTATAAATATTTTTGTACAAGTCTTTTTCCTTATTATCTCTTTGGGGTGATCATCATACATTATTGCTGTTAGTTATCTATAATGTTCTCCTGGTTTTGCTCACTTCACTTTACATCACTTCATATAAGTCTTTTCAGGGTTTTGTTTTGTTTTTTTTTGGTGTGTGTTTGTGTGATCATCTTGCTCATCATTTCTTATGGTACATTAGTATTCCATTACAATCATATACTACAACTTATTCAGCCATTCCTCAATTGATGAATATCCCTTCAGTTTTCAGTTCTTTTCTATCACAAAAAGAGCTACTATAAATGTCTTTGAACAAGTAGGTCCTTTTCCCCTATCTTTGATCTCTTTGGGATAGACCAGTAGTGGTATTACTGAATTAAAGGGAATCCACAGTTTGATGGCCTTCTGAGCATGGTTCCAAATTGTTCTCCAGAATGGTTGTATCCATTCCCAGCTCTACCAGCAGTCTAGTAGTGTACCAAGTTTCTCATCTCCCCCAACATTTATCATTTTCCTTTTTTCCTAGATTAGCCAATCTGATAGGTGTGAGGTGGTACCTCAGCCTTGTTTTAATTTGCATTTCTCTAATTAATAGTGATTTGGAGCATTTTTTCATATTATGTGAGGGGGGAAGGGAGGAAGGGTATGTAAGAAGAATGGATGGGAGAAAGGAGAGAGGAAGGTAGAGGAAGGGAAAGGAAGGTAGCGGTCCCCAGCCCTGGCAGGGGGAAATTGACCAGAGTCCTTTGGGGCTCAAATAAAAGATCAGAGAGCAACTTAGGTTTATAGAATAGCTAGGTTTTATTTAGATTAGGAAAGGGAAATGTTAGGTTGGGAAAGAGGGTCTCCTCTGCCTACTGGGTAGAGAGAGTCCAGGATCTGAGAGCTAGCTCTGCAGAGTCCAGAGAGAGACCAGGGTAGAGAGAGCCTCCGATCGAGAGAGAAAAGGTGCCAAAACTCTCTCTTTTATATTTTCTCCGACACCTCCCACAAAGGAAGTAGGAGGTGTCAGGGGAAGTTGTAGCAGGGAGTCCTGGGAGACATAGTCTCCCAGGCCTTAGAATAATTATAAACTGCACAATAGGACTGAAGATAGTTTTAATTTCTTCATCTCAGAACTGCCTATTCAAATCTTTTGACCATTTATCAATTGGGGAATGAATTATATTCTTATAAATTTGACTCCATTCTCTATTTTTTGAAAATTGAGGCCTTTGTCAGAGACATTAGGCTATTTTTTCTAATATTGGTTGCAATGGTTTTGTTTGTGCAAAATCTTTTAAATTTAATGTAGTCAAAGTTTTCTATTTTATATCTCATACTATTATCTGTGTTTTCTTTGATCATAAACTCTTCCTCTATCCATGGGTCTTACAGATGCACTATTTTGTGTGGGTAGTCAAGTATAAAAAAACTGGAAAGATAGTTGGGAAAGATATATTATGGAGGACTTTGAATGCCAAATAAAAATTTTTTTATTTGTTCCTGGAGGCAATAGAAAATCACTGGAGTTTATTGAGTAGGAGGGTGATGTGATTGGACCTGCACTTTAGGAACATCACTTTGGTTACTGAATGGAGCATGGATTGGAGTGGGGTAAGACTTGAGGCAGTTAACCCACCAGTAGGTTATTGCAGTAATCAAGGTATGAGGTAATAAGGGGCTTGGTTGTACTAGAATGGTAGCAGCATCAGAGAAGAGAAAAGAATATTCAAGAGATTTTGCAAAAGTGAAATTGGCAGGTTTTGGCACAAATTTGGATCTGAGGGTTAAGCACTAGTGAAGAACCCAGGACAACTCTTGAATTGCAAGCCAGGGAGACCGAGAAAATTGTGTTGCTATTAACAGTAATAGAGAAGGTAGAAGTGAGTAGTAGAGAGTTTAGGAGGAAAAATAATGAGTTTTGTTTTGGATATGTCAAGTTTAAGATGTCTACTGGATATACCATTCAAGATATCTGGAAGGTAGTTGGAGATTTAGAGGTCAACAGAGAGACTGGGGCTGGGAACATAGATTTTAGAGTCATTGGCATAGAGGTGGCATTTAAATCCCTGGGAGCTGATGAGATTACCAAGTGAAGTAATATACAGGGAGAATAGAAAAGGGGCCAGGATGGAACCCTGAAGTACCCATGTAGTTAGAGTGTGATCTGTAAGAAGATTCAGCAAAGGAGAAAGAAAAGAAGCATTCAGATAAAGTAGGAGGAGTACCAGGAGAGAATAGAATCCTTAAAATCTAGAGAGAAGAAAGTATCAAGGAGGAGAGAGTGATTAACAGTGTCAAAGGCTGCAGAAAGGTTAAGGAGATTGGGAAAAGGCTGTTGGATTTGGCAACTAAAAGATCACTAGTAACTTTGGAAAGCAATTTGGGTGAAATGATAAAGTTGGAAGCCAGATTGTAAGGGATAGAGAGTGAGTGGAAAGAAAGTGGAGGCAGCTATTATAGATAGCCTTTTCAAGGAGTTTAGCTACAAAAGGTAGAAGAAATATAGGTTGATATTTAGCATGGATGGAAGGATCAAATGTGAGTTGTTTTTTTTTTCAGGTTAGAGGAGACACAGGCATGTTTGTTGGCAAGAGACAATGAGCAAGTAAAGTGAGAAAGATTGAAAATAAGCTAAAGGAGGACAATCTGTTAGAAGAGATGGAATAATGTGATTACTTGTACAAGTAAAGGGATTAGCTTTGAAAGGGAGTAGGGCCACTTAATGGGGCAGCTAGGTGGACCAGTAGATTTAGTGCTGGAGCTGAGTCAGGTGGATCCAAGTTCAAATTAACCCTCAGTCCCTGTGTGACCCTGGACAAGTCACTTAACCCTGTTTACCATAGTTTCTTCATTTGTAAAATGGGCTAGAGAAGAAAATGGCAAACTATTACAGTGTCTGTCAAGAAAGTCCCAAACAAGGTCACAAAGAGTTGGCAATTTTTAAAAAATGCTATTTCATCAAGGCCTCTTCACTGAGACAGAGATGAAGAAAGAAAGAGTAGCAGAAGGCACATGATTCATAGGGTATGAGGAAAAGAGAAGAGGGAATTCATGATGAATAGCCTCAATTAGCTGTAAAAGCTAAGAGAGTTGGGGCAGGGGGAACCATAGGACATTTAAAGAGGGATGAGAAAGTTTGGAAGGGTTGCTGTTCAATATGAGATAAGGGAGGTACCGGAGGATTATCTAGCAATAGTAAGGGCACAAAGGTGATGAATGGTGAGGATAATGCAAGACTGAGGTATGGCTGGGCACGAGCAGTGATATGATAAGGTGGTAGTTGTTCAAGAGAGAGGACATCAAATTGAATTGGTCCACCAAGGACTGAAGATGGGGAGAAGAGGAGAGAGCAGCTAGTCCAGAGATGGTCTGGGAGAGATTTGAGGGGTCAAAGAATTGGTAGTAGGAGTGTCGATGAAGAATAGGGTTATCTAAGGGAAGGCAGAGGAAGAGGTGAAAAGCTAATAGATGATGGCTGAATAAGGACATTTCAGAATTCTTGACCATGGAAGAGAGTATTTGTGAATGATGACAAGATCAGGGGTATGACCATCTTTGTGTATAGCTGAGGTCAATTGGAGGAGTAGTTCATGGGAGGGGAGTAGGTTAAAGGACTGAGCAGTTAGGGTATTTGAGGGAAAAATACATATTTAGATTTTATGTTATTTTAAACATTATACCATTCTTATTGATCTCTGTCAATGCTTTCTGATTTAAATTTATTATTTATCAAATATCAAGATGTTACCACCCTTTTGGGGGCCTTAGAAATCACATGACAAATTTTATCCCATTCTTTACATTTTAATCTATATAGACTTTCTATATTAAATGTCTTTCCCTCAAACAACATATTTTTTTTATTTTTTTTTTAACATTTATTAATAATCATTTTTAACATGGTTACATGTTTCATGCTCCTATTTTCCCCTTCACCCCCCGCACTCCCTCCACCCATGGCCGACGCACTTTTCCACTGGTTTTGTCATGTGTCCTTGATCAAGACCAATTTCCCAATTATTGGTGGTTGCATTGGTGTGGTAGTTTCGAGTCCACACCCTCAATCATGTCCGCCCCGACCCATGCGTTCAAGCAGTTGCTTTTCTTATATGTTTCCTCTCCTGCAGTCCTTCCTCTGAATGTGGGTAACATTCTTTACCATAAATCCCTCAGAATTGTCCTGGGTCATTGCATTGCTGCTGGTACAGAGGTCCATTACATTCGATTTTACCACAGTATGTCAGTCTCTGTGTACAATGTTCTTTTGGCTCTGCTCCTTTCACTCTGCATCAGTTCCCGGAGGTCTCTCCAGTTCGCCTGGAACTCCTCCAGTTTATTATTCCTTTTAGCACAATAGTATTCCATCACCCGCATATACCACAGTTTGTTCAGCTATTCCCCAATTGAAGGACATACCCTCCTTTTCCAGTTTTTTGCCACCACAAAAAGCGGAGCTATAAATATTTTTGTACATGTCTGTTTATCTATGATCTCTTTGGGGTACAAACCCAACAATGGTATGGCTGGATCAAAGGGCAGGCAGTCTTTTATAGCCCTTTGAGCATGATTCCAAATTGCCAGCCAGAATGGCTGGATCAGTTCACAACTCCACCAGCAATGCATTAATGTCCCAATTTGGCCACATCCCCTCCAACATTCATTACTCTCCCCTTCTTTCAT